>NT_177084.1:406799-520177 GCF_000188095.3 Bombus impatiens | reverse complement strand
GAGGGTCGTCGGGCCGGGCAGAGGGGAAGTGGTTCTGTCCGCGGGAGCCGTGCGTTACCGTGGCACCGACGGTGGGGCGAAATCGCGGTCGTGCCAGCAAATATTTGCGGGCAACGACAACTTCAAACCTTCCACGACGCGTCCGCACTGCTCGCCGGCAGACCGTCGACTGACTCGCGTAGTGGTGGTAAGCTCGCGATCGCGCAGGCGATGTGTGTTCGTGTTCACACCAATGCCGCTACCGCCGGCAATGGCGACCACGATTCACGTATAATACCTGGCAACAACGATCAACACCGATACCACTGCCGGCAGGGCTGACGATAGAGGTTCGCTAGCGAGCCGTTCGAGCGCAGCCAACCTAGGCGAAATAACCCAAGGGGATCGAGGCAACACATTTAAATTTAGCACCTGGAATTATGCTCGATCACGCGGCTAACTTTTTCAGGATCACGCTTCACGCTACAATTTACTTTCTGTTCCGTTATATTTTTTTTTCTCTATCGTCAACGCAACGAACACGTCGTTTTCGTCGCCCGAACGTACTTATATGCGACAGCGTATTTCCGGTTGCGATGTTTTATCGTAGTCGTCAGATTTGATATTTTCGTGTATTTTTCACGCGATATAAACACGATCCGTCAGAAAACGACTCGTGGCTAATGAAACTGTGATCGTTTTTCGAAATATCGACCGAAGAAAATTTTCCACCGATTTTATTCTACGTTTTCGCGATCCAAACGAACGAATGGAGTTGCGTACCGTCGCTGGTTAGACGGAATACCGCGCACTGACTCGATTCCGCATGTCCGACATAAACACGAGATTTACTACTGGCGCATACGCCGTCCGAACCGGAGCTTTGGTATCACTTCGATCGGCTTTTTGGCGCACGTCCAATTAGAACGATACACCAAGCATAGATCTCGAGAAATTAAAAGACAACCGAGCTTGTGCATGGTTTACGAATATTAGTTTTGTCTTTCGATTTTAACTAAAACATATTAAAATCGTAACATAATATTATATATATATATATAATACAATTATATGTCGATATAAATATAAAATGTTCTACTAAATATTTGTATATTTGTTTTTAACAATTTATTTGATACATTTATATTTCAATTATGGCCATTGACGTGTTTAAAAAAAAATTATATATTTGTTAAATGTGCATTTTCTTTTATCCAACATATATTATAGTAACTTAATATGAATAACATATATATATATATATATGTATATATATATATATGTATATATATATATTTATTATTTATATTTCCTTAGAGTTTATTTATCGCTCGATATATTGCAGAAGTTATTACATATCTTTATAGGCAAAACTATAAACGGTCGTGTTTATCTTTCCAACACCTCAAGTAATTCATATAATAATTGCATTTATTCCATGATTATATTTGAGTCGAATGAACTTTCTACAGCTAAGAGATAAGACGAGGATTTTCTACTGCATGGAACTGAAAAATTGTTCTGTAGTAAAGTTAACTTTATACAACAATTTCTTTTTAACTTGAACATGAATGTATCACATTGGTAATGAAATTCACGTATAAGTTGTTAATTTATCTTCCATAACAAAAGTGGAAGGTAAGATATCAAATTTCATATTTGTTCCTCTCTTAAATACTGTACAAAATATAAATTTCTCAAAGTATACGATAAACACCATAAAGTGAATATCGTGACGATCATCGTGTCCATAAATTATTCGTTTTCATCAATTATCTAATTCTCTCAATACATTATGGTTGCTTTTTTTCATCTACATTGAGATTTACGAGGTACACACAGCCACATACATACGCATACAAACACTTTTCAGAGTAACCACATGTAAACGTCATAGAGCACAAGTTCGCGATACAGTAACAATTTCTCTTTTTTCTACCGCAGTCTTATTCAACTTGATTATAAAGAGATAGAATCACAATTGACTTATGATCTGAAAAGCGTTACATTCTCTTCCTTTCGTATTTTGCCGATTGATATGAATATACACAACCGTTAAATGCACTGGGGTCATTGGGAACTCAATTAATGTTACCCACGTAAGGAACGTCTTCGTTGAGTTTCTTTCTTTTTTAAAGTACTCGTCTTCTATCGTAAGATTACGTATAAAGACTAACGATGGTCCAAATGGCTAACCTAAATACTTCCTAAGTCTATTTTGCTCGTATTCTAATACGAAGCTATAATTACTAAGTACTTAGAAACGTATTAAATATAGTCGATGACCATTTTCATGTTATCACGAGAATATCACGGCGTGTTTCAAAAATCGTTCCATCTGTCTTCTTCCTATCTTTCGTAATGGATAAACGCAGTTATAATAACGATATTTTCTCAATAAGTTGCTGAAATCTGAAGTTGACAACCAAGCATGGTATGCTGCGTTTTAATGAATGTAGGTTGATCTTTTATTCAACCGTAACTGATTTCGCCAAATTTCTCGGACAATCGACGTTACATCCGCGAAGAACCGCGATGTGGAAAGATAGCAATTGTAGTGGAATGACTGCAAGGATTGCTTGGAGACAATCCACTGTTTTGGGTACTTCAAGAATTCTATCAGCGAACATTTTCGTTTCTTCATCGCCTTCCTCACAGATAAGGATCGGTTTTCCATCTCTGGCAGTAACCTGTTGTAAGGCGTTTATGCATTTCTGAAAAGTAATTGTGAAATATTACGTTCGGAATTTTTTACGTTAGGTAATCGTAAGGAAAGAGAAAGTTTACGAGTTCTACTTACCACATAAACTGGATCCCTCATGACGATCATTATTACAGGCATTGAATCATCCACGAGCGCTAGTGGACCATGTTTCAATTCACCTGCCATGATACCTTCGCTATGCATATATGTTAATTCTTTAACTTTCTATAAACAAGAGAGAAATAAATTTATTCAAATAGAATAAATATAACAAAAAGAATTAATAAATAACTTAAAAGATATAATATTTAAAGCATGAACAACGTACCAAAGCTCCCTCCATACACGTAGCAAAGTTGTATCCTCTACCCATGATCAGCAAAGATTTATGTTGGAACAAAGACTTGGCTAATTCTTTAACCTTTTCATCAAGTTGGAGAACTTGACGAATGAGGTTATCCAAATTTTTCAATCCTTCGATAATCTATTGGATAAACAGGTTTACATATTGCAACATACTGTTTAAAATGTATAACGAAGTTGATTAAGAAATTAATAATACCTCTTGACGTCTACTACCAAGGGAGATTCTGTCTTCACTCATAACTAAAGCAAACATTACAAGAGAAATGAACTGGGAAGTGTAAGCCTTGGTACTAGCAACACCAATCTCAGGACCTGCGTTTATATGAACACCACAGTGTGATTCACGACAGATACTACTGCCTACCGTGTTGGTAATACCAACAATCAGAGCTCCACGTCCTTTGCAATAACGCAAAGCCATTAACGTATCTGCTGTTTCACCTACGAAGCAAGCAAGAATTATTGAATGACATTTCGTATAAATAAATCAATAAAAAATTAATTATATCTTACCAGACTGTGAGATAAAGAAACAAACGTCATCTCTAAACACTGGTGTATTCCTGTCTAAGAAATCAGAAGCCAATTCGACCATAACTGGTAGTTCAGTTAATTCTTCCAAAAGCTGTCTGGTAGCAATAGCAGAATGGTAGCTTGTTCCACAACCAATCAGCATAAGACGTCTACACCTCTTAATCTCAGGAATGTAATCCTAATACAGGATTCGTTAGATCAATATCGACTATCAATGAGAAACTACAGAAAGCTAAAATTGTTGAGAATTTACCTTGATGCCTCCCAATGTAACAGAGTTGTCTCTGAAGTTCAGACGTCCTCTCATGGTGTTCACCACCGACTCAGGTTGCTCAAAAATTTCCTTCTGCATGAAATATTCATAGTTACCCTTCATGATCTCCTGGATTTCCATCTTTAAGGTAGTAATTTCTCTTGCATGGGGATCGTCCATACATCGACGGAGTCGATGGATGCTGAGAGCACCTTCTTTCACTGCGGCTACGTCATCATCCTAATATCGCAGAAAGTTGAAATCATTGAGTTATAAAATATATATTAATTAGTAAATAAATAATAGGATAAAATGTTCACCTCCAAAAATATAACACGATTTGTATGTTCGATCACAGCACTGGCGTCAGATGCGAAGAAATATTCGACTTCTTTGTCCTCCAAGGGTTGAAATTTGGAAGTACTTTCACTGCGTGGTATAACCGGAAGTTCAGTACGACCATGTGGACGATGATCTGTTAAAAGGTACAAATTAATATTTTTTCGCCATTGAAACATATTAATAGATAATTATCCGTTATTCTTACTATATATACATCTTATATATTCACGAATCCAATATGATACATGTCATCTTTGATTAGCCTGACTAATGGTATCATACGGAATTCGAGTTGAATGAACCTCAACTTAAAATTAGAATTACACATTTATATACAAAACTTGAATAAGACGCGTGGCTGATATACCAAAAATAGCACGACGCAATCGGAACGATTAAAAGAAGGTTAAGAAATATCAGTGATTATAGTTGCCCCGTGCCATTTTCCTGTCTTTACAAGCCCCACACCAAGTTAGCCGGAAAGATGATAAGTAATACGTATAAATCAATCCTTGTTAACAACAACGCCATTAATTATTCTTGTATACCTCTAATCAACGGACGACATTGAGCAAATATGTATACGTTCGTGGAACGACGATAACAAGAGTGGCTTAACTTATAACATGACCATGACGATTGTAATAATAAAGCGATTGGAAAAGTACAATTGTTAACGTGTATACAACGCAACCGTATTAAAATATGACGACTGGCATTAAACAACTCCCGCATGACGATGGATTCGATAAACAATTAGAAAGGAATTGTTTAATTAAAGGATATCCTTAGAAGAGGAAAATCACCTGTTTAATAAACAGTTTTACAAAAAGAAGAAAAAGAAGATTTGTTTGGGTTGTGTTAGATATACTGTATTATATATTCTACCCTGTCTGCAACTGCTGTGTTTCCATGTACTGAAAGAAATGCGCATTCTGCTTATACGTACTGAAAAGCGAAGTAAGGCATGTGCCGTTTCTTTAAAATTCCACAACATACAAGCGTGTTGCGATTCGATCCCAGGCGGTTTCGTGCTTATCAAACACGTAGCGTAATCTTTTTCTTTTTTCTTTTTTTTTCTGAAGCGTGGATATGGATGAATTAACGGCAAGCAGAAGGAGAAAGAGACATATATATGACTGTAAAAGTATTACCTTGAGTGGGCGCTTCACCTTCTGCTCAAATTTGGATGCGGGGGTGACGAAAAAGAAAACAAAACAATTAGCAAACAAGTAATGCAGTAACAATAGCAATACAAAATATAGTAACGAACGTGGAAAAAAATAAGAAAACATGATGCACGCGCTGAATATATTGGTTCCATGATTGATTCGTTTACGAAATCTAGCTTTTCTAGGAAATTTAGGAGAAGATGTTCAAAATATATTTTCTTTTGTTTCTTTTTTTTTTTTTTTTTAATAAGTTCTACTAAAAAGTGTTTGAGGGAATACGTTGGACATCTTTTCCCAAAATTTTCTACGGAATCGAACATGTGTGTATAATCACAAAGCTACGAATGCACAAGCTTCTGTCGAATAGATATTTGAAATGAAAATAAATTTGACTTGAATGACTTTGACCATATTATCTTGTTGGTTCGCTATGCTTCAAAGCAATTCAAAGAATGATTAATACGGTACAGGTGTCTCATGGTGTTTCTCTGTAGTCGAGTAATATTGTGTACAAATATAATTGAGCGAATAAGAAAAAGCCAATGTATATTACTTTTGTTAGAAAGAAAGAACGAAATATCGATTATAAAGGATCCTTTATTAAAAAAGTAAATTCAATTTATAAGAATCATAGCATGTAAAATAATGTCACGAGAAAATTTATAAAACAAATATGAGAAATAAAAAGCAAAATTAGTTCGCATGCATTTCTCAAACAATGGACCTTTTGCGAGATCATTTAAAATTGTTAATTATATTTGAGACAATGAGATATACTTAAAGGACTGTTGGATTGAAATAAAATAAAAGGTCCGAAGTTGAGAGTGAAATAAGATAAGTGTAGAGTAGTGTAGAGTAGTGTATATACCTTTGTTTACGCATGGAGATTCATCTGTTGAGACGAAAAGTTGAAGAACATAACCATTGGTGTTCATGCAAAAGAAACATCATATAGTATCTATGTAAAACTTCATCACCGAGAAAGTATACATGCAGATGACTGTCTCATCGATGTTCAAGGGAACAAATAACAAATATAACTTTAATAAACAAATATTAACAACACTATTTAACAAAACAACATGCTATCTAAACATGCTTAAATATAACAAAATATTAAATATAATGAAACGCCAATTATCCGAAAATTGATCGATTACATAAATACCAAATACTTTACGTATTTATAATTCTACAAAACTTATTCTAACGTATTATAATGTAAACAATTATTATAGAAAAAACGATCATATTAAAAGGTATTAACTTCAACAGCTATATTTACATCGTAATGATTTAATACATATGCTATGTATATCATCAAAATATTTATTTTAGAGAAACACACTTTTCACACGTTATGATTTCTATGAACTCTTTTATGCAATGAACATACAAAAAGCGCGAAAATTTGATAATCAGAATAAATCTATCTATTAATTCGGATAATCGACGATTTACTGTACTATTCAGAAATAAAACATTGATTGCTCGATTACAAGCAGCTACCAAACTAAATCAAATATCCAACGCCGTGTTAAATACTTCTTAAAAGATATTTTCAGCGTAAACAAGATACTCTGGCGTTAGTATCATTTGTATGTTAATCATTGTTATTGAACAACACTCTTTGTCCGACATAAATCTACTTCAATAGAGCACTACGTTATTAAAAACACTGAAGAGAAACATAGAAAAAGGATGACGATGTAATGATGGGTCTTAGTATGTTGCTTTGAAATACGCGTTAATTACTTTAAAAAATAGACAAGCTATAGATTGAAGACACATGCTATTAATATACCTTAGGTTTAGTCCGTACACTTGACACGTAAAAGGACTATAGGGGGCTTTATTTCATTACTCTGAGAATATTTCCAGCGCAATTATTATAACCATATAGCAATCTCCTTGCCAGGAGAAAGAAAGGGTGATTATCATCTAATAATTAAAGGAAAATTCTGCTTCGCCTTCTCCTTGGAAATGATAAATCAACAAGCGTATCTATCAACAACGTATATATTTCCACCGCTCATACCAACGCTATCGACAGCACTTTAAATCGAGTAGTTCTCGGCGCCCGAGCGACCAAAAATAGCCTTGTGATCTCTTCTAAAATTTACCAAATCTCTGTATACCTTTCTCCGTAACACGCTAATACCTCAATTAAAACGCGTGTCAATCTTTGTGTCCGTTCACGTTCGTCGGCTTACCTTTTCCGTACAGGATGGGCACGTGATCGGTGGCCAATCTCGTTTTTGTCTTAATACCCACGAGCAGCGGTGATCCTCTTCTCGTCGCCACACATTCACCGGGGAAATATTTGCTCTTGAAGCACAGTGCAAACGCACCTTCCTACAATTTCAATTTTTGCTCCTCTTAATTATCTAAATATATAATACACGTGTCACTTGGAAATTTAAACAAAAATCAAATTCTTTCCCTATCTTATCGCGAAAATTATCATTAATATTATTACCGATAATAACATTATTACTGCTAATACGAAGCGGTAAAATTTACAGTTGTTCAAACAATCCTAATTCACAGACTGTGCGTCAGCTGTCGTCGATAATACCTACCAATTGTTGAACAACCTGCTCGACTAGCTCGCGGAACGAGTAACCCGGATGTTGTACCCAGAGATGGTGGATCAGCTTAGCGATTACTTCCGTGTCGGTTTCACTCTCGAAGCTGTAGCCTCTTTGGTGAAGCAACGTCTTCACTTCCTTGTAATTTGTCACGATACCTTTAGAAAGAACGTGACTTTGGAATGAAACAGGAACAATTCCTCATATAATTTGACTTAGACAATGAACGTTCGTCCAAATTATAATTCTACGAGTAATAGTATGTTATAGGTACAACTGCGAAACAAATAAAATCTACGATAAGTAGCAATCTGCTTCGACTCGTAAATATTATATGGAATAATACAATTTTCAATTTCCCATAAACACGCGGTAAGTATCAGATAATATTTATACCATTGTGCACCACAAGGAAAGCATGTTCGACATCGGATCTTTGAGGATGCGAGTTCACTTCAGATGGAACACCATGAGTCGCCCAACGAGTGTGTGCGATACCCACGTGGCTGTAAACCTTCGACTCGAAGTCGATATTGGTACCTGTAGAAAAATAATGAATTTTAGAAACTGATCATATTCGAAATAATTTCATCGTTATACTTACCTCAACAAATTTTTGTCATCCATTATGTTAAGCTATGTCATTACAATGTAAGTGGAAAGTGTAAAGTAGTATCGTATATACTTACGATAAAAGATCTCTTCCTCGAGCGCCTTGACCTTTCCCTGCTTTTTAATAATCGAGATATCCTTGCCATCGGCGCTATCAAGGGCGACACCTAAAAAGAAATAAACACGTATCGAGACAGAGTTTCTTTACTGGAATTTTTAGTAGCTTTCTATTCCCAGAAACAGAAAGTTTACGGCGAATTTGAAATTAGGCCTCTTCACGTTTTCTCCTCGATAAAGTATCGCTTTTGCAAGAAGAAATTTTCGACAATACGATCGATGATTCATCCATACCTGCCGAATCATAGCCTCGATATTCTAGCCTCTTTAATCCACCAACCAGCAGCTCGAGGATCTCCTTCCTGCTCTTCGGCGTCAAATAATTGAGATACGCAAAGATTCCTGTACAAAAAGCAAATACGTAACGTTTATTCTTCTACATATATGGGATAAAAAAGTTCAATGTATTAGAAAATAATTCGCGTTATTGCTGATTATAATTAAATGCTTTTAATCGCAATGCTTGCAATTATAATATAATGCTGAGCTTTTTATCAGCGTTTCGATACCTCCGATCATATTGCCAGACTACTAGACTTCGGGATTAGTAAGTGAAATGAATTACTCAACAACTACGTAACATTTTAAATAGACGGTTAATCAGCCTTTCCATTGGTTCTCTCACCATTCTCTAAGAGAAAGAGAACGATAGAACTACGATACATTCGACGATACAGCATTTTTCTAAACCTCTCGACATTTTCCCGCGACGCGTTCACCGCTCGAAGGTCACCACAGCGATAAAACGCGGAAACGATTCGATTTATTAACCAGTTCGTTTTCTTCGTCAAAAACCAGTACTCCACCGTATGTATATTCAATGAACTCTGGATATAGTTCAAACTGAAAATCACGTCGATGGAATTCGTAAGGTTTCTCGTTAAATACCAACTCCCACGCTAGCAATAGGTCTCAACTCGTAGGAACGAAACAGAAATGTAGCTAAATCGTAAGAAATGTTCGTCACGATGTTTCTTTTTCTTTTCCAGAATTACAGACGTGTAATTCAAGATAAGGAATCGATCTTATATTCGAAATTATTAGAACGTAGACGAAACAATCGGTTACTCTACTTTCTACCATTTTCTACTTCAGCTACTCGAAATAGATTTTCCAATTAATCACGACAAGAACAAATACAACGAAAACCGCATTCTTTCCTGCTTTTTCAACGCTTTATAATACGGTTAGCCGAGCAATACGATCGGAAACTTTCGAATCGGCTCAAAATTCCGAATGCCCCACCTCGAAGGAGCACCCGTCTATCGATACAAGAGAGGTCCGTGTTCGAGGTCCCTGGCGAAGCATTGCAAAAATGCAAAAATGCAAAAAGTCGTCGCCCGTGAACACGAACGTACACACGGAGAAGTGGCGTGCAAGTGGGAACAGGTATAATTCGAGATACACGCTTATAGGTGAAAGGGAAAGCTCGCGTATACATGAGACCGGATGAAATGGTCGTTAGAACGTCGCGTTCGGTTCTCCAATGCCAGAGAACGCGCCATTTCTCTGGTTCGTGCGTCCTGTGCTTTTTCTGAAACACGTGAATCGAATAACTCGAGTCGATTCTCTCTGACTGATAACCGCGGTAACGTTGTAGTAACGAAATCAGTTACGACATATGGCTAATTGTACGATCATCCCAGATGAATTTAGAATAAATGGACTATATTTAAGGGCTGGTTCAGGATCTCAAGGTCACGTGAAATTTATCAAAATTGAGCTCTGGAAAATTTCCAAAGATATTATGGAAGATCTATATAAGAAGAAGTAGATAGCGATGATTAGGTTAATCCTTTCGCTACCACGCGTCGTACGCGTGCGATGCGTTTTCTACAGAGCCTAGTATCGCGTATTTACGACGCATATCGTGTTTCAATTTTCTTCATGATGAATGCACGATGTCTTATTTATTTTTATTCGAGATACTCAACGAATATACATTTCTACGTATCATAGACGACGACAAAGTGTCGCTGATGTGACATTGGAACACATTGCTTTTGGTTATTTTTTTTTTTTTTTTTTAGGTACTATTGCACATACAGTTGTTTAAAAAATATAGGATATCGGATTTTGTGCAGGTAGCCACACGACCGAAATCAGATACCGTAACACGATACTCGCAAATCGCTCGGAAGCTCGAAGAGAAAAAAGACGTAAACGTAGATGTTCTCGTCGTCGTTTATTCCGTCGGCGAAAGTCGTATATTAACATATATATCTTATATATGTAAGAATACGCACGAGTAGTTCGCAACAAGAAACTATCTACTCGCAACCCAACGTGCCATATTCGTATCTGACGCATTCTAAATGCCGCTTGGATCGTCTACTTAGCATTCTTTATTATTATACAGGGTGGTTGGTAATTGGTGGTACAAGCGAAAAGGGAGTGATTCTACGCGAAAAAAGAAGTCGAAAATATAGAATAAAATTTTTTTTTTAATTTTTCCATCGAGACAACGATCTACAGTGAGATCCGTTATAACGAGACGCGATAAAATGCACGCGTACCGAACGAAAATTCAAAGTCGATTTTCTCGAAAACAAAGCCTCAAACGAAAAATTTTTATTCTATATTTTCGACTTCTTTTTTCGCGTAGAATCACCCCCTTTTCGCTTGTACCACCAGTTACCAACCACCCTGTATATGTCAAACTGTATGTCGTATTACGTAAAATTTGGAGAATTCGAAGTTTTGGTCTGCCAACAACTTCGATAGCAAGTATTCTTTTTAGAAAACTTGGATGACTGTATTGCAAGTTTATCAAAGTTCGATGAAACTTTTTATTTAAATTTTTATCTTGAATAGATAATCGTGACAACATTGTATAGCGTTACATTAAGCGATACACGATCCGCGATTCGATCGTTCCATGTGCAACCTTATCGGTTGCGCGCTGTCTTAGCGCGGGAATTTAAGACTATGTATCGTGTTTGAAATGGCGCGGTCGTCCTCGATTTAGAAAGCCATCGTGGCATGATCGACGCGTTAATCGTTTTTCACGGTTCAATTTTACGTAATGGTAGTTGGAATTTGTAGTTTCTTCTAAACGCACAAAAATCAATTCTTTGCGGTCTAAGCAGCATTCGACGTTTTACCATTTCCAACCAACTATTTCGTATATAATTAAACCACATTCAAAGGAATTTCGTAAATATTTTATTAATAATACGTATCTACCTACCAATAATATAACAGAAAACAACATATTTCATTGACATGTTGTGCTTGACGGATGAAAATGTAGGATTGGCCTGAGACTCGAATCAATCGATCGCTGTATCTTTCTTTAGTTCGTTAGTGGAAACGATTAAGTTTTATTAAAGAATAAAGAACACGTTAATATGATAAAATATATTGTAACAAGAGAGCAGACATTGCCTATGTTTACATTTAAAAAATTCGAAAAAGTAATTGTTCCAGGTATTTTGTTCTTATCGATCCACATCGACTGCTGCAGCAAGTTTTCTTTATTGGAATCGATAGAAACCGATGGCCGCGGACTTTACGACCTCCGACAACGATAATCGCGAAACGAACTACGTTGAAATCCTGTGGAAATCGCGGCTGTGATAAAGTTTACGACAAGTAGTAAATGTCCTGAACCTTACACCTCGCCATCATGTAACTAATTTAACGATCGTCCCGTTCCGCCTTTGAAAATAAACAGTTCTGTCAAGCGTGATCGACCATATTTAACACAGTTCAGTGTTTAAAATCTAACGATAACAATAAAAAATATCGATAATTGGGTATCTTCGTCACGTCGAGGTAATACAGAGAATCACGGCAATCTAAAGTAAAAGGAGAAACGCGAGATACACTTTATAAGCCACAGCTATACTCTGCTATAATACTTTGATCAAATGGGATATAAAAGATATACGCCACGATAGGAGGATCACAGAGTAAAATAGCGAAAATATCGAAGAACGTTTAACACCCATTGACACGTCTTATTTCACTCGCAGCAGAGTTACCAGCGCCAGCCTCGCAGAGAATGAATATTTAATAAAAGAAAGATTAAAAGATTACGGATGTAGAAGATGAAAAATATTATTAAGGATAATTATTTGAATTACCGCCCATCACCAGCGAGAGAAGTAACGACCAGAATCGACGTAAAGTAAGAAAGAAAGTCACCGGTCGGAGTAACTGTCACCGTGGAGGAACTTACGAAAAGCGAAACAATCGCGAGCGTATAGTGCATCGGCGAGTAGACGTAACTTGATTTTGTGTAGAGTTGACAATAGACGATCGAGTGATCGGTGACGATTAGATTGCGGGCTGCAATCGTCGATAAGCGAACTTCCTGATAGAAACATCCTAGCGAAGCTTTGTACAATAAAAAACGAAGAATAGAAAGGAAAGATTATAACAGTAAGAAGATTACGAAGTACCTTTGCGAAAGGAAACGAAAAAATATTTTTTATCGAGATAAGCTCGATCCTGTTAATCTCGCAAGGCCTTCCCCTTCGCTAATCAACATGCCGTGCAGTTTACTTAAAATTTCACTAAACTCCAAAGATAATATGTACGACGGAAAGTAATTACTGCTTCTACATTTTTCATCCTATAAGCCCATTTTTTTATATCGCTATCGTGTAGTATATCATGTCTTGTTGCTGTCGGGATAAGAAAAATAATCGCCGGGCGGAAGTTATTTCGATTTTTAATCATTTGCTGCGTTTAATCTTCTGATAAAAGATCGATAACGATGAGGATTATAGATTTAGCCTCATTCGATTCTATTCTCGAGCACTTACTTCCAGGTATTCGCCACTTTTTTTTTCTCCGTTTTTAACTTACAATGACGTACAATGAAAGACGTTTCATGTTACAACGCACATTATCCGATATAAAATTTTATAACGACGATAACTTCAACAAATCTTCCAATTCACACGTAGTACACGTCCTTCCTGAAACGATTTTGGGTTACTGTGAGTTGGAAAACTCCTTAATCGGAATGCGCTTCGTGTTCGCGAAGGAAATCGAGCGACTGGAATATGAACGAATAATCGGAATAGCCGATCTTCTCCGACCTACTGACACAAAACGATTCGAATGGCCCAGGAAATCAACGAAAGGTCGCTTGGTAGTCGTACTAGCGGTATGTAGAATCGATTCCAATTCGATCTTCTTGATTTCCATAGACCTTGAGCCATCTGTAATCCCTCGACACACGATATAGCCGATTCTTTCCTAGGATACTTCTTCAATTGCAACCGCAATTGGAACGTAGCTATTTTATTGTCGTTTGATTTTGTTTCGACGATCTGAATAGAGATCTGTTCGATAAATCAGCGATCGTATAACTCGAGTGGTTTGCATCTTTTCACGTACGATATATGAGGAAATTTCTATTCGAATTCTATTTCCGAATTTACCCAAATATCGTCTGTAATGACAAACGAAACGTTTTGTTCATGCAACAGTGAAAGACTTAAAAATGGAAAATTGTTTAGGATGCGTGTAACAAAGATATGGAAACTGTTCAAAGTATACCTATATTATAATACTTAGAGAGTGAAACGAATAACGAAACTATTAATTTATACAAATATCTGTAGTTTAATAACCAGCGATAAGATGATTTCAAGCTCCTGCAATGAAAATTCATTAAACGAAGAAACATATACCTCGAACTAAAGCTCGATCAATGTCGTTAAATCGATCTGTATTATTGTTCCTCGAATAATCTCGAAATGTGCGAATTTTGCACCTTTTCAACGGTTATAGAGTGTCGATAAGTAGAAAAGTGTTTGCAGCTTCTTGCGATGAAAATTTATAGATAAAGAGAAACGAAATAGTGCCGATGCACTTAAGCCTGGGAAATAAACGACGAACGAAAAGACAATTTATAGGCAATTTGTTCGCCAGGCGAATCGAATGAAATAGCGGATAAACGGGTGAAAGGGAAACCAACGAGATTCTATGTAGAAAGAGGAACCATAAACGAATTCCTACCTGTGGGGATAAACGGGTTATTTTCGTCGTGAGTCGAACAAAATTTCTGCTCTTAGAATTCCGTGGACGTAAACAAAAATCAGGTTCTGGCTTGTGGCGAGGCCACGCGTTTGAATTTTCGTGAGGAAGGTAAAGGTAAACTGGTGTCGCCTGGAGAAAGGATTCGCCAAGTCCTGCGTAAAGTACTCGAGGATAAGAAGAAACTTGACCGTTGTTACTCGCTTAAAGTTACGAATCTTCCCATTTAAACAAGCGTTTCCATTTTATCGCTACAAAAAGCCTAAGTTATCTGGATAAATTTTGACTTTATCATGCTAGAGAGCAACAACCGTATATTACGATTATGATAATATGCCTAAAAATTATCAGTAGATTTCCAAAATCCCTGACGCATCTATAGATAATCTATCGATGAAATAATTTCATTATTATGTGAGATATAAGAGTAATAAAAAAGAAGCGTTTATGGTTCTAGCGGAATGTTAATGATCGATAATCAGGACAGTCGTGTCTTGAAAACGTAAGTACCGGGTCTTCATCGGGGATCGTTTTATAATAAAACTTCGGCCTTGATTTACGCAGGTTTATTACATCTTTACGTTAAACACACGTTCGAGATATGCCAAAAATGAACTCAGATTAAAATAAAATTCTATGAATAAATTGCAGTTTGAAAATCGATACGCAGTTACGAAGCTGGCCTTTGTAATGGTCAAACTACTATGTACGAGAATTGTTTCTGATCAGTATGGTTCGTCATTCGTTTGTACAAATTCGATCATTTGACCAAATTTGCATATTGTAATTGCACAAATCGACGGAAGTATTTATATCTTTAATCGATAATATACATATGCTTGTGACATTGGGCAAGCGTGCCACATCGAAATTAATAATTTTTTATCTTTCTAATTCGTTTTTCTCCGTTATAGTATATAGTAGTACGTAGTGTTACTATACATGTTTATATATCGTTGAATATGTTTTTTAACGTGGTGTACGAATATATAAATAAGATATATGATTGCTTTAGAAAAAAAGTCACGGCCTTGAAATTTTTGAAAAATTGATGCAGAGTAAATTTTTTTCTCTGATATCGTATTTTCAAGTAACTAAGAAATTGTTCCACATGTTCGCAAATAACAAATTTATTTAGATATTGCCTTGTTTCTTATTTTACAGCCTCGTATGATGAAAAAGAAAAAGAGATTTGAAAAATGAAATAACAACAATGAAACAACCAACACTTTTATCGGAATTACAGATTAATTCATACGCGTAGAATTAATTGTGCATCGTAGAGCAATGCGATGTAGTTAATTAAAGCAATTCACCTTATTCTCTATATGTCACAATGCCTACGTTTGCCAATTGCTTTCTGTCGTGTAGAAAATGTAGCAAAGTCTTAGTGTTGCCAATTGAAGATTATCAGGTTCGTCCATTAAATAGCGACCAATTAAGAAGATTTCTCGAATTTTCTTAAACGTGACTGACGAGTCTGACCGTACCAATAGATCGTTCGTATTGCGAGTGTCTCAGCTTCTACGACATGGAAATTAACTTAGAATAGAATTAAATTGAGGCAAAGACAAAAGAACAAATATTCCGTTTTATGAATGGAATAATTTGTGCGAACAATCGCGAATGTTTTGAAAATCCCGCTACATCTACGTCAAGTAGTCACTCTGAATTAAACATTAGTTCGACCCGCCGTTTAATTGTGAGGGAAATTGTGGTTCTTTGAAAAAAGCCGCGTATCCAATAAGAAAAACGCAGCATAATATGCAAGATCTTAACTCGTTTGTCTTGAAGCAAATAGAAGGTTCTCAAGTACTTATATCAGATGTAGTAATATTTTCAAAACATTCGCGACTGCCCACACAAATTATTCCATCCGCAAGACGGAATATTTATTCTCTTGCCCTCGCCTCAATTTAGCCCTATTCTAAGTTTATTTGCATGTCGGAAAATCTACGACTTAGTTTCACCTAAGTCTACGCTGATATACAATTGTCCGCAGACACGTGTCGCAACCAATCAGTATCCGTGCAATTTCTTGCAAGTCCGCGCAAGGATAGATGCGATTTGCTGCGGCACGTTTCCTGTCCACGACCATCTGCCAGCGTAAACTTAGCAGTAGAATACGAACGATTTATTCAGACAGTCAGACTCGTCAGTTGCGCTTAAGAAAATTCACGAAATCTTAATTGGTCTCGGGCAAAGATCATTGATCAGACAGGATAATCTTCAATCGGCAAATGTAGGCGATTAAGACATTGTCTTACGTAACTACTTTGCGTTACCTTACCATGAACAATCGATTCTACACCTACGAATTAATCGTGATATTAAATAATTAAAAAACTGTGAACACGATGGAAGTATCGGTCGTTTCGTTGCGTTCTTCAAGTCTGTTTTTCCTCTACACGATACCAGGTTCATACATACATATATATATATATAGGTACGTATATACGTGCCTGTGCCATACACACGAGGCCACGTCTAAATGTCACGTGTAACTGTCCTGTAAAACGCTGCACCCTCTCACGCCAGCGTCAGGTTCGCGACGAGGAAACTTTCACTCGTCGTTGGTCGCGGGCACGTCGACACTCCGGTGTCAGTATCGATAACCACATTCGATTAGGCTCTATTGTAAGACCACGGGTGTCGACGAAACGCAGCGTTATAAGGATACACGGCACGCCATGCAAACGTGGACCACTTTATTCCGGTAAACTTTCAATGAACTTTGAGAAGCGTGAGTTACGGGCTCGCACTGAGTCACGTTGTCTCGTTGCAACACTCCATGGACAGTCTTATTACCCGCTAGAACGTAATACGGCGTCTATATGCTTCCGTAATTTGGTGGAATGCAGTTTTGAAACAGGCATTTGGTAATCACCGCGAGGATTATAAAGGAAGGAAATAAATAGCGATCGTTAGTTTCAGTTAGTTGGATTTCTCTGGCAAGGAAAGCATTTTTTTAGAGGAACGTTGTTAGATTTGGGGATTCTGGAAATTGTAGGATTTGTGGGAATTTGTAAGTTTGAATAAGATTGTGCAATTTTGGAAGATTACGATAAGTAGGATAAAGTTTGGTAGTCTTCACGGAATGGTTTGTAATTTTAGGATCCAGATGAAATTTTGCAAACTTTGCGATCCGTAAATTCAGTCTTAAGAAATTTTCAAAGATCGATATCGTGGAAACTCTATGCGAAACAATGTGAAAGCAACTCGGAATATTATTGCTACTCGTTTCGTTTGGATGAATATTTTTGGAAAAACTGGATGACCTAATTTGAAATTCTGCAATATTGTTTTGTTGGTTTTCGCAGAATAATATTAGAGGTCTTCGTCGAATCTTGTATAGTTCCGTAATTTGCCGGTAAATCTTCAACGATATTCAAAACCAAGTTCTATATATTAAAAATATTAATATTTCATACTCCATTACTTCAACTCAACCTCCAGCGCCTACACGCGTCTCCAACAAAGTGGTTGGTGGTAATCTGTGACCGGGGATTTCGCAATTCCGTAATCGAGAAGAGTCTTTCTCCTTCTGCCACAACTCTCTCGACACTCCTCCCATTTCTCGCAATCTTAACACAACGATTCGAAGAAAGTTAATTCCTAAATGTAATTACCAAACGAGTCAACCTTTCGAAAAAATCTCGATGTTGCAATTCTCTTAGCAAAGATCTCCCGATGGCTATTGAATAATTTTAGAGGAATAAAATCTCGTTTCAGTTACGTCATAAGTTGTCCCTCTAAATTTGTCTACTACCAAAGAACGCTGATACTTTTACAGATTTGACAAAAATAATCAGTCAATAAATATACAGCGAAAAGAAGACTGGGAAAGTTGTATCAACGATTTCCTATGTTTTCTATTCAATTTTATTTCATTCAAAACCAAATTCCTTTTATAAATTTAAAAGAAATATGATCAGCAAGTACCTGTAGATCGAAAAAGAAATTGGAAAAGTTTATTAGAAATTTTATTTAATTCGAAACCAAATCAAATTCATTTCAATCAAGTTGAAAGTTGAATAATCGACATTATGTATTATAGTAAATTATACCAAAGCATCCAGGTAAAAAATATGTTAATTTTTCTCAATGATTGCAGGATATTAAGCGTCAGACGTAAACAGTGAGGTCGTTGACCAGTCACGATCGTGGCTCGATCGTTCGAAGGAAAAGTGGAAATGGAGGTGCGTACCTGGGAAACGCGTTCGTGCCTGGAGAACAATATTGGTTGGCACTGTCCACGAAACGTACAACTTGTTAAAGCTAGACAAAGGCAACATCGGTCTAGAAATTTATCTAAAAGCTATAGTCGAAGTTAAAAGGCGTCTGCCGTGTTTCTGTCGGTGTGTCGAGTTGACTGCTTAATTAAATCGAAGCTTTGTAATTAATTCGATCTACGAAGCGTTCGACGAGTCTGCAAATACTAAAGACACGCTGCCAGAGTGTAAATATTCATCGACTCTATGTCGTTTTCAAATAAGAATACTATTTGAATAATAGCACGAAAAATTGAGAATATTAAAAAAAAAATGACACGACTCTATCAATAGACGACGCGGCAGTGATATCATAATCAGAAAATTTATTAATTCGTCGATCATGAATATTGATTTTCAACGAAGTCAACGGCTTTGTCGTATGCTCGATAAAATTGTAAATCGGCCGAAAAAAAAATAGATAAAATGCAACATTGACTCACAGTGAATTAATTAATTTCGGATAATTTATGATTGAATAGATACTGTTAGTCTTTAACGAAGAAGAAGTGTTACGAGCGTATTGAATTCTTTTCTTCGATTCGATTACCGAAAGGGACTAACTTTCGCCGTGACACGTGAACGATTAAAGAAAAAGAAACAACATATTACACGGTAGAAGAATGACGCAAAAATCTTTCGTAACCGCGTCCTGCCTTTCGATGATTTTTCGTCGCGTCACAATGTAGAACCTGCGACTTTACGATAAGGCGTCTCTTGAAACTCGGAGAAATTCAAATGTTATAACCGTTCCCATTAAAAAAAAAAACTCATTACTGGTAAATTGATACGATCAACATACGTAAACAATTGCATCAAATATTCATGTATAGGATAAGAAGTAATAAAAAGCTTCAAAAAATGGCGCCCTTTTTTAAGAAACTACGAGGGAGATCTTTTAAAGAACTTATCTTTTTGGACCATTCTAAGCAATTTGTTCTTTTTCTTTTCTCAATTTCTGTAATCTTTGTACTTTTAAATTACTCAGCTACCGTGGCAGCTACGTATTTCCTTGAGGCAAATTTATAGAAGGAAGATAATTAAACACTGATATACCCAAGGCTGTCACGAAGAAAAAATATGAACCGTTAATTTCCCCTCGCGCAGGTGAATGCCAATTGCAACGCAGATTCTCGGAACTTTTATCTCAGGAACCACCAAAATCCATCTATTTGTTCGCTGATGTTAAAATACTAAAATTATCCATATTATTCTTTAATTCCGGACTTTTTTAGACTATCACTTTATCATGTGTGATAACGATTACTGTATGTCACTGTTAGATTTCAGCGTATTATAACTATATTCGTACAACATTTGTATTTAATAACGTTATCTTCCACTTCTTCTTATCGAAATAAAAATTTTAAACCGATCCGCGGCCTTGTGATCGCCCCTCATGCAAATCCAATAGATTTTGACGATCAATGAAAAATATACTAATGTGCTGTGAAAATATTAGATCCGATAGATCGCGTCTAGTCTTTCTAAAAAGTCTTTCGTTAAAATAATCAGTCAATTTTAATAAATGTACACCTGACGTAATAATTCGTTAATATCCATCAAACGTACAATTAATACTATAATCCTAGCATAATGTGAAATTAGTTGTCAATATGGAAAAATCATAATTTCTCATTTTGTAAAAATTTGCTTGAAAGCAGCGAAACGGTTAGGAACAAAATTCTACGCTCCGTTTGTCGCTTTCTTTAATTCCGGAAATGGGAAATTCGAAACGCGCGAAAGATCCCGCGTTGTTATTCCAATACTTCGTGTGCTTGATATTAACGTACTAACGAGCCTCGATTTACCGACGAGCAAACATTCGATCTTTTAAATGCTCGTCCTTCGTCTTTGACCGACACGGCAACGTTTCGATCAGCAAACGCGAATATTAGATGTGCCAGATGTTGAGCCAAATAGAATTGTAGAAGAAACATGCCGGTGGCGCATTTGCACAGGCTGAAACGTTACTCTGCACTCAAATGACCTGTCAACTAGACTTTTCAACCGGGCTTATGCAGATGTACACTTTCATCGTGGAAACATTTCGATCGAACGATCCGTCGATCGAATTATGATAGAAAAAAAAATGTCAAATAGAAAACATAGTTCTACTCACCGCACATGTTGTTTCTGTTGTCGAATACCCGCCACGTAAGTTAATCGGATTAAACGTAAAGTGGAAAGCGATCAGAATGTCACTTGCTAACTTCGTATTGCTCTGAGTTACTGTGAATCACAGTCTGAGCCTCACTACAGCGTGCTCCTGTCTCTTATGACATGAGATTTCGTATAGGTATGGGGTACAATCACAATTACATCCGGCTCGTACGTGTATGTAACGCTATTGGGCCAAACCATTGACAGTGAACGCATCATCTGCACGCTGACGTATATGATTGTATACAGTAGTATACTACAGTACAACACAGCTTTGGAAACTTCAGTAGAGAGGGCGAAACTCTTACGAGCTAGAAAATGTTTCTCAAATAAGGCGCTTCAATCAAATTGTTAGGCTTCGTCGTGCAGCGCGACTTGTGTCTGCAACCTACAACACGGCCGCGTGTACAACAAAACTCTTCTCTATTATGTAAATCTACGTTTACTTAAACAAAATTCATCTGCACTACATGAAATACTGTATATTTACTTTAAATAAATTAAATTATGTTATGAAAAGTAGTTTACTTTACATTCTTTATCTTTAGTGGTAAAGATGGTGAAGATGGCGTTAATTGCAAAAGTTTAATAAATCGATCCCAGCGCTATGGCTAGCGGCTGATTTGTAAAGCACGCCTTCGGATACTAAAAGCGTTACTCCTACCACTGGAGTTTCCAGATCTGTACATACGAACGTAATGTCGTATCGCAAGTAAGGATTTCGACACGTTGACAATAACACAGAAACTCGTGATTTTCCCAAACAATACATGCGACAAACTCTTTACGAATGTATATAACGTAGGAACGTATATTAGGAATGAGATAATATCGGTGAAAACTATTAATTAAACTAATATCTCAAAACAGACACTCGGAGAATCACTCAAGAATCATGAATGAACGAACTGTCAGAATCGCCTTTTCCATTTAGCTTCGTATCTTTTATTATAAAAGTGACAACATAAATTTTGTAGATTAAACACACGTTCGATTCGTTGTAAGAATGAATGAAGCACTGAAATGTTTGGAATCGATCCTTGTTGACTTAATTCTTATCCACACTGCAGACTGCAATAATACGCAACATAGAGTGCGCTAGCTATCGGTAACTGTACCTATCGATAATTTAGATAACACGTATCTAGATTTTTTAAATTTTTAATTTTAATTATTATTAAGTACACCATTGATCTTGATATATGTGATAAAATATCGAAAATGCATAATTAAATATAAGAAAGTATATTTGTTACCATGTAAGACGTTGTCCACACAATTATTTACGAGTTATTCGATGATAGTATTTGATTGGGCATTTCTGTTCGCGCCATATGATTTAACAGGACTAGACAAGTGCATAATAATCGGAGTATTGTGCCAAATTATGCTGACAATAATAATTGTTAATAGAAAGCCCACCTATATATTCACTGATTCGTACAGTTTCGTTGCAAATAGTATTTCATTGTATTAGAGTGTAACTATTTCTTTTTGAATCAAATAATTGTTGATCGGTACATTTTGTAATATCTGTGTCTTGTTATTTTAAACGCTCTTGGTAGGTTTCTTTCAATTCAGGTATATATAATAGGAAAAAAATAATTAAAAAAAATGTTACGTTACATAACGTATAATGAAAAAATAGATTTCCACGGTAAGGTAATACTTTGGAAAGTCAAGCGAATTTCCATATTAATCTCGAATGTGATTCAATGGACAAAGATTAAAACTTTACTAACATATCACTGAATACGTCAAGAAGAGTTTAAAACAATTGAAAATTAATGACATCCGTTATTCTATCATAATTATTAGATTCGAGATATGGGAAAACTATAATGAAGTCGTAAACATGTTTGCATTAGGTACAACAATGGTATTGGTGGAAATATTACGTGAATATAACGTATCACATATCTTGTGAGCGAAAATAAATGTAAAAAGGTGTTTATCTCGATTCTGAAAATATATTAATTGTTTCGTAATATAAAGGGCGGACTTTCTTTGACTGGAAATCGTAACGATTTCGAGATAACTGTCAAACATGACTTTTTTAATATGAAAGTAACGCTACGAATGAAGAAAATTGCACTTAATATCAGAGAAAGTAAGAATACAATTACAAATGTGTACACCTTTCAAAATATTATGTTCTTTATGCATGAGTAAAACATTTCATGCGAGTATTTTACAGACAACCTCATAACCTTTTGACACATCATGGCAAATCCAGGTGATTCTATTATATGTGGCGGTTTCTCATTTTATAATAATTTTGACTCAGCTAATTTAGCGAAAGTTGAACTAGTAAAAGTGCCAGAGACTTTTGAAAAGGGTAAACTACCATCTTCTGCAGTGACCTACATTCATGTATGATGTGCATTAACATATAATTGATAATTCCATGTTTAATTGTTTAATCTTTAGATGCATGTGAAACAGAAAATAAATCATGTAGAAGCTCAAATTCAGAAGATGCTACAGATTATGAGTTTAATTTATGGACAAAACATGATTGTCATGGAACACAATATCAAAACAACAACAGAACATGGTTTTACTTTGGCGTTAAAGCTAGTACTCCAGGAGTTTATATAAAATTCAATATAATTAATTTGAATAAACAAGTTAAAATGTTCAGTCAAGGAATGTGTCCGGTATTTAAAGTTGTACCTGGTCATCTGCATTGGGAAAGGATCCGTGATAAACCCAGCTACACTGTAAATTTTAAATAGTCTAAATATAGTAATTCTTCTTTATTTTTCCAAGCTCCTATATAAATTTACAATATTTCAGTTGGATCAAAAAGGAAGTGATTTTACATTGTCATTTGTTTACTTTGCTCCTGAAAATCCAAAAGCGATAACATATTTTGCATTCACTTACCCTTTTTCTTACACCGATCTACAAAATTATTTGAGAAGAGTTGAAGCAAGAATATTAAAGAGAAGTATAACATCTGCAGATGATGTTTATTATCATAGAGAATGTGCAATAAAATCTTTAGAGGGACGGAGGATGGATCTAATAACAATAAGCTCATTTCATAACATATCAACGGAGAGAGAAGATAGACTGAATAACATGTTTCCTGAAAAAACTGAGGAAAGACCTTTTAAATTTTGGGATAAAAAAGTATATAGTTTATTTGAAACTCTACATAAAAGTTACAAAATTGTAATTACAGATATATAAAAGAAGTGTTTTTATACTAAAATTCTTATGTATATATATATAGGTAATTTTTATTAGTGCGAGAGTCCATCCAGGAGAAACACCATCTAGTTTTGTTTTTAATGGTTTCCTTAATTTTCTGATAAATCGCGAGGATAACATTGCAATTAATCTTCGTCGCCTTTATGTGTTCAAATTGATACCAATGCTCAACCCTGATGGTGTAGTTAGAGGTCATTACCGAATGGATACTAGAGGAATAAATCTCAATAGAGTCTATCTCAATCCTTCTTTAAAAGATCATCCAACAATATATGCTGCAAGAAATTTGATAAGGTAAAGTAGCAATGATGCTTTAATGTCTTAATATTATTATGGAGAAATTAATGAAAATGGAACTATTGTTAAGGTATTATCATCATACGTATCAGCTGCCAAAAGAGGACGAGATTTCAAATATGTGTATAGGAAATGGCGAAAATACGTTAACTGTTATTGATTCCTCTTGTGCAATTGCAAATATAGTACGCGATACAACGACGAGATTACTCCAGCAGGTAACAAAAAAATACAATTTTCCATGTATACAAATATTAACACATACTAATTCGTATATAAAGAAACTAAGTATTAACCAACTGTTTTAACAATAGGTAACACTTATGTCTTTAGACGAAAAGCGTAAAGATCAACCGGAAATTTTTCAGGAATGTGCATCACCAAAAACAGATTTGGATGACATACCTCAGGGTACGATATTTAGAATTGAATTATTGAACGTGATCAGAAAAATTCTTTTATTTATTTATTCACATTATGTGAAGGTGGTGGAGAAGGCCTGTGTAATAAAGCAGAAGAAAGTAATAATTCTGTAGAACTTAAATCTGATAAAAAGACTTATACAGCTATTGGTATAGGACAATTACCCAAAGAAGACTCTGGATTATATTTATATATTGATCTTCATGGTCATGCTTCAAAAAAGGGTGTTTTCATGTATGGCAACTACTTTGATAATGCAGAGGACACAATAATGTGTATGCTTTTACCAAAATTAATGTCCATTAACAATCCAAATTTTCATTTTACTTCGTGCAATTTTACAGAAAGAAATATGTATATTATGTACGTCTTATTATTATTGTTATGATCAATGTCATGTTAACTTTTACATCCCATGTAAACAATTTATTTTTAGAGATAAGAGAGACGGTATGTCAAGAGAAGGATCGGGTCGAGTAGCTGTATATAAACTCACTGGACTGATACGTAGTTATACTCTTGAGTGTAACTATAATTCTGGACGTTTAGTAAATTCAATACCTTCAAGAATTCGTGATGGTGTGAACAAAACAGTAACACATATGTTTGTTCCACCAAAGTATACTCCAGCAGTTTTTGAAGCGGTGACATGTTTAGCTATTATATACTTAGAATCTTTTCGTAAATAATTAGATAACAAATAATCGTCCGGCTATGTTTACAGGTTGGAGCAGCATTAGGTCCTTCAATTCTTGACCTGACAAATAATAATCCTAACAGTCGACTGCCAAATAGCCAATATCGTTCTTTAAGAGGTGTAAAGTCTTATTTAAAATTAGCATATGTGAACAATATTTCCTCGCCAAACGGCAAATCTCTACATAAGGTAAATTTTGATGTAAATAATGAGAGTGAATTTGCAGCTGTTAATATACGACAGTGTGTACTCTCTTAATTCATAATACTATTAACTTGATATGCTTTCATATACATTTTAATATCAAGACACATTAGTGCCTAAATAAACTGCACATTCTGTTACTCGTTAAAAATGTGGGAGAGAGATTTTGTATACATATAAATTGTATATTATCTTAATTCAATATTGCGAAATTATGAACTTTTTATTGTAGAAACATTCTGTCCTTATTTTATATTGCAATATTGTAAATGAGAAATTTTAGGAAAGTAATGTATTAGGTATTTATTATATTTTAAATATGCGACTAATATAAATCTTGTAAAATTTTTATTATGTTGAACTAATGGGTCTTCCAATCTAATACAGATGTATGCATGACAATAATATTTGGTATACTTTTATATAAAGGTTTATGGAAAAACCGTTTCTCTATCCTTTTTTTAGACTTATATAATTTAATTACAAAGTGTGTACAAAATGCAATTTTTTATAGTTTTAAAGTTGCGTTCATTATATTAACAAATACATATTCTGTACATACATTGTTTTTACCGCTTAATGGTGTTTCCATGATGCAATGTTTAGTATATGAAATTTTTAAGACTGTACTATTTTTTATTCTTTTATATTAGAACCAAATGATGGAATATAAAGTATTCGATGTTAATGCTTATATTTTTAACAGAAAAATATATTCTCTTTTTATTTTCTTTAGACAATTTTTGACGCACTATGCTTCTGGTGACAATAGATAAGTGCACTTACACTAATACTACATGCACTTGTGAATTATTTTGTGGATGCGAGTAGTAGTAAGAAATACACACATGTGTGATTAATGATATCTATTTCTTTAGCAAAAAAGCAGAACGTAGTGATTTAGATGATTCAACTATAAATCTCCGGCTGATGGAGTCTTTTTAAAAAAAGATGTGCAGATTTTTAAACTAGAATTTAATATCTCGTAATTAATAAAACGAATGACAATAATTGTAAATGTCTTTTGTAATAAATTTGTTGTTTATTGCTGATACAATTTAAAATGACAAAGTTATAAAATTAATTGTTTTATGTACTTCTTTGCTTTTAAAGGAAAAGATACAAAGTACATATGTCTGTTATGAAAACAAGTATGAATGTGTGTTGTACTGTCACATAAAATTACTATTAAAGATAAATATATGTATTGTATA
This sequence comes from Bombus impatiens, assembly GCF_000188095.3. Classification (NCBI taxonomy): domain Eukaryota; kingdom Metazoa; phylum Arthropoda; class Insecta; order Hymenoptera; family Apidae; genus Bombus; species Bombus impatiens. Next base: position 493,025 of record NT_177084.1, on the reverse strand, counting down.
TATTCTCATATATAGCATGGTATATATATATATATAAGAATCATGGTACATATTTATACATATATATAAATCAAGCTACCATGCTTAAAAAGCATAAGAGAACTTATATACTACTTATTGTCATGCTTCTCATTACTTGAATGTAAGTGTTGTTACTGATCAAAAGGAGTGTTATGTATAAATTCATGTATACAAGTTTTATAATGTATCCTATTCTACACATATATGTACACACACATGAATACATATACATGTCCTATTGTTTTAATAAATCTACAGTATTTTTAGCAATAATTTATTTACTTTATTTTTATTTTACTCCTAGTAATCTCCTTAGTCCCAGTACTGTATTAATTGTCATACAATTTATATGTTTCTAATACATTAAACATTTTGTTCATAAACTATTATGTGAATTAGGTTTGCAACCATAAATCAAATGAAAATGTTGAATGAACTGTTGTTGAATCCATTATTGTACAAGAAATGTTATTCTGCCTTTTCTTACTCTAATATAATCAGGAATGGTGGGGCAAAAGATTGTAGGAAAGTAAGAACAAATCAATCTCTCTCTCACAAGTTATTTAGTATATAATGTTTCTCACATTGTATTTATTTTCTTATTTGCGCTTTTATTCACAGGACGATAATAATATTATACCTTCAGATTCTTATAATTTAAAAGACATTGAATCTCAAATAAGTAACTCTTCCGTTGGGTTAAAGAACTCGATGAAGAGTGAAACAAGTTTCGTAAAAAAACCATGCATCATTCGTCGTACTACGTCTCTTTATACCGCAGTAAAAAGAATAAAAAACAATAAAAAAGTTCGACAAACTGTAACTCGTAGGCCGCTAAAAAATCAATGCGTTAATGATATCGAGAGCAGTTCAAAAATTCCTGTAATCGGACCAAAAAGTATCGTAAAGTCATTTTTAAAAACTTCAGAGAATCGCTTGAAAAGTTCATGTTTTGGATGTATCAACGATTCTTCAGAAATAAGAGATATTCAATATGCGAATAAAAAATTAATAGCGACAAACAAATTCTCCAAGATGGCGTTGTCTTCCGAAGAAACAGCAATTGTAAAACATGGAGCGAAAAGATTAAAAATTGTTTCTATGAAAGTAAATAAAGGGAAATCGGAAGTTGGCGAGTCATCTAACAACGTTCCGGAAACGATAAAATCGCCATCGAAAACGTTGTTTTTGTCCAACAAGCAAAACGTAAGAGGGACTACAAAAGCAATGAAGAAATGTTGTCATAAAATGGAATAAAACAAGTCGAAGTCTTCCAAGCAGAAAGAATCAATAGAGGTAGTATAGTAATTGCAAACTTATTGAGTAACGAAAATGCAAACAGAATTCTAAATTAGCCCGTAAAGCATGATGCCGTAGAAAATTAATGCTTTAGCGATCTGTTGTAGCTTTATAAATTCTTTTAGACAAATACTTTAAACATAAAAAATATATATAAGTTATATTTATTACGTAATTACGGAAATTACGTAAATTATTTAATTAGTAGCCGCAAGGAAAAATAATAAATAATTTATCATGTTGTTGAAGAAAAGTGAAGATATATTTATTTTCTTTTTATTTTTTCAAACAGAAAATTTAAAGATGTTATGTTTGTATTACATAAAATAATGTAAAATAATTTCGTGAAAACATCTCAGTCTAATGATACTTATACGATTAAATCGAATTATATGAAATTTAATTTAATTTAAAATTACAGTACAGTATACTATTCTATAGTACCTCTTACTGTGAATGCGTACGTATATAAATTTTAGAATGATATATTATTTATGTAAAGACAAAACAATAGAAATATAATAAACACTAATATACAATACCGAATTATCCTCAGTAACATTTTTAACATGTTTTAAACATTGGATATAAAAAGATATTAAGATTCACAAATCGATTATAGATCACATCGTGCGATCTACTCACTTCGACCATTTTCGGTTCGAGTCGGAGCGGATCGGCTACGTCATACTACTTACTTCTTACTTTATGCATGGTCCTCTCTCTAGCTTAGTCAGTCGCTTTCGCGTCGTTGTTCCGTTCATTCAGATGCTTATAAATTCGAACGGAAATTAGACGTGTGTACAGATGTAATTGTTTTAGCAAGTGGTTCCAAGCAAACATATAAGAACATTACATTATAGTTATCAAAAGTGTTTTGTGCTTTATCTTTGGGAAAGAGATCTTTCGAAATGGGCGCCATTGGCGGCATTAGGAGCTACACATTTTTCGCGGCATTCCTGCTTTTCGTCGAAAGTGGTAAGGTTAATGCACGTAACTATAGATGATGTGAATATCGTGGCGTCCTTTGGGTGGGGCATTTATAATTTTCCACATTGTTCTTTATTAAAAGGCGCGATTGCATAATATTAAGTTACACATAACATCGATTTATAAGGATCAAGCGGAAGGATCGATTTAGTTGAATATGTATTTATTCTTAAATGACAGCTTGAAGTTATTAGTTTATTTCATGGTAAACAAAATTTGATATTGTATCGAGCCACCGATGTTAGTCTTCAAATCGTTATTCACGAATTTATATAATCTGTGGTAGAAAATATAATTCTTATCACATAATTTATTTATCATCGACCGAGAGAACTATATACATATTAGTTCACAGTTTAACGCAAGATGATAAGAAGTTATCTGGGTCAATTATTTTTTTTCATGGACACTAAATATTATGAATTTATCATTTTTTCCTAATAAGTAATTAATTAATGATTAAAACAAACATTTAAGACATATACATATTTGTACTGTCATTTCACTATTTAATTTTAATTATTAGGTTAGAATACGTTTTTTTTTATAATCTGGAAAGTATTGTTTGATTTAGTCTATAGTTAGCTGACAAAATTATGAATCAACGTGAAGTAAATCGAATCCCCAATCTTTCTTTTCGTTTAGTGCACAGTTTACAATGTTATCAATGCGTCAGTACAAACAACACCGACCCCTTCCAATGCAACGAATTTCTCTCGAGCGACATCGATATCAAACCACAGCCTTGCGATGCTGTTTACGAGGCGCAGTATTGTGTGAAGCACACTGGTCGATTCGAGGGTAAAACAATATCGGCAGTTCAGGTTACATATCGTGGAAAGGGGAATCTTGTTGCGAAACTTAGCACTCTTAAACGAAAACTAACCTTAAATCATATATAACGACATCGCCGTTATCGGTTTATAAGCATGCGGGAACAACCAAGGCACGATCGATAATCATCTCCATTAGAATTGTTTTTTTAGATGACTAACATTATTTTAATTCACATCTGCATATAGGGATGGTTCAATGTGTAACGACGAAACTATTAATTCTTCTGTTATTGTATCTAGTAAGGTAATTGAGCTAGAAGGAAGCAGAAGTTTGTTCCTGTATACATATAATAAGAGAAATTAATAATAATTTAATATTAATATACTACTTGTATTATGAAAGTTTGTCGTTAGATATTGAAAGATGTGTTGGCTAAATCAATACATACAACTATTCTAATATGAAAGAATCGATTAATTAATCCATGAATTGAAGCGCGCAATAGTAAACATCTATAATCGATGCTTTTTCAATCGATTAAGCGACCAGTCTGGATTGCTACCAGTGTACGTCGGAAGAAGAACTGAGTTGCGGAGATAGCAATTTGGTAATAAGTACCTTACAACCAACGAACTGCAGTCATGTATACAATGCACAGTACTGTATCATATCGGTCGGACGATTCGGAGGTTCATACATTGTGTCTCGATGTTTGTGTGTTTTCTATGTCAAGTGTTCACCGGTAGATTTTCCTTATCTCTATTGCATAAAAGATTCTATTATATTTCCTTCAAATCTTCAGTGAAAATGTTTACAAATGAATAAAAACGAATATATTTCACGAAAATTGTCATGCTTTAACAATTCCATAAGAAATAAATAATCAAATAATATATTGCATGTTGCTTGCATTAACACGCTACATTCCTAACATCTTTCATACGAACGCATGTTATTGTTTTTTGCTAGATAAAACAAGAAACAAACAATTTTTCCTGTATATGTTGAAATAGGTGGAATAGGCACGAAACGATTCTGTTCAGCACTGGATCTGGGGAATTATTGCGATTACGTGAAACAACAGGGTGACAAGTTAAGTTACCGAACCTGTATCTTCACTTGTACCGGAGACGGATGCAATCCAGCGGCCATTTTGATACCAAATATCGCATCGATGGTACCAATTGGATTATTAGTAATTTACGAATTATTCTTCGTAAGGTAGATATTTTTATCCGATAAAATTCTTTTGAATGCATATTTTATGCATTCAAGATAAGTGTAAAATCAGTTTTTTTTAATCTATTCCGTCCTTAATGTGTTAGCACGAAGTAATACGGAATGTCAATTTCTGACGTACCTTAGGGGAACAATTTGCACTCGATTAATTTTATAAAATGACACTGACGTGCCTTCTCTTTTTGACAAAATATTAAACGAAGGTACTAATTAGTAGTTACCAATATAATTATAGTTAATAACACATTTTATATTTATATTTAACCTGCGTCGTCATAGATTTAATATTTCTTTTCGACTGTACAATTGCAAATACGCTTATACTTGTCTAAAATAATTGTGGCTTGCGTAGCACAAAAAAAAAGGATTCTAGTGTTTAGAATTTACCAATAAGTTTTAATTAATTGACACGTTCGTAATATGAATTACAATTAAGGTACCCATTCCTAATACCGAATTTTAATGACGTTAAGTTTCCATTCGTACACAACTATTAAACTGTGTACTTACATATAGTTATTTTTTTACCATATTATTTTTTTTTTTTTTTATTAATTTAACAAAGATCTAGATTACTTATTTTTGTATATTTTTGTACAAAATACGAATCTTTTTCATATTTGAGCAGTGTAGATAAGAAAACCTACTGTGTTTCTCTTTTTTAATTCTTCTTTTTTTTTTAAACATACAACACGAACAATTCTAGAATTAGACTTAGATACTAAGGAATATTCTGTATGAATTACAAGATAATATAAATGCGATCGAATGCTTTGTTCTTTATTTTCATCGAACGAGAATCCTCCACTCGTCTTACATTCACGTACTCGTTTTTCTGAGTATAAATATAATATGATGTAGTCGTTCAACTGGTGGTAACAAAATTGTCTCACGACGATCCGTAATAAGGTACTTGCACGTTCTTTGGTATATCCACGTTTATATAGCGAACGGTACATAGGATAGCATTTTTCAATACGACGATACACGTGTTCATATTAATGTGTTTGTCAAGCAAAAGATCTTCTTCGAGTAATACAAAGATTATAAGATTGCGAAACTGATTGCGAAGCGGCTTTTATGATGGAAATCATTCTTTCCCTTTGTCTTTTTGCAAAAAATGCACATATTTTATGCAAGCTCCATCGTATAATAAGTTGTCTTTTTATAGTTGTAAAAAGAAAAAGAACGCACACACAGGCTAATATCGAGCATAATATCGATAATATTAAGATACCTGACGACTAACGCAATACATAGTCTACTATCCTTGATAACACAATGATTAATGATTTCTCTAACTGTACGTATGGCTGTGTTTAAAATATTAAATGTAACACAGAGGGAAATATTTCGGAATGATATTTTGTCATTATGCTACATGTATTAATGATCAGTTCTCGTAAATCGGGTTGAACATTCCTCATATGATAAAACTCACATCAGTAATGATTTTTCTTTTTGTGTTCGTATTTTGTGTCGTTCCTTTCCCTCTTCTTTTTTTTTTTTTTTGTTACAATAATTGATGTGCACTGAACACAAGCATATATATTAGTTATTGTTAGAATATTCACTCGAGTTCTCTTTCTCCTTTCTTTTTCTCCTTTCCTTTTCTCCTTTTTTTTTTTTACATTTTCTTCGCTCGAAATTACAACTATATATCGTATGAAAAATACATATATATATATATGTATAAACAGTGTATATAAATCATTACTAAATCTGATCGCTACTAAGCAATAATAGAATTTCTTGTGGCTAACAATTTCTTTCCCGGTTTGTTGGTCCTAGAAATATATAATTTGACACACATATATCAGCATTATTTCGCATATACAATAATATGAATAGAAGTGAATAAAAAGTTGCTACTGTTTTCTTCTTTCTTTTTAATTAATTAATGATCCTTGATCGCTCTAGGTCCATTTGCTTTCTTTCTCTCTGATTGACAAAATTTCCTCTATGCATATACATTAAGTTCTATGTGTTTAACTATATAAAAGAAGTGTCAGCCTAAGATTCGAAACTAATTATAGTGTACAATAAATATTGTCACTGCCATGTGTTCGCTGAAAAAGAAAACATTATATTGCCACAGGTACCATGGCAGTGAATGTGGCAGTGATCAATACACTCGATAATACAAGATAGCTTAAACGTTAATAAGCTAGATACACCGTCGTTATATTACCTTACGCATGGAAAAAAAGAAAAACGGGACGTATACGGAATAGAATACAATAGTAGTTTTAAGTTAGTTGATGGATTAATGTACAGCCATTATAATGGAATTCATAAATATAACTGACTATTAACATCGAGAAATAAACGTTAATTCAGTATAGGAAACAAATCGAACGACATAAATACGATTGTAAATATCAAGATATTAATACATAAGTTCATTTGAAGGAAATCAACAAAATAAGTATTACAGAAAATTCATCGAACCATCTCTTTTTCTCTGATTCTCGTTTCCAGGAAATCTTAATTTTAATTATTAGTCATAATTAGTCCTTGCATCTTGTGCTATTTTTCGAATCTCCGAATGATGTCCGTTTCTTTTTTATTGCGTCCATAATATCCCCTACGCAATTCCTAAATATCTCTGTATTTATCTATCACTCTATGTACGACAATTCTATATAGAACGAGTCGCATACGATAAACGTGCGTATGCACAAGACAGGTACAATTCTTCATGTACTGAACATTTAATACTTTGTCCAAGTTTTACATCTTTATATTAAGCTGATCTTTCTCCCTCGTTATGATCGCACGTATAACTTCAAATGAAAAATTAGTTGCTCAGATAGATGGAGAAATTCGTATAATAGGTGTAACGTGTGTATATCTATGTCTTGATGTGCAAGCGAAAGAAACGTATTAAACTTCGTATGACAAAAAGGGAAGTACACTTGCTAAAACGTGCAAAAGTTGCATACACGAAACGTTGCATCTCGGAGAAATATCAACATTTTATATAGACAAAAACTCGTCTGTATAGTGAAGGCAATAGTGTAAATCACAATCATTTGTTCATTTTTTTTTTTTTTTTTTGTTCAGTTTCTCTACAGCAGAACATGTTTCCGAACTGCGTTCTAAAAAAATTGACTAAATTATTGTTGCTTCATTGCTGCGTTTTCTTCTAACAACGGTACAAGATCGCCACACGAGAAATTGCAAAGAGAGAAGATAACGTATAGAGAAACGAGAAATGCTATAAAAAATGCATCGTATATCGTTCACAAGATACACTAGAGAGAATTACATAACTGCATTAATATGTTACTAATAGATAATCAGTGTATGTTTCCAGTTCTGAAAGTTTCTCGAACACCTTTAAATATCCATTTTGCACCGTCTTTATTTCTTGTTTCTTTTTCTTTTTGTGCAAATTTCGTCGAAAGCTTAGACATTTAGATTGCCATGAACAATACACGTATGCGTTATTTGTTCGTTAAGTACCATGTTTCTCATACAACTAGCAACAAAGCTACAAGGAAGTTTGCTCGGCGCATACGTTGAGGATCTTCAATAAAATTTACTGACGCTGAAGCTTGCGAATTTGCTCTTCCAGCTCTTTCACGCGTAACTGACTATTCGCGAGCTGCCTTCGTACCAATCGTAACTCGTCAGTCTGACGTGCAAATGCTAATCTTAATTCCGCCTCGTTGTTAGGAATGTCTACATTCTCCAAGACCTTATTATCGTTCAGTGGCGCGGAAATGATATTTTTCTGCAAAACACGTTAATTAGCCTAATCTATGAAGGAGATAAAGACTTGAAAGAAACGGTAGCTCTACCTGTAGCACAACATTGCCGAATTTTTGTTGCAACTGTTGGAACTTGGTGCTTTGATTGCTAGAAGTTTTTTGGCTTTTCTCTGACATATCGTGGAACTCGATGGGCCTGTAATCCGGTACAGTCTCGGTAGACAAAAAGGCGAATTTCTTCTTATTATTTAAATCGGTTGTCGGTGGAAGTTGCGGTGGCTTGTACACTCGTGGTTTGTGCGTGGTAATGCTACCACCTGTTAACATTTAATTTATAGAATAGAGTAACAAGTAACGGAGGAGAAAAAGATAATAAAATAAGTTGAAAAGTTCAATAGTTATACCGGTTTTCAGTGAGATTAAAATCGGTGGATTATTCATGCCACTTATCCAATCCCTGGCTGATAAAGCTGGACAAGTACCTACAGTGTCAGGATATAGATCTTCTTGAAATTGGTCGCTCTAAAAAGCGAAAGTATTTGGTAATTACACCGTGCCTAATTACACTTGTTTCGCTTAATGTTTTACATTTCTATGTATTCACCTTTCGAGGAACTATCATGGATATCGGCTCGCACATTCCTCGAGTCGCGTGCAATTTATAAAATCTAAATACTTCGCAGATGGCTGTGTTTACCCCCCTCTTTGGCATTATACCTAATCCTCTTTGGGGATTTCCAGAGATGAATTGACTGAGGTAATGCATCCAGGGTGCCTCGTTTACTACTTCATAGTATCGAATATTACCATCACCCTGCGATAAGAAAAGTATAAAATATTCATTCTCAACGTATACACTGTCGACCATGAGGATCAAGACACCTGCTATTACAGTATAAATTTCACTGTTTTTAATTTCTAGTTATTTTATTACAAATTTGTTGTTTCGTTCAAATGGAATGAAATATCTGTTAGAATTTTCTAATAAATGTAACAAGCAGATATCTTAATACTTGTAACTGGCAATGTAACAATTTTTGAACATAATTTCTTACCTTTCCCGCCAGATACACCATATTGGTGTCATTATCATAATATGGAAATACTACTCCACTGGAGGAATCGATAGTTTCACATATCAATGGTACGTTCAAATCATGCTGACTCCAAATAGCATACTGTCTGTCGGAGTGACGACTGAAGCCAGTCGTAAGAAGACGTCCAGAGCTACCAAGGAAAACCACTTTGCTAGCTTTTGTTCCGGCATGGCAGACTCCCTCCTGTTCAACGGACGATCAATGGAAATATTTATTCAAGTAAATTTCAAGAAAACGATAATTACAAGATATGCAAACGTGATCGGTGGATACATACAGAAACCACGATGCCAGATCTTGGCTCGAAAACCCTCAATTTTTTATCCTTGCACGTTGTCGCCAGCAAGCTACCGTCACGATTCAATGATATACTATAAATGACGTCAGGATGCCTATCGATGACACTGACAGCCTCTCCTTTATTTATGTCCCACACGATAACAAGGTGATCGAAGCCGGCGCTGAAAAGCACGTTCTCAGCAACAGGATGCCATTCTATGTACGCGACACGACGTTTGTGCCCTTGCAATTCAACTAGCCACTCGGTCAGATTTCGTGATATACCACCGTCAGGAATGTGCCACAGTTTTATCTGAAATTACGATTAACAATAAGAAGAATATCGTAAAATATAGACAGGCTGTTTACAAAATCATTAAAACGTTATATTTTTGAAATACCTAAAGAGTTATTGAGATTCGCAGAAGGCTTAAAGCAAAGGAAATTTCACAATTTCAATTTAAAAGAGTCAGAACAAACAAGATATGGATAATTTCTGAATTAAGATCGTAAACACAGATTACTAAGTAAACCCTATTTTGCTATCTTTTACGCCGTCTTTTATAGATAACAGAAACAATATATCTTGCAAGTAGTACAAAGTGTTGAGTTCTAGCTTTAAACAAAGCATCGTATCGTCTAGATGCTGAATAGCAGACCGGAAGGTCGATGCCACACGGTCTATGATTCAGTCGCTTATGGTAGTAATTTGTCACGGCGACAGGCCACCAGTTGGCAAAGATTTCGTTTTTCATTAGAAAATTCCTACTTCGTAGAAAGCTGAATTTTACAAGAAATATCGTAACTGTACATATGTGATCTACTTCTTTATCAGTCCATACAATTTTATCTAATAGTCAATACCTAACACTGTACCAGTAATCTTTGATCAATAAATATCGCCAACTATTTTAAGCAACGGTACATAAAACTAGGAACACGATCGTACAGTGCAATCGTCGGAACAGGAAGCGATGATGTTATCGTTAAACGGATTCCACTTGATGTCCAGAACCGGTCCAGTGTGTCCAGTCACTCTACTAGCGTTAAAATCCAGCCTACCAGTCTGAAAGATAAAAAGAGGAAACATTCAACCATAATAAGTCATTAATTAAACGATCGAACAATCTTATTCAATAAATCATTTGCATGCATCTTTATCTCTATGCGTTTCAACTTCTTCGACTATTCATCAAGAAGAACTTCGTTTTAAATAGCATTCGATATGCACGCTATTTGTATCGATGTACGCTGCATATATGTTATATACATTTATAGCTTGGTCTTAAATTTTACTTGGAAAGTTATGCTTCTAGTGTATAATCATAACAGCACTAATGAAATCTGAGAATTCAACTGGTAACTGTAATTAGACAGCGGATTTTTATGCAAATTTACATTTTTGAAAATATAATCAAACAGGTAAAACCTCGGTAGAAGATTGTTTTATCTAGAAGGCGCTATACTTTTTTCGATATTTCATATATTTCTTCGTGTTATGTGCATATTATAGAACTTTGCACTTTCCTACAAATGCATAAAAATCCGCAGTCTACACACAACGTGCTCGTAAAAGGCGTCTATAGACGTTGGAATACTTTCGTGAGTAGATATATATTCCTTCCAACTTTTCTTATGTAAATTTCTCTATGAAGCGACACGTATGCTTGGTTATTATTGCTCATTTGGTAACTTGGAATTTTCCAAGGAACCCGATACTTTTGAGCGATAGTATATAATTGAACATTGAATAGTATTATGAAACAGCCTCACCGATGTACGTATTATCAAGCAAAGTTAGTTCGTCTGGAAAGAACAGCGAATCGATAACTCGATAAACAAGAAAGATAACTCACGCGATCGAGCGGCAAGACTAGAAATGCTCCGCCGCCAGCCACTTCCGTTACGATGGCCAGGAACTTGGGATTCACTGCGCAGAATTGCGAGTCGTGGGCGTTCTTCGTGATCTTGATATTGTCGTAGCATTTCTCCCGTTTTGCCGGTACGCCGTACACGTGGCGAAATTTGCTGCTTCGAACGCCACGGAACCACGACTGGAAAAAATGAACGTGGAATTAGCATCAGTGGAAAGAAAAAGAAAAGAAAAAAATTAGCAGAACAGATGAAAGTTCGTGATAACGCCAGGAATTGAAATATTGTCCTGGATCTTGGATATGGTTGGAAGCGTGGAAATATTATGATGAATTTATGAACTAAGTATCAAGGATTAGGATTATTTAGATGATACGAGTCTTTGAAGACTTAAAAGTTCCAATTTTGCGGTTTTTAATCAACTCTATTTTGTCTCTGCTTCAGAATTCTTTTCTTCAACGTTCTCTTTTTTTTCTTTTTCTTTTTTTTTTTGCAATATCGAAAGCTCTGTTTTTCCGATTACTCTTCTAATTTTCAGAAAAATATTATTCTTGCAATTAGGGAGCTTATGAGACAACGAATAAAGAAGTAAAGAGCAGAGAATCGCGAGAGCACTGTAGTGGAATATACAAAAAAGTTGTTGAAGAGGACATTTTTAATTGCAAATCTCTCTCAGTTCTCAAGTAGAAGCCGATGATACAACGTGTAAAGTTACTTTGCTACGTTGTTGATAGGTCGATGAACTTAAGACGAGAATAACCATCCTTCCAAGCAGATCTTGCAGCTAACCTTGAGGTGTCTGAGTGTCTTCTTCCGAGGACCAATCTCTTCAAATTTTTAACAGCCGTTCCAAACGATCTTCTTAAAATTTGTTCGAACCCGAAGCTAATTGTATAGTACAAGCAGCCGTTTGTTCGCACACAAAGACGAGAAAAATACATATATACGACGATATACGACGTCTGTGTTCATTTAGAAGACTTCGTAATGACTTTCCAGACGTTTATGTTCAGCAGCATATTATTCCATTGGAGTTCGATTTTACTCGCAGTCTTCTCGACTGAACATGCCCGTTGTAAATGGCACGAAACAGTTGGAAAGGTCTGTGGTGTGATTTTTTATTTATAATTCAAGATTTTATCATTTGCATCGTTTGTTTTTCTTATATTCTCGATTAAAGAAGATAAAAGATTTTCTAACCGCTTTGTTCAATTTCTAGCTAATTCTTCTTGCAAAACTGAAGCTGAAGGATGGTGATCCTGATGACAATTGATGGAGGATGAAACGTTAAAGAAACTATTTATCCGCGAGTATTTTTACCGAAGATTGAGCCAAAGGAATCGCTTGTTAACCGGTTACCGCGTAAGGAGGATCGTTATTAACGGTGCAGCTGAACCAATTACTTTTGAGCAACGTGCACAGCGTTAAATGGAGATCGACACGGTCCTCTCTGATCGTTGCGGTACGTCGTTAACGTTTGCACCAACGATTACTCGCAGCAAGGTCAATAGCACGACGAGCGGAACGTGTTTATGCGTTCCTGAGACTCTCTCCGCTCAGAAACCGTGAAGAAGAAAGTTTCGTGGTCCGAATGTTCTATCAATCCATCGTTCGATGTTTCTGTTATCGTTATCGAATTCTTCGGTTCCTATCAAGTCTATGCAACAACGATTCTTAGTCTCCGAAAACAGTTTTCTTTTTAAAGAATCTTTAAATTAACTCTGAACTATTACCGTGAAGTGCTAAAAGTCCTAGAGTACGTAGAATCACCAGTATTGTCATAATCTTGCTGTGAAATGAAATATGACTCTAACTACCTCTGTAATTTTCGATTAAGCATTGTATAGTCATTGTAATTTATAAGTTCAGATATAAATCTTTCTAAAGTATCCTCAAATTGTCTCTGAACTATTACCGTGAAGTGCTAGAAGTCCTAGAGTATTGTAGAATCACCAGTATTGTCATAATTTTGCTGTGAAATGAAATACGACTCTAACTATCTCTGTAATCTTCGATTAAGCGTTGTATAGTCATTGTAATTTGTAAGTTCAGATATAAATCTTTCTAAAGTATCTTCGAATTAACTCTGAACTATTACCATGAAGTGCTAGAAGTCCTAGAGTACTGTAGAATCACCAGTATTGTTATAATTTTGCTCTGAAATGAAATACCACTCTAACTATCTTTGTAATCTTCGATTAAGCGTTGTATAGTCATTGTAATTTGTAAGTTCGGATATAAATCTCTCGGTAGAGTATCTTCAAATTTCACCATGGAGTTAAGTTACTTTGACACGTCAGAAAGGTATTCGTCGTTTTTGATGGATTAATGAAAGATATTACGGTTCCTTTTGAGAATTCTAGGAAAGATCTGAGAAGCTATAACGTATCTCGCGAGTCAAATCTATCGGTCTTTAGATTATACATTCTTAATCTCTAGATCAATCTTGTTTTTCAGTTCCTCTTCGAATGAATAAGATTTCTTTCTCGGAAAGAAAGAGATTTGTCCCAAAGATTCTTCTTTATTTTAGTTGAAGAAATTTCCTATTAATTCTTTAATTATTCTTTTTTCCTCATTTCTCGGAAGTAAAACAGTTTCGAAAGAATCCACTGTCATCCATGAATGAACACTAATACCATTGATCGTTAAATCTTGACCTTGAATTTATCAGCTCTTCGCTTATCTCCTACGAAAGATACTGAACTTTATTAGCGAATCATTGGTATATCGACATACCGTACAGGATAACGTTATTAAATAGGATGAATTTCCAATTTCAACGTTGTTTTACCAGTAACGGAGATATCAGTCTCCATGTTAAATATATTCTGACGTCTGAATCCCGCTTGTGCCCGCATAAAATCACCGCGATGTGAAATCTTTGGAGTTGGTCGCGCGTGGTGCGCGTGGCGAGCAACGTAGCGCGGCGAGACAGAGCAAATTATGCCACTTTTTCTTGCAATGGCGAAGAAAATACTCATCGAACGAACTCGCGTTTCGGTCCCTGCGAAATTCTAACCGTAGGCCTCGATTAACGGTACGTGTTTGTGTTATTTTTTTTTTCCCGATCACGATCGTGACGCGTACGGATCTTCTTCGTAGATATGAAAGATGATAACCGAAGTATCAATAGGAATCAGTAAGTAGGAATATGCCGAAGACTATGACGAATCTCTGTCGCTTCTCGTCGTTCGTCTACGTCGCTACAATTCCGAAGTTAAAATTTCACGTCGTTTTTCAATGTTTATACGCGTACGATTGTATCGTATCGTATCGTATCGAGAAGGATAAAAAGGTATTGAACGAAGAAGGATGTTCTGCAGGCTGAAGAAGAGATGAAGAGTTTAGACGATCGTATAGTACCAAGGTCGACAGAAGATCGTTTTGATAATTCTTTTGGACGTTCGCAAGGCGTGTAAGGCTACACTTTTGCGTGGGTTTACGTCATTTTTACACGCGTCATACGACGATCATGCTGCGTCAATAATAATAAAAACGTCTGTGCACCACTTTTTTTCATTTTATTATTACGCATCAAGGCGATCATATTTTATCGAGGGCGATCGTTTTACGAATTTAGGATTGTGGTCGTCGCTTTTGATTAAGAAATTTTAGGAATAAGGAATTAAGAAATCGTGAAACGTTCAAGGCCTTTTATATCATACGATTTAACGATTTCTTACTTTGCTGGTATAAAGTAGTATAAGCTGGTTATTGTTAGGTGTGCGTTTCACCTTTGCTTTTGAAAAACGCACTGAATCATGTTTGTTGAGTGATGGATTTGATATGATTGATAGAATAGGTGAGCGAAATCTGTAAATCAGAGTCCGATAGGAACGCGAATACTTCATAAAGAACGATTAGATGCCATCGATTATCTTCACTGATTCGCAGAATTCAAAATCACCAGGATCTTTGGATTAAAACCCAATACAATCAAATTTGTTGGCACAATCTTCGCTTTAAGTTATCAGCTTTACAGATTAATCCCATAGAATCCAATGTATAGAATTTGTATATCATCATCGACGGAATTCTACGTTTTCTAGCTTTAGTGTGAAAAGAAGAAACGTTTCGAGAAAGCAAATGCAAGTGTAGAAGCTTCATCGTAAATTGTTCGCTCCTGAGATCGATTTTAATTAAACCCCAAACATTTGAATTTCCTCGCTTTAACTTTGCAACGGCAAATATTCGAGGATAGAGTTGGTAAAAGATGAAATACGAGTTTCGAGATATTAATCGGTATCGTAAACTTCGATGAATAACGCGAACGATTGCGAAGGAAAGACGCGAACGATCGACCATATCATATGATCGTCAATGTAATTGGAAATCATTTGTCACCCGTGGTTCTGCTATTCGCGAGTAATAATTCTGTGGCACGCTAATGCCAATTAGGGTCACACGAGCGCTATACGCGCGTGCGATACTAATCGTGGTTGCCTGGTGCTATCAAAATGTTACGACTCTGCTGAAATGTTCAAAATATACAATGAAATTGCAAAATCATACACCTACGTCCATCAAACGAAACGAGATACATTATGATACAAAATTGCAATGTTTCACACGATCATGCAAATATCGTAGAGCTGCTCCATTTGTCGGAATGAAATTTTGGTTAGCGTTTGATAAAATCTTTCGAGATAGATTTTCTTAAATAACGAATGCAACGATACTGTTGTGCAAATTACGACAGACGAAAAAGATATTGCAAGTTGTTTGATAAAATAACATGCGAAATTTTCACTGGCAAGGTTTATAGTACGACCGATCGAAGAAAGAATATCTTTGAACAGGAATTGTAGAGTATTAGCTGCGAAGGAAGCTTAAAGTTTCGTTGAGCATCGTGAGTTTAACCGGAACAAAAACATTTCTGTTCGTCGGTAAAGCCACCCGGACCACCCTTAAACGGTCGAAACGACTTCAATCATAATACGGTATCGCGTCCCGCAATAAAAAATTTCATTAGCAAAGTAATTAATTAAACGAATGTCAAACGCGTGGATACTACCGATCATAACGTGCTCCTTTACCGGATTTTGCGGGACAACGCCGAATGTTATATCCCCGACCATGAAAATTTAATTCACAAATACGCCATCATCTGCAGTTTTCTTTCGCGTCGATCCTGTACGATCATTTACGATATAATCAATATACTATTAAAAAGATGCGAGCGCGTATGAATAGAACAAGATGGGATATAATATAGAATAATATACAGGGTGGTAGGTAACTGGGGGTACAAGCGGAAAGGGGGTGATTCTACGCGAAAAAAGAAGTGGAAAATATAGAATAAAATTTTTTTTTTACCGAGCGAAAATTCAAAGTCGATTTTTTCGAAAACAAAGCCTCAAACGAAAAAATTTATTCTATATTTTCGACTTCTTTTTCCCGTAGAATCACCCCCTTTCCGTTTCTACCACCAGTTACCAATCACCCTGTATATGCTTCTCTGACATTTTATCTTCTTTGAGTTTAGACGTGTTGCAAATCCTGGCAACCAAGTTACACAGAAACATAAATCAAGCATAATTTTCATAACGTGAATTTTTTTAAATTTCCGAACGTCGGTAAGTCCGTATGTTATTTCGATGATTCCAAAAAAGTTACAACGATTCAACGATCTGTTTGCCTTGGAACGTGGCGTTCAATTACTCTCGAAAGTTAACGTTCGAACATCTAAGAAACTATATATGAAACTATAGAAGAAATCGTCGAATTATCCTAAAAATGTTCGATCTTTATAGAATTCCGATAAATGAAGCTCTCTGATCGATAAAAGTAACTTGTATGCGGGTGAAAAATGTAAAACAGCTTCAAACAAGATGGAAAATAAAAGGAAAACGTAATTGAACACGAGTATGTACATGTGTGTGGTGCATCGTGCGGAAAGAGTACGAAAATATCTCAATTCGTTGTGCCATTTCTTCTACAACCTTTCACTCGCAGCAGCTTCGAGAGGCTACGGTACAAAATAGAGATGAACTGTGCTGTTGGTTTGTCGTAGACGTTGTACAAATTTCGTACACTTCGTTGTACAAATTTCGTACATTTCGTTGTACAAATACGTTGAAAAAATAATCGAACGTGTTCTCGGTAGTTGGATGTCTGATAACTCTAAAGTCTAAAGTACCATTGATTGATAAGTCGTAGGCGAATTTACGAACAAGTCAATCTAGAACAGAAGACAGTTCGAATTACTTTAAATTACTTTCGTCCAAATACGAGTTCCTATTTAGTGCAATTATTTAAAGTAGATAGAACAATGCAAAAGAATAAAATATATTCATTCTAAAAAATTGTTAAATCATATCTGTTCAAATGTACGACCACTTTTATGCATCGCTGTGTGCCTTTGCTCTGCTTTGGTGCTATTCATTACGCATTAGTAATTGAAGAAAAATGACAACGTTAGTAAACAACAGATCAGGTGGTACAGTAATACGACACTTGTACTCGTTTTTCATTGATCATTATGACTGAGAAGACAGCAAGAAGCTTGACATGCTAAGTTTGTAAAACTATGTTTCTTCTTTTGCGTTCTAGATTCACCTCTCGTGGTATCGACCTGCGAATAAGGGTCTCAAATAAATAGGACTTGCGTTCTTAGAGCTTCGACATGACCAGTATTATGCGAAGATAACGTGACACGATATAGCGGTAGATACCAATGGTTCGTGTGGCTATCGTACTTTCAATGAACGATGTGTATCTTAAAAAAGATTCTTCTAAAAAAAAAAAAAGAATTCAATAGAGATCGTAACAGATATTTAGAACTTCAAGATTCGTTAGAAAGCGAGGGAAAATTCGTTTTCTTCGTTAATTAGTATTTCACTTTCATTGATAGTTTGTCGTTTATAAATATCGCTATTTATAAGTTTTTCGCCTGAAGCAAATATTCTGACAGGAAAGTAGTCTTTAAAGTACGAAGAGATATATTTTGAACGAAATAACTCGTGTTCTAACAAAGTATGAACACGCGAAACATCTCATTCACAGATGCAAGAAGCTGATCCAAATAGAAGGATTCAAAGGATTAATTTAAAAATTTCAATTAATAATTTAGAATCCAAAGCTTTAAATTAAAAGAATCTCAGAAGATTCGGTTCGATGCTGTAATATGTCGAACTAACATCGAACTACCGCAGAACGCTCGCGTTCACCAAGTGGAAACATAAAGAAAAGAAAGATCGATCGCGAAACACCGAAAGCACTCACCTGTTTATCGTTGGTCATTTCTGATACTAATCAGACCTCAGGCAGCCGGTACACGTGCGCGGTGAGACGATGGTCGCCGACAGTGCACAACAGGAACGTAGTAATTGAACAAGCCAGGACCCATGCATGCGAAGTAGGAGAGGATATTCAACTAGTTGGAAACTCGCGCTCGCTGTGCAAACGGCGTCAAGATTTTCTCGCTTTACTGGAAGAAACAAAAAGGGAACCACACGAGGCCCGTCTAATTACGAGATCATCGAATCAAACGCGCGAGTCGTTAAGAGGCCACCGAGTCGTAACGATGTATCTCATCTATGTACTTCTTTTCTGTAATAATTTCTTCTTCTCTTTCTTCTCTTTCTCTTCTATTCGTGGTGAAATTAAATATTCGTGACATATTTCGAAGCGTGACGAAGAATCATCATGAAGAGTCGATGAGATACGATACTCAATTACTATCAAACTCAAGGCTGGTTTACGCTTAATGTATAATAATGGAACGAACGTTTTTCATTTACATTTCGACGCATTTACATCCTGATGGAACGATGGAGAATATTTCTGACCGACTAAATAACGATAGATAAAAAGGAGAATTTGTGCTCTTGCTTGATAAAACTATGCGAATAATTTCATCATGTATGGATCGAAGATCGAGAATTAATCTTTTGCATTTTTTGTTTTTTTTTAAATATCCTTGCACGTAAGCTTCGAGGGAAACCAAGATTCTTCCAACTATTCCTCGACTTGAAAATCACAAAACAAGTGCACAAGACGTACACGTGAACATCAGGTAATATTGTCTCGCGTTCTTTCACATAGATTGCCCAAATCAAATTCACTTTATGCATCCATTTTTACATTAAGCATTCGTCTCGAATAATTTGAATTCAAGTTACTTAAGCTCAAACGAGTCGAATTTAACGAGACTTTAAGGTGACTGTAATTGAGTATTTCGCTCTATAGTCGACTGGAAGAAATTAATTCTTCCAATGAGTCACTGCAAACGAGGGAAAACAAAAGTTATGTGGATGCAGAAATAATGCAGCCTTTTCCATGTTGCGGATTCTAACTGTGTAACCGTTTGATTTTTTCACTGAGGTAATCTCTTTGTGCTGATTTAATCAAGGTTGAAACGTGAGAAATTAATCGGTTCTTGAAGAAATGCGCTATCCTAAGAATCTCCAAGGATAAACAGTGATGTTTGATGTTGATCACGCGCAAGATGAATATTCAATGGCCGCATTAGGAACTACATAATTTCATCGCGGGAATAACTTTTCGAATTACGCCTCCGTTTGAGTCACGCTTCGAAATCAATGTCGTCTGTGCGATGTTTGGTAGGGGAAGGATGAGCCAAGGAATTGTCGACAAAGACGATCTTATGCTTTTTTACGACGCTCCTGCCGGGCTGATGCAAAAATAACGATCCTCTTCAAACCTCCATTACGCTATCGCAATTAAAAAAACTTCTAAAAAAAGACACTTGTCCCAATTTTCTAAGAATCGTACTGCGCAAGATACGCGAGTCTCGCGTTGAAACACGATGTTACGAGATAATGAAAAATAAAAGAAAATATATACCGGAAGCGATGAATGAAAAAAAAAAAGAAAGAAAGGATTGATCCTTTCGCTACGATAGTCTTGCAACTAATAAAAGCTCCAAGTTTCCGATAACATCATCATGTACACCATTTGAGTCAATTTCGATGCGATTTAAAGAACATCCGAAAGAATTGTTAATAATACGGTCGATATTTCATTTCAATGCTACGTTAAACACTCTGAGATGTTAAAAAAGTTTCGCCTATTAGAAGAAGAGTGAGATTAGGGCATAAAAATTCGAAGACCGTAGCGAGTCTCGAGTCATTAATATGGAACAAATATTCGCACGAACATTTAGATACTTTGTATAATCAATTGAAATTATATTGCAAATATTTATGCAAATCTTATTTTCCAATTCTGTAAAATATATTTCACATTTGCTATTTTATCTCTCGATTATATCTCTGCTCGTTATTATACTTTTTTCCATATTTACATTCGTTAATGCATAAAAATCTACGACCTAATTACACTGTAATCAATATGAACGAACGCAAAAATGATTCTATACTTCAGAAAACGTGGACTTCTAACATATGATGACTCAATATTTTAAACGCGTACATTGTATATCATAGCGAAAGGATTGAAAGGATTCTATTCTTTTTCTTTTTTTTTTTTACGAGTGAGAAACAAAGGAACAGCCGTTATTTCTGTACCAACCTAATACTTGAGCGGTCGTGGCAACAGCCTATTCTTTCCCGTACGTCTCAGCCTCGAGGAAGAAAGAAGAAGCGGTATAACAGAAGAGGAGAAAAAAAAGGCACGCGTTCGTAACGTTACTCGGTCGCGGTTAATGCGCACTTCTCACGATCGTGACTTTTGAACAGTCTCGATAAGCGGTAACTACTCTCGACGATCGATGATATTCGATAGATCCGACGAATCACCCCTTTTTTTACTGCCGTTATCGTGTGGCAATGACGCGCGCTTCGACGGCAGCCTCTGACTTCCGCTGTCCGGTTTGCTCGAGCGAGAGAAGGAAAAGAAAAGGAAAAAAGAACCGGCGACTCCCGTGGCGTAATTTCCATCCACCCGCATGTGTTTTAATCGTATTTAACTCTGCTACCATCCTCCAGCCTTTGTGTCTCGATCTTCTTTTAGTTTTAACAAACAGAATGACTTTTGAACGAAACCCCTTTATCTTATAATGTGGAATCACACTCGCGGTGCAATCGCACGTTAAATTCGATATAATGCGCGATTAGTTTTATCGTAAAGAATTATGAAACGAACATAGATTAAATATTGTGAATTAAATGAGATGCAGATTCTATTTGTATCGAAGTTCTATTTTAATCCCTATTTTTACTTTATGTTGAGAAGCTTTCTAAAAAGAGAATCTATGTGTATATATATAATAGATTTGTTGAATAGAAATTGTATATAATAGTTTAATACTTTGTTTGAAACGCCATATTAAAGTAATAAATAATCAATAATAAGACAAGGGGTTAACAACGATTTTTTTTTATTATTGATTATTGATTATTAGAATAGAAGAATAGGATCGGATTCAGAATGAGCCAAAGAAGGTAGCAGTGTTAGAAGAGAATAGGTGCGTAGGTAGATGAAAAATAAAGAGCGTCTCAAAAATCTATCGCGCGACTTGTGTTTCGCTTTTTATTTTATCACGCACGTGTATCTTTTGTTCCTTATATCTTTATCTGTTTACGTAGTTGCTTGATTGTCCTCAACTAGCGTATCTCCTTTTCATTTTTTAGATGCACACAAAAGACTCTATGATTCGTCATTTAAGTTCCTGGAACGTTGATTCATCTATCAATATGATAGTATATTATTGTGCATAAACCTTCCCGCACATCTTTCTCTTTCCATTGCTATCTATCTTCAACCCTTCTAAATACAAACTTCTTAGAACCGTCTAAAATTGTCTCTGATTCACTGATTAGCGTCGATAATTGATTAGGGCCAATCAACGAAATAATCGTTAATAGATCATCAACTGTTATTTTATTTACTGATCGAATTCCTGTAAAAATTCTGTCGGAAAGACCTCGAATATTTTCACTATCGATCTAGTAATATTTCCAAATATTTCTGAAGCTCTTGAATTCTGTTACAATGGTATAGAAAAAAAAGAGTATAACTGTACAAATAGTAGGACAAACCTTGTCCGACCTGATCAAACGACCTGTTTCAAAATATAATTTAATTTATCGTTAACTTTATGTCAATTTTTATATTAAGGAAAATTGAGAAGTTGATTAATCGAATAATATAAGAATTTACATAAAGTTAGATGAACGAGAGAAATAACAATGAATGTACAATTTTAAATTACATTTTGAAACCGGTCGTTTGGCTGGGCCTGGTAAGGTTAAGCGTGAATATGAGATCCGAGTTACCACGAAATAAAAAATAAATAGTGCACAACATGAAAATCGACTTAACTTGCATTATGTCCCTGAGCGATTAAAATGAAAAAGACATACGCTTAGATTTGAACAATTCGCACGCATCGTGGATAGAAGAACGACGGGCAATTCGAGTGCGCAGTCACGCAACGTAGATTCATTGAGACGAGGCCTGGCGCGAAAGAAGCGACGCGTGTTATACCTACGATCGTGTCGGAGTTCCAGGCGCGCGCGTTAGATCGCGAAAGTCGCCGAGCCAGCACTGACTCCTAGCCACGGTTTTATAGCGGCCGCCAGCCGAGTATATCACGTGGCACGCGCTTGTCGGTGCGTGTTTTAATGCAGCAGCGTGACGTTTCGTACGATCGCATATGTTGTCACGCGTTGTCACTGCTCCGTTGTTCTTGCTAAACCGCTGTATGTCACTGTAGCGCGTGGGTGATTGCGAATCGAAAGAGACAGAGAGAGAGAGAGAGAGAGAGAGAGACAGAGAGGGAGAGAGAGAAACACACAGACAGATAGACAGGAAATATAGGATGTGCTCTAAAACACTTCAAACAACTTCGAATATGTACACATAGCGAAAATGTCGAATCGCTTCTAACATTGGGAATTTGATAAATCTGAAATCTTGAGATTTTTATCCTTTGCCTTAGGATTTTTCTTTTTTTTTTTTTTTTTGGTAGTTATTTAAATAAGTATTAGTTATCGTAATCTTCGAAACTGTATCAAATGTAAAATATTTAAATATTATATGGAATTTGTATTTATTGATCTCAGTTTGAAGAATTGAGAGAAAAGTTAGGATTCAGCCTCAACTTTGCTATGTAACCTGTTTCTTGTCAAATCGAAATCATAATTTGTATCACGGAGGTGACTATATTACGAGGCAAGGGATTAAAATTAAAGATCATGATGGATTAAATCTTTTATACATGTTATATTTTATTCTATATATGTATTAACATATATTTGATATATAGGTGAGGTAGTTGAGTCTACTAACCTAACAACTTCAAGACTTACCAAGACTTTCAACAGTTTTAAGTACCGAATCACGTTCAAAGTGATTCGAACTTGCATAGTGTTTCGAAATTGACGTCATTAAGGACACACGCTGAGACGCGGGCTTAACCTAACAATAGCTATGGATCCATGCATAGAACATGCAATTAGTGTGCTATTGCATCAGATATAAGGAAAGAGCCAGGTACACTTGGTATCTGCCTGATGCATGATACTAATGGATGCAATAAAGTCGGCGAAAGCATAAAAAAGTATAGATTTAATGGAGATAATTGGGATCAGGTGGGAATTGGGGTGGCAGATTGCGAGTTTCGATTGCGTCAGATACGTGTTTAGATGTAGCGTATAACTAATATCGTATAGAGTAGAATATTCGATCGAGAAAGTAATATCGAAAGTTTCAGTTCGATAATTTCGATGGAAAAGTTAACCTTCGAACTCTCGTAGGTTAGATTATGTAGCAATACTGGAAAGTTTGTTAATTTGCTTGTGTCATAAAATAATTGAAAATTGAAGAGTTAAATTCAGTTCAAATTCGTAGGAGTATTAGTGGCAAATTCGAATTCAGAAAATCTCGATCTCGAAACTCGAAGACGCGCAATCGAATCGTTCGAACGCTCGAGTATCGATTCGTTTCGATATTCGAGAACTCACAATCTGTTCTCTTTTATTTGCCGAACAAATGTTTAAATCTAATACGTTCTATTCGATTAATTATTTACGTTTCAACTTACTTGCTGAATTATTATGATCAGTTATTATAAAGTTAATGAACAACATCCTTAAAAAGTGGAACTGGCTCTTATCCCCCATCGTGAACGCTAATCAATAGCAATTTCCTTAAATCAAGTCGAACGGTAAAGTAGAACGCTTTAAATGCTTCTTGATTTACAAACAAAGGTTAACGACATACTTTATGGATTACGTGACCAGTACACAATGCTCGTTAGTACTTGTAAATCGGATCGATGCCGCTGGTATCGATAATAAACTTCATTTAAGTTAAATAGGTTTTATAATTCAAAGACACATTAGGGCCAATAATTCTAAAATAAGAAATCGCAAGCTTATGCTATTAAGCAACAAAATTTGAAGACTTTTTCTCAAAATATTGTATCGCTTGTTACATATTAATTCAAATAAATTCAAAAAATTTCTCAGAGTCATTGATAATCGACCCACTTAGTCTTACTTCAGCCACGAAAAAAACGTATCGTGTATTACGTCAGCGGCTGCTAATGTGTTAATGGTAATATAAAACCGATTATGAAAAACAGATGAAACGTTACTTAGTTGCTTTGAAGCTCAAACAAAGACGTAACAATTACACTTAACACAATTTCGGGAGCATGCATTGACATAAACTGACATAAACGGGGATAAAAAACATTTGATGCAAAAAAATCTTACTTTTCCGTTTGGCTTGTAGCACGCTCTGACGTCTACCATATTGTTCAATAAAGTATGAGTGTCATCCGCGGCGTCCAGGCCCAATTTCTCCACTAATTCCTCCCTCGTGCGTATCATTTCCCAATTCGCGATATTATATCCCATAGAAGCTTACGTTTCGTATTGTCCACCTCCGACACCGTATCTCCAACTGACAATCTTTTTATCAACGCCTCTTCGTTCACTCGTAAGTACTTTACCACCACCTATTTACCAAGTATTTCCCAAGTCCGTTGTTATAGGCCGTCCGTCTACCTAAACGCCAAACAAGAACATTCACAGAACGTGATGGACAATTACAAACCACGTGCGAACCCTTCCGTCCTACACAAATTTCGTAATCCACTCACTGAGACCGGTCACACATGGATACGACGTATCGATTTGACGTGCGTGCAACATGTAAACACGAGAGCACGCCACTCGACCGCTCCGTCTCCGCGATACCACAAATCAAACGAATATCATACGTTCCCATTAAACCACGTTCGTTTTATACGATCAGCGAATTACACGTTCTTAGCGTATAAATGCAGAGGACTGCTGCGTCGTCGAGTACTCATTCGCTCGTGAGTAGAAAGCGCAACCTTTTTGCAGTAGTGCTTCGCTAAATGGCTACGTGTCGGCAGCTATTTGATCAGTTATCGAAAGATATTTCTAATTGTATGAAATTTTGATATCTGACACGTTGGTTTATCATACAAATATTCTATTGTTAGATGTAGCGAGGTTATAAATTAAGATTAGTAGTATCAGTGGTTTGAAATATGAAAAATATTGAAAGACATAAAAAAAGTACTTAATAGAAGAGAAAGAAATGGAAAAGAACGTTCCAATCCCTAAAGATCTATAAATTTCTATGAAAAATTGAAAATCTCTAGTATCAACGTATTGAAGCGTTGAGTGGGTACACCGATTGATCTAGTCGCACCTAGGGCCGTATGCATCTTCCTAGTACGCAGGCACCAGTGTAAGTTTTTCGAAATTTACGAAAATTACGATTTATCATAGAATTGAAACTTTAGAACATAAATTAAAAATATATAATGTAATCGCTCTCCTTCGCAAGACGAAATTTTTTGTTAAATATACTGCAAAGGAAGAAATAGTTCTGAATTGCTATCGTACGGCCCTGGCCAAGGCTCTGAGTCCTTATCTCTCTCAAAACATCTCGGACTACTTGTTTCGATTCTTGAAACATGTAAACTTTAACACCTGACTAATTTTAAGACCTCGCTATATCTCTTCCACTGATAGTAACACCAGAAGCTCACTCCACAATGTCAAAACTGGCGGGGATAGCGACGGCCACTTAACGAAGCAAAATTCTGGTCAATTAACGCGACATTACAATACTCAATATATCCATATTTAACACATTTGTTTATAACAGACGTATATAACATTAGGGGCTCACTTCACGAACACAATTTGAAGAACTGGAGGGGATAGCGACGGACAATTGACGAAGCAAACCGCGGCCAGTTAACGCGACACTACTGTACTCGCCGACTGCGCGCCTTATTGTGTATCCTTCTCACCTCCTGGGTCTCAGAAGAAGGGGGCGATGAACACGCTCTACAGGCTATCCAAAAAGTCGAGTACCGGCATTAATATTTATTTTCAAGCCGACAGGAACAGGTGAAAATGAATTAGTGAAAAGATCGAACGTATTTTGTTACTTTCGATTCAAGGTATACCAACTTGTATACTTTAATTTTTGTAATGTAGTAGGAAGACTTTTGTGATTCTTTTTATGTAAGTACGCGAGTTATCGGCTATCGACACTGTATACCGGTTGTATGATAATCAAATGTCTTTGTAGGTTTGTATTATCTCTTGTAGAAAATGAATTTGCTTTGCGGCAAAAGGAGAGAGCGTGTCACGGAACGGCTTTAAAGTTTGTGGTCAATGTGCACACGATCGTGTAGAAACGCAATCGGTTTAATCTGGTGTAACACTTGCCAGGCGTCACTCACCATTTCATCCGTCTAACGCCGATTTACATATCGATTTTGGAGCGTGCTGCGAGCACGCCGTGATGGAAGGCGGTCCGCTCGAGAAACGGTATACGTAAGACAGCCGAATGGTCACTGGATTTAAATAAATCGAACGATATGAATGAAAATCACATGAACATATTCTTAACTATACATTAATCAATATGCATATGTGTGAATTACAGGAAATATCGAATGTTTCACAGTTTTAAGAATAAATTTTATAAATTTTATTCACAGATTTTAGTTGAATTTAGACAAACAATTTTATAAAATATAAAGAACACTGGTAAATATTAATTGATCTTCTTCCAAACAAGAAAACGATCTGAGAAAAAAGGAGAAAGACCTTAATCTACTCCGAAAGCTCTCTACTGCTACTTCATATTGACGTATAGCTATCGAGTTGCTATTTTACATTTATAGTCTGTCCAACGAAACGGGGCAGTAAACGTAAACAAAATGTGATTGCTGCGGCTGCAACTATTGGCTGACGACTAGTAATATTCGAGTGTCACTATCTCACCTCGAGTTTATTGCCTTGTCTCATTGGATAGATTATATATCCTGTCTAGCAAGTAGAGTCTGAACAGGAGAGGTAAATAAAACCACGTGATCGAACTCTAGGGGAAACAATATGGTCGAATTCGCAATCCTTATATATTATGAAATTGCAAACTACTATTTCGAACATTTTTTAATACTTTAACATTAATCGTACCATCTCGGCATTCCTTATAAAAAGGTATTAAACTACTTATGTCGAAAAACTATTGTTTTAGCAGATATATTAACTTTAGTTTTTCAAATTTAACATATGAAAGACGAGGAAAGATTCGAAGCGGTATTCTTGTGTTTACATTCTCTTTGTCTTCCATACGTTAAATTTCACTAATTAAAATTAAAATATCTGCTAAATTAATATAATTTTGCATAAATAAGTTAATACCTTTTTTTATAGAGAATATTATCTTTATTTAGATTTTTTAACAAGGAAACTTCACTTTTTTTTATGAAAAGTGAGATCTCTTACCGTTTCCAGTTAAACGAAACCCCATGTATATGAAATTTTATATAAATTTATCTAAAATACTTAAATATACAAAATCAAATAACTAATTGCTATATTAATAATTAGATGAAGCATAAAGATATTATGCAATAACCACATTAGCTTACTATCGGTTCGTTACTTCTCATCGTAATGTGTTTCAATAGTAAATATATACTTACGTATGTACCCACGTTGTTTGATCTCCATATTGGAAAAATGGCAACTGTGAGTGTAGGATGCGGCGACTTTTTAGAGTTTCAGGTATTTTTTAAGTAAATGAAAGTATTGTATAAAACGTATTATTTCAAATTATGTACTTCAATTGTTTTAATTACATATATTAAATTGTATGTAGATTTCTGGAAAATGATAATACACTGCAAACATAATTAAGGTTATATAGTATTTTACATAATAATTTGTAGATGATATTTAAGAAATGAAAGACCTAAAATTCTCCATGAAAACAATTAAATTTAATTAAGTAAACAATTCGATATATAAGTTATAAAGCAGACTTTAAAATTTTAATAAATGAATAGATATCCTTGTGCATTTGATCTAATGTGAAATAATAATTGATACAGTATATCTGTAAAACTTGATAATAAAAAAAATAATTAAAGGACCTATATTGAAATTAATTATTTTGCAGTAATACTTTTGTATGTGTCTTTTCCAAATTCATCTTTTTTTTTATTTTAAGATACTGAATGTTCTTGTTCCAGGATGCATTGAAAAAGATGCGGCAACTTGATGACAAAATCATTTATATGCTAAATGCTATACTTCCAACAGAATCATTTAAAGGACAAAGTGATCCTACTACAAAATGTAAAGATTTATATGAACAAATTCAAACAGGTCATAAATCAAGGGCATTAGCTATTACAAGGTGTTTAAATGCATCCAAGGAAAAAGTGAACCAATTAAGAGCTGAAAGAGATAATGGCAATGATAGTCCTCAACTTCTTAAAGCATTAAGAAAAGAACAAAATACTTTACGCTTACTGCAATCAGAATTAAACATAGAAGAAGTTGTAAAAGACCATACAGTTGAGGCTTATTATAAGAAATGCCGTGGTTTTTATAAGCCATCGACTGATATAGAAATTTAATCTCGTTATTGATTTTGAAAATACTTTGACCACTACCCCTTTATATGATTGTAAATTTAACTACAAATATATTGAAATGTTGTAAATATATTTAGTTACTGCATTTATGTAATAATAAATAGACGAGGTCTGCAATAGTAATAACTATAAGTATATCTTTTTTTTTTATATTATTTACTAATAAATTAAATGTAGGATATATACATATGTTGGGTATAATAGAAAAACCTTGAGGCACCTTTACATTTATTTCTTTATTTATTATTATATCAGTGTTTATTATCAATGTTTATTATATTGAGTATTAGTTTAGCAACATTTTAAAACTAATCTCATTTATATCTGTTACAAAAATATATTTCTTGAATTATTAAAGTAATATGCAATAACTTAGAGATCTCAAATGATATTACAAAGCAGTATTTCATAGATCAATAAATTAATAATCATACAACAATTACTACAGCAAAATAGTAACAAAGAAAGAGGGCAAGTCTAAAAAAATATTTCAAACATAAATTTAAATACTACAAAAAAGATACTTTTTTTCATATATACATATATAACTAAGGTATATTTATTATTAAAGGTAGGTAAAACATTATTTTGCTTTTTCAGCATTTTCAGCTGCTTCTCTTCTACCTTTTTCTTTTACTTCCGTATACCATTTCATTCTTTCTGTTGCTATGTTTTTTCCAGCTGCAACATCTCTTTTTCCAATCATTACAGCTGAGAGACAGATAACTATTGCAAGAAACATCATAACAAAGCATATACGAATTCTTGCCTTAGTATGTGCATGATGGATACATTGATAACTAGTAAAGTAATCAAAACACAAAATATTTAATATATATAGTATTTAAGTAAGTGAAATTATTTCTTATATTGCATCAAGAAATGGAATTTATTTTTATCCTCTGGTACTTGTAATTCTTATTTTAATAGAAATTTGTATTTTCAACTAACTTACGAGACATAATCTGGAACTTGATCCAGACTAGGATACCGTTTGACCCAAACTAATATTCTTTTATCAAGATTAGATAGAGCAACCATAGGTGGTCCTAAAGTGCCACAATTTTTCATATATTTTGGACATATATTTTGGATAAAATTAAGAATATTAAAGTTAAAAATATGTATGATATACCTGTTACAAAATCAATTTGTTCCTTCTGACCTGTAGATTGCAACGTTTCAGTAGTTTTAGATTTCTCACTAACAGATTTATTTTCATTTCTTACAAAAGTCGAATGTAATTGCCTTATTCTTAATAATTTAAATTGCCTGATCAATCTTGTACAGAACATTCTACAACAATAAATACTATTTATAGTTTATTTATATTAAATATTACATCTTTAATTCATGAAATGATAACATATATTAATAAATTTAATTAATTAAATATAAATATAATAAAGTATAAACATTACAATGTGTAAATGCTAAAAGATACTATTCAAGTACTAATATAACATAATTATATTTTCCCATATTCTGTTAATTTAATTAAAAAAGAAATTGTTTACTGTATATTACGAAAT
The DNA here is from genome assembly GCF_000188095.3 of Bombus impatiens. Taxonomy (NCBI): domain Eukaryota; kingdom Metazoa; phylum Arthropoda; class Insecta; order Hymenoptera; family Apidae; genus Bombus; species Bombus impatiens. The sequence goes on along the minus strand of NT_177084.1, from coordinate 462,328 downwards.
TTATTAGGGATCCAGAAAATCAAGAATACTTCAAAATATGTTTTATAAATGTATTAAATACTGGTGCATCTTCTTTCACGTAATTTTTATAGGTTACATATCTATAAATAAATCGTATTTTAAAACAGACTAACTATATTTCAAAAATAACATATTGACCTTGCTTAATTATATTACAGAATTAATTAATTGAATATTTGTATCTTGTTATCTTATATCATTCTACGTAGCAATTAACTCAATTTATTCGTTTATGTAATATTTTAATTTACTGACTATCACAGTCCAGAAAAATTAATCACTTAACTTACTTTTAACGATTTATGTTCATGAGCTGACCAATCCTTTCTGTTAATCGCTTAGGTACTACTAACTTAAAGCACAATAGGAATATCATGGATATAGGAACACACACACATATATACGAACTTTTAAGATATGTATACATGCCGTATATGCATGTACTTTATACAAATAATTTTTATGTTTAAACTTTTAATCAGAATTAACAAAAACATATTCGAAACGTTTATTATATATTATTTATGGAAAGGTGTAATGATTTGGTAAATAAAGGAAAATAGAAAATAGTTGTTCCCCATATCAAGATAAGTACACTTATAAATAATTTCATTCCTTTTTTAGTTAAATGGTTCGGAAAAAATAGGCTGTTCTTTACTTCAAGGGACCGGAAATTATTGATTATTTTATTTGCAATTTTGTAGTTTCCGATTCGTAGAATTCGGAAATGTAAGTTTTAAGTTGCGAAACTCAGTGGCCTAAAAGTTATGACTATGTAAAACAGGGCATTTTTAGGGTATTTTACAAGTTATTTTGATGCCACATTACCTCCATTCAATGAATGAAGTCCATGAAGTCACTGATTACACGTAAGTGGCTGTCACTTTGGCGGGTTAAGTCAAATACATTTTTATATGTTATATATATATATTTTGCATATTTGGTCTTTCACCCTGACTCAATGCCTCAAGGCCTGCAAATATTAGTTTTTCTAATGCGTTCGGAGTATTCATTTGTGCTTTTTTTTATCGCTACGTTTCTTTTCGTTTTATATTCTTCTTTATTGCTTTTTTGTGGCCTTTTCCATTTCATTTTTTATTTCTTTTCATTCCGTGAAGGTACATGGAACAATCAATCACAGTGTGGGATTTGTAAGTAAACCCGAGATTAGTTTTGGTTTAAGTCAACATTTATTTTTCATTAAGAAACGTTAGTACAAACTAATTTTGCACGAATTTAACTACAGCTCCTTATAGTATGTATTCAGAGAACAGAAACCAATTGGCAGCCAGTTATGAACTGAATAAGGGAAGAGGTCGCTTCCATGACAATGAAGTTGCCGATCGTGTGAATTTTTGTGGCGACATTTTTGCTGTTATAAGAATATTGATTTGATAGTATCGTTGATACAAACGATGCGAAGACATTACGTTTTTAAATAAGGTAAACGAAAGTTGAGAGTATGAGAATGAACATGAGAGCTCACCTGTGCGGACCAATCAGATGTCGTTTGTGCAATCTATTCATTGGACGAAGTATGGATACAAGGCAAACTGCCAAAGTAAAGTGTAAAAAACCCTAAAAATTCTTCGTTTTGTACAGTCATAATTTTTTGATCCACTAGATTCCACAACTTATAACTTGCATTTTTGAATCCTACAAATTAAAACCTATATATAAAAATTAAAAATCAAAGAAAAACAATCATGAATACCGATTTTTATTATTTTAGACATAGCAGATATTTAATTGAATATTTTATTGAATAATTATTGAATATTTCTAAAACTTCTAGGAATTTAATTTTTATTCTATGTATCCATAGTTTAAAACTTATAACTGCCTGATTACAATTTACAAGAGTACAAGTGCTAAACGTTTATCGCACATGTTTAATGTATATGTAACGTATTCTACTAAAAGAATATACGTTGATAGAAATTTTACTGAATTAAAATACTTACAAAATGAAAGTGAAAATTCTGACAAGAAATCCAGATGACTATTTAAGAGAAACGAAACGTGATATTCATAAAGGTTAGTTTTATTTTAAGATACATATTGTTTAAAATAACAAATAATGGTAAAGTAAACTTTCTTTATAAATATTTCTACATTTCTTATCGTATAATGCAACATTTATAATATTTTATTCAAATGGATTATTAACTAATTTTGTACATTTCTTGTTTGTAGTACCAAGGAATTATGATCCGGCATTACATCCTTTTGAAGCAGCAAGAGAGTATACCAGAGCTCTAAATGCAGTAAAGTTAGAAAGAGTATTTGCAAAACCTTTTGTAGGATGCTTAGAAGGACATAAAGATGGTGTGTCTTGCTTATGTAAACATCCTTCTCAGTTGTCTATTCTACTTAGTGGGTCTTTTGATGGAGAAATAAGAGTATGGGATCTTATATATAAAATATGTACACGCAACATTTTGGCACATGATGGCATAATACGGGGAATTGTATTTAACCTAAGTGGTGAAAACTTTATCTCTGTTGGTGATGATAAGACTATTAAAACATGGAAATCAGAAAAATCATCATTCAGTCATCACGAAGAACCAATAAATACAGTTATTAGTAAAGTAGGATAGTAAATATTAAAGAACGAAAATATAAATATTATTTTACTATATTTATTCAAAATATATGAATATTTTATAGACTATAATAAGTGGAATCTCTCATCACCGAACTCAGCCAATATTTGCAACATGTGGCGAAGTATGCCATTTATGGGAAGAAACAAGGAATGAACCAATTCATACATTTAAATGGGGTGTTGATAGTTTGCACGATATTAAATATAATCCTGTGCAGTCCAATTTATTAGGTATAAAATTATCTATTATTGTACCTAATGAGGATCATATTTCAACATTATAAATACATATGAATTTTGCAGCTGCTTGTGCAAGTGACCGTAGTATAATTCTGTACGATGCCAGAGAAACAGGACCATTGCGAAAAGTGTTTATGAGGTTTAGAACTAATAAATTGTCTTGGAACCCTATGGAGGCTGTTACTTTTACATGTGCTAATGAAGATTATAAGTAAGTTTGAGAAAGATGATATATCGTGTTATTTGATATCAAAGATTATATAGAGAAATTGAGTATAACATGTTTTTTTATTTAGCTTATATACTTATGATATTCGTAAGTTGAAAACACCAGTAAATGTGCATATGGACCATGTAGAGGCTGTAATTGATGTAGATTACTCGCCGACTGGTAAAGAATTTGTGTCTGGTAGTTATGATAAATCTATTCGCATTTTTGAAATAACCAAAGGTCGTTCTCGAGAAGTTTACCATACAAAACGCATGCAAAGATTAACATGCATGGCCTGGTCTCTTGATAATAAATATGTTATTAGTGGTAGCGACGAAATGAATATTCGTATATGGAAAGCAAAGGCATCGGAAAAATTGGGTGTGGTATGTAATTATTCCAATTATATTTTGTATTTCTTCCTTTTACTATTTTACGCATTAAAGATAATAAAATGTATAATTGCAGTTGAGACCTAGAGAAAAAGCAGCATTAAATTACAGTGAAGCTTTGAAAGAGAAGTTTTCTGCACATCCCCAAGTTAAGCGAATTTCTCGACATAGACAGGTTCCACAACATGTTTACAATGCAAAGGCTGAATTACGTACAATTCGCGAGAAAAGTAAACGAAAGTATGTACTATTATTTCAAAAGAGATCTGAAATATTTAAAGTATAAAATATTTTTGCTATAATTTATATACTTTATTTCAGGGAGGCTAATAGACGAGCTCATTCTAGAAGAGGTGCGGTACCTTTTGTTTCGGAAAGAAGCAAGAATGTTGTTCATCAAGAAGTATAATACACAATTATGTATTGTAGTATTATACATTTTTATGCTGATGCCCCTTGCGGACTACCGCCGCATATATGCGTTCTGCGTAAGCCATCAATTTGGCCGAGGAACTCATATATGCTTTTGACGAAAACAATTGATAGAACCGAAAGACTCATATGTGTGTCATTTTATTTATCCTGTGGGGAATCTGTGCATATACATATGTCTAGAATTTAACATCCATGAACGAAAAGCACGCCTAAGCAGAAATATGCGTGGCAATTTTAAATGTTTATCGCGACAGCAACTCGGCCCTACGGTACGGTTGACTTTGAACCGTCCCGTCCGCAAAGGGTTAAAAATAAAGACAAAATGGAGTTTACCACATTGTATTATAATTTGTATAATTTTACAAAATTCAATATAAACGGTAATTTACGTAATGTTATAAACAAGGTATGTCAGCATTTCATCTAAATGTATAAATTTATTTATTTTTTGGATATACCGATCATAGTAAATTATAACATTTGATGAACATGAAATATCTGTTCAAGATTAATTTTATACTGTTTATGCATATTTGTTTATCAAAACAAAACTTATTTTTTTATTTTAAAGCGAATGTTAAAATTTATGAATTTCTTGTTATACGGGGTAATTCTCTAGTTGATTCAAAGGCGATGCCACTAATAATACACACATAGTTGTTTTTGCCCTAACACAGGACTGATATCAGATTCTGATGACACATTATTACTTGATATATATTATATATATATAAACAGAGAGTTATTACATTTCCTTTGAGTTAACTAATAAGAAAATCATCCTGTATATGCTACATTCGTTTAATACTAATTTCCTAAATTTCAAAATAAAAAATTACATGATTCAATTTTCTGTTATTCTTATAAGAAATATTAACTTGTGATGCTAAATCATATTCGATATCAAATTTAATGTAATTACTTCACTTAAAGAAACAGGTATTTCATATACCACGTTATGTTTTCGACAATGGATAATATTTTTATGGATACACATTATGGACTAAAATATTGACTATAATGTCTAATATTTATTGTAATAAATAATTTTATTGAAATTATACAACGCATTGCTATAATAATTCGTAAAACGTTACAAACTTCAAGCAGTGATTAATGTCTTGCTTAGCGTAGCTTACAACGATTTATTAATTTCCTTCTATTTTCTTTGCGCATTTATCTTAATAAATGTTTATCAATTTGGCAATACGCAGATCATTCTATATCCTCTTTTCAATGTCGAAGTACGGTGAACGTTCACAAACTAGCTAAAAATCATGCTGAAGTCTTATTTCATGTTTTTGTCAAAGATGGCTAAGTAAGTGATTTTAGTCTTCGTATTTTTGCTTATCTTATATTTTCAAGTCCGCATTGTAGATGTTACATTTTCGGTTGATACGGTTTAAATAAATGAATACAAGACACATTTATCGATTTTATACGTAAATGCTCTAGCATTGTAGGGATGGGGTATTGTATTTAATTTAATACCAGATATTTGAACGTGGGTAAACTCCTTATTAAAATACTATTTTATTATTTGTCAGTTATCATGTGTCTCATTCGCGTTACCTTGTAGGATAAATCAACGACAGTCTGCCGTTTGTAAAATCTGATCTAACGCGTTCATATTATTCGATGAATTCGATGATAGTTATGTAAATTTTAATTTATCATTCCTTGTCATTTCGTATATCGAAAAAATGATGAAGCAAGAGTTCTATCGAATTGTATTCTTAAAATTTCATGTCCTTGGGCGTATAAAAAGCGGCACATAGTCTCCGATTTTTCTCGTTTATCGATTGTATGTTAATTAATACGCACATATGATTATACAGTTGCTTATTCTTTTCTTCTTCTCTTTTTTTAATATCAACTATGCGCGCATAAATTCTGTACAAGACTAGGTTAGTCGAACAATTAAATTATCAGTGTAAAATTATTTCTTTCGTCGGCTTCAAAATTCCATGGTATTCTACGCTTCCTGTTGTCACTGTCTCAAGGGTGTAGTTCCTCCTAACGATGCCGTCAATGTCATTTAATTAAATATGAGTAGTATCGTATAACAATAATTATAATTTATATACATATAAACACATTTACATTAATTTTGTAAAACACTATTTAGCCGCGTGAAATTCTAATGGTAGAATCCTCGAAGGATTTTAAAAATCCTCCTTTCAATCGATCGAAAATTACGAAAAATCTCATTGCATTGTCGTCCTGTTCAAAGTCACATACATCGATCTGCTAAATATGTTGAACTCCTCTGATAATATTTTATTGGTAAATTTTATCATTTCTTTTTTTTTTTTTTTTTTTTTTTTGCTTCTGCTTTGACGATTGTTGTCGGGTAATGCAACGCTGTCAAATAACCTTCGATTTCTAAACTAAATTCAACAGCATAAGATTTCACACATTCGTCCGGAACGAGAAAACCATTCAAGAGACATTCGCAGTAACATTAAAAAATATACTTATCTCATTTTTTGTGATAACTTTTATTCCATCCAAATTCTACAATAAACTAGCTCATCGAAAATGCTGTAAACTAGTTGTCATTCGAAATTTTCTATCGCAGAGTCAGCGTCAAGGCGTATCGGCACGCGTCGAGCGATCCTCGTCAACTGTTAACGATTTAATTCAATGAAATAGATATCGATAGTTTCTCGTTGATTTAACGCGAACCCTGCGACTCGATCTATAAAATGAGGAATCAGTTTCCCTGCTATGCGTCCTCCGACTTTTGATTCGCTGTTATTTTCATGAATAGCGGCGGTCGTTAAATTACTTACGCTATGTTTCCTATCGTTATCGATGACTTATGAAATACATATCACCGCGGCAACGTACAGAATCATTCGAACGTGCGACGCATTTCATTCTCGAGTATGCGATGAATCGTTGCAACAACAAATTAGTTCGTTACGCGATCAAGAAATTTCTTTATTAATCGACGAACATGATCGACCGAGGACGATATGAAATTCAAGATAAAAACACGTTTCAATGATTTCACGAACTCTTCGTGCCTGTACCCGCATTTACGTGATCTCGTACGAAATTGTATCGTGAAACGCGTCTCAATTTCTCGTAGTCTCTCTGAACGAATTCGCTTTAATCGTTCGGTTCGAAGAGCGTCGGTGAAAGCATCGATTTTACCAGATCGTCCTGATTGCCAGCTTTTTCTAGACGTTCAGGTCAGCCATCATTTTACGGAAATCGGCTAAGGTATTGTAATCGGGGTCTGAATCGATGTCCGCGAAGTCTTTGTTGGAATCGCTTTTCACAAAGCTAGGATTGTATCGACTTAATGACAACGGGCACGGCAGTAATTCTGGCATCACCGAGTGATGAGTAATTAGGGCGGTCAGAGTTGTGAATTCCTTTGTGAAGCCCTGCAACAAACAGAAGGATAATGCGTACAGTTATTATTCATTCTGAATATTAGATTATTCATATTTTCAATCTCTGTCGTTTTACGATCGGGAAAAGAGATTTTTCAAAAAAGGACGAAAATATCTTTTGATTAATGATAATTAAAAAAACAAAAGAAATAAATCGAAAGTGTAGAATACAGCTTTTGCATACGAGGAACGTTCGTTTCGAGAAACTCGATTTTAAAAATCCGCCAGCCATGTATAGCATATGTATAGCAGAGGTATATAAGCTTTATAAATCTCGATTTGATGTGGATCTATTATTTTTGAATCTATTCACGCTTACGAACAATGTCATGATTTGTATCCTACCATTGATACTATTTTGTTTTTTATCGGCGTGATTAAAATGATTTTGTAAATGAAAATAGCATATTGTTTTGGCATATGGAAAATTAAAAACGGATATGACATCTGCAAAAGTGTGTACCAATTAGTTCAAATAAATATAATTTTACGATTGTTAATTCAAGCAGCATAACTCTATATGTGACGATATTTCGAACATGTTTTATATTAACAGAACGATTATAAAAAATTTTATGGAGTGCTTAATGAACGTATAAAATGCTCTGTAAATTATTGCATTTGACAATAATTCTCTGAATAAATTTCCCAAGAAATGCAATTTGATCTGATATCACTGAATTTCTCTCGATGTCATTATACTTACTACATGCTATTTTAATAAGCGCCATAAGTGTTTCAATATCGCATTTTGTTAACCGTGTAATGATTTTAATTTTATATTCCTATCATTCTTCTTGTTAGGCTATCGGAAGTGTCTACAAAATTACGATCGTTACGATAATTTGATATTATGTGATACGAACAACAGCATGATTTAATATCGTATACATAGGTGCAGATAATTACTGAAAATATATCTATGGTGTAGGTATAATTCAATTGCATAAATCGACTGTGTTTAATATATTATATTATTCGTCTACGAAGCAAATCAATGAGAAACATTGTACGTCAAAATTATCATCTGCCGTACATATTCGAATCTCATCGCGTGTTGCTACGGCAATGCAATTCCAGATGAAAGAGTGGGGATGAGTTTTGATTTCCCTACGGTACATCCAACAAAACTCATTTATACTCGTTTCGGAGATTATCAAAGTCCACGGACCCATTTAATTTATCCTACAAGGGAAGTCCGTACATTTAAATACGCGTAGCCAAATGGCAAAATACGCAACCAGAGTCGCTTTGTACTTGCACAATGTCTCCATTATAATATTTCAGAACTGAAAGCTTCGGTCCAAACGCGATATTACTCTGTGATGATTAATTTCTGCGTACAAAGCAGCACAGTTGCGAACTCTTCTTTAACGGTGTCCCTTCGTTTTATTCATTGTATATTCAAAAAAAAAAAAAAAAAAACGCTTTATTTTCAAAGACTACGCGTGTAGGTTTGCAATGAATTCTATCATCTAGTAATAAGCGAAGTTAGGAAAGTAAATAATGCGTGAAAATTTCCCTTGAACATGATAAAGTTCATGTATGTACGTACACTATATGTACTAAAAATAGCGAAGAATAAAAATCGTGCAAAACCTTCCTACGAGTTTCCTGTTATTAAACTAACGTAACTATTAATTTGATCACGATACGAATAATTTGCATGCTGGCAAAAATCCCTCTTCCCTTTTGTGGCAAACAAACAATTTCGTTTCTTATAGGAAGTTTTATTTGTTTCAATAGTTTCAAACAATTCTTGCATTCTCTTATGAACCGTATTCTCTCTAAAAGTATAAAACAAAGCTCAATGGTTGTAAAAGATCATATTTTGTATCTCTATAATAAATACATGTAACAAGGTCGATTAAGTGAAGTTAAATTCAATAAAATTCTTCTTTGCGTCGAATAGAGTGATGATATTATCTAGACGTACCTGTATTTTTTTTTTTAAATATATATATCTGTTACAAGTAACCTTTCGTTTAATTTGCTCAAAAACTTAAAAGTTTGGGTAGCTCAGAGGCACTTATATTGTGTCGTATCATTCGCTTAACGAAGCTTACTGTACAAATTAAATTGCTAAACTTCGTTTCAGTTGTCTTTCTTTTATACGGCGTTTAATTGGCAGATCGTGCTTGCCACGTGTGTGGCGAAATGAATTATAATTGTAGATAAAACGAATTTAAACTGTCACGGCGAAAGTGTTAATTACTGTATTTAAGCGCAGACGTTTCGTAGACGGCTAAAGACATTCACGAGAAAGACCGTCCCTCGTGATGACTCGAGGAGAGATTTACCTTGATTTTGTAGCCTTTGTTCGTGCGCATTATGAGATAATGGGCTATTCCGCTTGGTTGGAATTCGCGCGGCACTCGAAGCGAAAGGGCATAACATCCGGGTTTACTGGTGCTCTCTCTCACCATGAAGGCTCCTTCCGGCTCTTGGCTCAACACTTCCAGCGTTATTTCCCTGGAATCATAAATGACCACGACACCGTGAAAATGCAAATTTGTATAAATAAGTAGTAGAAATAACAATTACTACGAGACACCAACTACGACTTCGTATTATCCATGCTAGGCGTATCATACGAGAGCACAAAACGATAGTAGATCCAATCGAGTTAAAAAATATATGCGTCTGGATGCTCGAATATCTACGTATCAAGTAACCAACATATAGATCGTATAATAATTAAGTATTAAAATTAGTCGATATTGTTATCTTTTCATGCTTTTGTATAATGTTTCTAGTACGTTGTATCAAAAATGTTTGTATAAGTGAGAAGAGGGAGATTTGACGTTGAAGCAGACGTCCTGTTTACTGTCGCATACGTACATCGATTATCTTAATAAAGCCATAATTCCCTGGAAAGATCTCGAGAATGATATTCCTACTATTGTCTAGCGTATGAATCAAGTACCTTGGTATTCCAGCCTGGAACCAGGGAGCTTTACGCAGTTCAGCTTCTTCGCTGCGATTATTGAGACTATCCGTTCTTTCAGGAAGAGGTGGTGGGGTCGGTGTGGAACCGTGTGTACTTCCATCAGCGGGTACCGAACTGCTCGAAGTGCTGATCTGAGATCTTCTCTTCGATTTGAATTCTGTTTCTGTACCAGAGCTCGGAGAATTGTGTCCTATCCTGTGAATGTAGTAATTCGAACGTGCTTACTATTACGAATCGTTGAAAGCAAGAATAGACATGGAAAAAGATCCCTATCCTCCGATCAAACGCCAATAACGATGAAACAATTGAAAACAAATCTGTGTACGATAAAATGCTTCTCCGTCTGACATTACTTGTTCTCGATTCTTTTTCGTATCTTTTCTCGTTTACGATTTATAAGCGTTTGCATCGAACGACTGACTCCGATAAAAGGAGACGATTTCTCCCTTCAAACTAAAAACTGGCTACGAACAAATTGCCGTTAAATTCTTAGTCTAAGTCTGACGAACGTTTGTGCAAAGTTTCATCAAAATCGTAAGATCGATCGAATTGTTACTTAGAAATTAAGGGCTACAGATCTAACTATAAGATAGTTCCTCTTACGAGATTACCTGTTGTTCTCAATGTTGAAGTTTTTCGCGGTAATAGACGCGTTGATAGTATTATCCAGGCTCTCAGACGGGGGTATCTTGTTGTAGGTCGGCCTCGTACCCTCGGAGTCGATGATCGCCTCGTTTATATAACCCCCAGAATGCGGCCTGTTTGATGGGCTCGTCGGTGTGCTGCTACCACTGACGAGGGGGCAGCTGTCATCCTCACCGTTCAGTCCAAGAACGTCACGTCCACCTGTCAAACCCATCGCCAGCCGCTTTATCAGAGGTGGCTTGTCCGTTAGTCTCTTGTACGAGTTTAGTTCCGTCGGTGAGTTGCTCTCATCGCTGCTCGGTGTGCTCTGCTGAGAGATACTCTTTGGCTCATCCTCGTTCGTAATAGGGCCGAGAACGTTCGTAAAGTTGTGCGTCGGCCGTAGACCCGGGATCGAGTTCGGTGTCTGGTTTGGTGCGAAGAAAAAGTCGATTAATGTTCGCAGTACGATTTAACGACGTTGCTTATAGAGAACAAGAGAATCTCGATAGAAACTGCTGCAAGTATAAGGATGTGTTCGATTTTCTGCAATCTGTTCGTTGTTAACTCTTTGATAGCGAGACAGGTTCGAATAAACCGTCGACTGTAGCGCAGATTTCGTATCTTACGTGTTACTGTGCATGTGCATAACGCGATGTTATCTGAGATTATTGTTCGCGAAAAGCTACAAGTACGTACGATACTTTTTGTATCTCGTGTGAAAAATACAAGATATATCGAGGACAAGAAACAACAACTTTCTAAATGGTTTGTTCTGAATTCTTCGTTTTATCGCGCTGTGAAAGGATCGATAGTGATAACGATAACTTGCTGTTAAACGATTTTTGTTCACAGAGAGTGGAGACAGGATTATATCCCCTGTAAATAATCGTTTTTAACGTAAATAAAGTTACTTTACTTATGTTACATGGTACAATTTTTCAAGCGAAGGTTTGCTTTCAGGAAAATCGATTTTGAAAATATATCCATCACGTACTTAACTTCCAAGCAATAATTTAATACACCACGATACAGGTAATTATCTACATGCCCCTTGGTTAAACCTTTTGTTTTATCCAATATTCAACTTACTTTACCGATAACATAGTAGATTCTATAAAAAGAGACGCGTTCACTAAAACCTATCAAGTTGCAATGTAATTGAAAATTAAGCGTACGTACCGTTATACAAATATTCGCTACGAGACAAAAATCGAGTCTCTCAAGAATTATACCTCATTTTATAAAATGTTGTTCCTCGTCTTCGATTTACTTTTTTTCGTGAAAGATCACTTCTTGTTAGACGATATAAAATTTTATTGTTATATAGCGAAAAACGTTCTATTTCCAGGAAATATGTCAGGTGTTGCCCTGTACATGCTTATGGGCGGCAGCGTGAATCGGGCTCAAAATCCGTGGCGAATAGCGGCGTGAAATAACGTCGCGCGTTGAAAAACCCATTGAGCGAAAGTACTAGGGAAAGAGAATGAACGCGTGAGCTCACCTTCACGCTAGCGAGTCGCAGCGTGGGCGAGCCGGCGCTGCCGAGCTGTACGTTCATGTCCGCCGCAGACGAGCCGCTTCCAGTTCTGGACGTGGGCGACGTCCGACTTTTTAACCACGAATTCGAAGACGAATTCCTGCAAACACCTCCCGCGCCGGCGATCGAGCTGTCGCCAGCCAGCGATTTGTTCTGCGACAAAAAGAAACTGATCGTTAAACTCCTAACGAACTTGCGATCGCTCGTATGCCTGGCATCTTTTTGCTGTGGCAGCACTTCGAGCCAGCGGCGTTAATGCTCGTCGAGAGACCGAACGTAGTATGCGATAAATATCCTTCACGCTGCTATTTTACACTTAGCGTGACTTAAACTCTGCAAACACATTTAAGGCGAGCGAGAAAGTTTCAGGTTTTAGAAATATCAATTTTATCGGTCAGTTCTATCAATTTCTATCGATACGTTTATCTTCTGAAATGCTTTATTTTCTTCCTGAAAAATGCGAGTGCTGAAAATCGTTCTCGCCTCAAAGGACAAAGAACAGATTTATTTCGAATATATGGAAAAAAAATTTCGATATGTCGGTGGAAATGGTCACGCGATAAACGTTACATAATGCAAACGACAGTGATAACTTATAGTCACACACAATTTCCGAGTTTCTTGCTAGATCGACGTAGCCGAATATCGAATATCGAAGTGATAGAAATTTTGTCGCGCAAATATTCTGACCACTTAATCCGAAATATCGAACAGGCTACAAGTCACACGTTAAATATGCAAACCACTTAACATTTCGCATTTAACGTTTTCACCCGGCAAATCGTTACGTGAATATCGTGGAAATAGATGTCACTAGAAAACCAGTAACCAAGAAACTACAAGAAATAGAAGGAAGTCAATGGAATCGTATCGAATGTTTAACCTGTCAGACAGTAAACGTCAGATATATAGCGGGCAGCTATGAAGTTTTACTTGCGAATTTTGACACGGGAATCGTGCAGGGATCTCGAATTCGCCGGGTAACGTAACTCGAAAACTAATAAATAGTTTATCGATAGAATCTTACGATTCCCAGGACGATTGCGTAGGGAGAACCAGCGGACATACCGCGACGGACTGACCGTTTACTTGGAAACACGATGGAGCCGAGAGACTTGGGTCGAATTTATAATTAACGTGGCCTGCAAATGGGACACCTCTACTGGAGACTGATGCTCCCGTGAGACTACGTCAGATATCATTCTTACTGACTTTTTCTTACATTCGAAAGTACACGAGACGAAAATTATGTTGTTCGTAAATTTGATTAAGAATTTTTTTAATTTTTCGTACAGGCTCTTTAGTATTTTTAGAAGGAGCGAGAGGTGGTTTAATGAAACTTTTAGGTAGCTTCCGCGGCGATAAACTTTACGCAGCAGGTTCCTTCCTGTTTACTGTTACAAATTTACTTTAATGTAAAAGCGGAGATTCGTAAATTGCTGAGCTACTTGCTTTTGGAAGTTATGTCGCATTATTTACACACGTTTTAAACACATGTCGCTGGAAAGATGATTTTTTTTCCTTTCCTTTTTCGTTATTTGCCGCGGTTGTTGATAAAATTCGATAGAAAGTTAGATAGCGTTAATCGAGTTTCTTCTCTGTAGAAATATTCGACAAGTAACATCTAGCCACATCTCAACCAGTTTTTATACAAAATATGAAATATAAACTCTTATATTTTCAATGTTTCTTTTTTTAATAACGATTTTGAAATTTATGCACCAACTAGTGAATTGAACATTTTAATTATACGCATTATACGTTTTAGATGATTCTGTATCTCGATATTTATTTTTCTGTTTGATGCTTTTAATCGTAAGAAAATATTATTTTTAAAATTCGAATTATGTTAATATCGTGATATTATATATAATATTATGAAAATTCGCACAACGATATGAAAATTTCAAATATCGAACAATACAATTTATATCCAAGTCACATAAAAAGACTTCAAATTTCAAAAATCAAGTAGCTGAAAAACGCTCAATTATTTTCACTTTTATGTATAGTAGTGACTTGTAATGGAAAAAAAGGTTATTGCATTACATAAAAGTTTCATTAACCCTCCAAACTTAGTACCGTGTTCTCGCAACATTGTACTTTAACAGATTATCGAACTAAACGATAAATAGACATATTTGTTTACGGTATAACCGTGCCAAATTGTAATGTAATAAATTAAATCAAATGTATCGCGAAAAGCGTGTTCCTACTATTAAAGGTAATGGATAAAATAAAGTTCTTCTTCGAAACTTAAAGTGAAAATCATCAAAGTTGAGATCTTCTACTTGTCAGTTATTTTTAAGTAAATTCGATCCCTGATAAATTGCCCCGTTTTTTCATTATTCATTTTCATTGTTCGTTTTCATTTTCATTCACAGGATATGCCGGCATCGCTTGATGAAAAAGATCTGGGACACGCTTAGCATTGTAAGAGAAACGATAACTTATTTGTTATAGTAATTTATCGCGTGTAGTAAATATTGTTTCATTATTATTATCATAGAGTTTTAAAAGCACGACAAATTTGCAAATTTATATGTACAAAAAAATTGATACCTACAGGCATTTATTGATAATGTTAACATTTTATATAAATATCGTATTCGTAATTTAAATTTAAGCTTCTTCCTTATTTTATTCCAAATTGACAGTTTAATTCACCGATTTTTATTGAGATCAACAAAGTCTTGCTGTATCACAAAGAAAATATCAAGTACGCGTGTATATCGTCTGAGAATTTACAAGTTATACAATTTTCTTCGTTAACGCGTCGATAAAATAAAAATTAAGAGAAAGCGACGTCACTGACACGAATACGAGACAAAATATGTACGTACCCACGAAGATCGATTCTCTTGTTTGTCCTTTCGGTAGGGTGGTGATGATTGCGGTGAGATCACATCTTGAAGGATCGGTTGGCGCTGAAGTTGCGCCACGTATGCCATACGAAAAGCATTGCCGACAATGGTGTTTAACTCCTCCGCCTGGAAGAAAACAGAAGAAGAAGTTTTATTCGATTGCCACGCTTTGATAAAAGCGTAGTAATTGCTATTCATTTACGTTCAAACATTTTAAAACACGTTTAAGGCCAATTATATCGTGCTCGAACGTCAGATTGATTGACCTAAATTTAATCAACGAACTAATTTGTTATTGCATCAGAGAATTTCAATTAATTCGCTATTCATCTTTTTATCCTCTATGTTTCGGTTTACATCAAAGACGAACTTCGAATCATCGATGGTCAATTAAAAGTGGAAATGGTAACTTTGCGTTTATCAAAGCGATTTTTTCTTTTCCATTTAATAGCGTCCTTATAATTTTACTTTGGCTTTAGTTGCGGGTCGATGGCATTTTTAATCGATCTTTTTTCTTTTCGTAATAATTCGCATCTTATTATTTTGTGATCCAGCAAACGAACGATCACGTTCCACTGATAATATTTAAACTGCTTAATTTTAATTACTATTTAATTAATAATTTAAACTGCTTTCGAAGAAAGACTTAATTTTTTTTTAAATTATTTGTCAGATTATTTTATCAGAGACTTTTTATCGCACATATTTTTGCGCATGCAGATTCTATTTTTTTACTATGTTTAATACGTTAGACAGTGCGTATATCGATCTTGAGCGATCTCGATCTCGCGAGGATCATGGCACAAGTGGTGAACCTTTTGACTCGTTGTCAATCTTCTTGCCTCACTGGGTGGCGTGACACCAGATTCTTTTAGACTCTAGACGCAACAACATCTGTGGCTCTTTACTCGCAATTAGAACCGCGCTAGTCCCTAAAGCCTCGTCTACACTAACAGAAATTATCTGCGTACATCGTGCGCAGACAGTCGCCAAAAAATGTACGTAGACTGTGTAAAATGCGATGTATAGCTCGGTCGACGAGTCGAGGATGTGTTGGAGATACAACATTGTTGAAACCATTTTGAGTACAAAAAGTATGTGCTTTAAATACTTTTTAAATCTTGATTTTTAAACAACAGATACATACGTCCACTTCTAGAGTCGGGCATGATATAAATACAAATAATTAATATTACAGCGATGAAAAAATTGTTTACCATAAAATACTACACGCATGTTTGGTTGGTGATATTTATTGTAATGTAATGATTCTAATGATTTTATTTATGTTTTTCAACACTGCCAACAAATCTTTTTTTCGGTGCTAATAGTTTTCCAACATAGATACACAGGTAAATGACTTTTCATAAGAAATGGCGTGACACATTGTCATCAGTGTTCCATCAAGAAAAATGTAGTTGTCTTGTGTTCGATTTTTGAACAATTCTTTACGGCACATCCACGAAGAAATGGTACGTGAGTTTGCAGTGATTTCGATAAACCGCATGCATTTTCAAATTTTCTACTTTCGTCCTTCCTTGCCTGAGAAATAAAGAAAATACTGTGTCATCGAGTCTCTCCATCGCACAGTGGTATCGTTGCTTGCATCTTTTACGAGGTAAAAAACATATTCCATTTGCCCGCAGATGTTGTCTCTTGTTTTCCATTCCCATGGAAAACAACATACTTGTTCGTGGACGTGCATTTTACGGGGCTTTTGTCCGGACGACGCGTGTCTGCCAATATTTGTTCGTCGGTGTGGATGTAGCTTTCGTTCACCAACTATCTTTGGATTGGAATTTTGTCTCTCGTTGTCGGCGAATTTTCCATGACGGACAGATGCTGATTAGCTGCGACACGTGTCTGTCGGACAATTGTCTGTCAGTGTGATCTTAGCTTTAGGAGTATCGTCGCTCAAAGCCGCTATTGAGCCTAAATTTTGACGTGATGACATATTTATGCTTCCGGCTATCGGCAATACATTACTCTTGGAAACAGATCGACATCGCACGGGCAATCGATGCTAACAATTAAATTATTGAATTATTGAAAAGTATCTGACGCATGATTTATAATACACAGAACGACGTATATCGATTAGAAAAGAAACTGATCGTTAAGGTATCTCGAAATATCGTACACCGATGATTGTTTAACAAGATAATAAATCTTTCTTGTTCGATGATCAATTGGTAGTAATTATTTATCGAACATCTTGTAAAATAAAATTAATTGTACCTTACACGTGCATTTATACAGGGTTGTTGGTAACTGGTGGTACAAGCGAAAAGAGGGTGATTCTACGCGAAAAAAGAAGTCGAAAATATAGAATAAAAATTTTTCGTTCGAGGCTTTGTTTTCGAGAAAATCGACTTTGAATTTTCGCTCGGTACGCGTACACTTTATTACGCCTCGTTATAACGGATCTCACTGTAGATCGTTGTCTCGATGGAAAAATTGAAAAAAAAAATTTTATTCTATATTTTCGACTTCTTTTTTCACGTAGAATCACCTCCTTTTCGCTTGTACCTCCAATTACCAACCACCCTGTATATCAAAAGGCACGTGCGATTTGTATCACTTTGAGCGCTCAGTCAACCCGTGAAATGGTTGTTGCTTATGGCACACGCTATTGGAACTTAAATCGTAAAGCAACGGGTTAATTAACATTAACCTTACCAGACCCGGTCAAACGATCGGTTCGCAAATTTAATAAAAACTTGTACATTCATCTAACTTTATGTAAATTCTTACATTATCTGATTAATCAATTTCTCAATTTTCGTTAATATATTAATATAAGGAAAGTCAATTTTTCCCTCTACCTCCTTTATTTTTAATTTGCCGAAACTGTTAATCGTAGCTACGCGCAGTGTATCTCTACCATACAAACTAACATTAACGTAACTCTGTCGTAAAACGTTTTACGAACGAATGTTCAGTCGTTCGTTATCGCCGTAAAATGGAATCGCGAAAATCCCACAGAACTACGCGTAAAAGTTTCGCGTACAGTTAAAGAGGAGTCCGAAGACAACAGAAAGAATGTCGCTCGTCCTCTTCGAAATATATTACGCAAACTGAAACGTATATCATTCGCACGGTGCGAAGGACATTGGCGCATTGGCAGACGAGTTTACCGTTTCCCCATAAAGAGACTCGACTCTGTCCCGACTATTCGAAGCCCGTAAAACGAGCCGGTGGTGCGGTCTGCATCGATGCATGTGGTCGTTCGCGCGTCCCGACGAAATTTCCGATGACGATCACGAGCACAGGCACGGTGTTTCACGTGCTTAAGTGGCGTTCGTAGCGGCTCGGATACAACTAGGGGAAATTAGAAGAGGAAGAAACGCACGTGTAATGTGTAATCCATACGACAGGCCTGACGGGGGCGCAAACCGGAAATGGGGTCGATACAGAAAATAAACTACGCGGAGGAACTTTACATATGCCGACCGAATACCACGGCATGTACGAAGGACGCGCACAGAGGGACAAAGCGCGATGATAGAACGCTGGATGGTGAAAAAGAGAAAGATCAAGTGGGAAACTAGAATGGGAAGAGAGAAGAGCGGATGCACAGCGTGAAAAAGAAAGAAGTAAGACAGATGGAAGAAAAAAGGAGAAAGAGGAAGAAGGATAAAGAGCGTGGAAAGGGAGGTGGGGGTAGGAAGGAAGGGAAGAAGAGCAGCAGGAAAAGGGTGAAAAAGAGAGTAAAATGAGGAACGAGGGAGATGATAGCGCTGCATCCGATACTATCCTGGAGGCTGTGGTCGACGTTTCCCTAAGCCGGATATTCGAAATGGGAACCGAATGCGAACATGGTGCTGGTGCGACGCGCGTATTCTTCGTGTCTGCGGCCGGAATACGGCGTGTTTCATATCCACGTTTTTCGGCGACGCCGCATCGGGAATCGACCGGCGCCGATCGTCCAAGCGAATTTTATTTCGTGCCGCGATGCCCGGCGACAGGCCGCGCGAAACAGGTGATCGGAGCTGAGAGTTGTTTCACGCGGCCATTTAGTTCATTCTTCGTCGTCCGCTTTACGATGGAATTGCGAATATTTACGAGGAATTTTATAGCGAGAGAAATGCGGCCGCATGGTAAACGACTTTTTGTTCATAATAACGCATGGAAAATATCGACCAACGAACGGGGTTTTGCTAGGCGAAGTATTTCCTTTGCTATTTCGCGCAATGTTATTTAATAATATCAGGTTGTCCGAAATGTTTCTTTCGTTTTATAAGGAAATAATAGACGTTTGTTGTTTTATATTAGTTTATTGAATTATGCACGAACATAATAGTAGAAATAGAACGAAATGGAGCATACCTAATTTAATAAAATAATATAAAACAGAAATTGTTGTTCATCTATTATGAATTCGCCTTATGAAACGAAAGAAACTTTTCCGACAACCTAATAGTATCTAGTTCGAGTATTTATTTGAAATTTGGTACGAATGTTCTTTATACATTCCTCTATCGCCTGAACCACGCTCAGATCAAAATTCTTAAGTTGACTAATTTTTGAACATTCGGAATTGTTAAAAAAAATATGCGAAACAAGAAACTTTCCTTCAAACGGCCGCCATTTTGTGAAAAAATGTTGTTTTGATTTTTCCAGGGTTCATGCTATAGCGGCATCTATACTAATTAAGAATCCGTTCGGATTTTTTGTTTCAGATGACCAGAAGGGTTGAAATCATGCACGCCAGGACATCCTTTTTTTTCTGGCACCACCCACTTTGCCAGCTCATAACTTTGTGAATTTTGAGTTTTTTTTCGGTGAATTTTTTACGTAATCTTAAAATATCAATAAACAAATGCTAAAAAAAGGATAGCAAAGATATTTTTTGTTTCCTTTGTACAGAGCTTCAAAAATCGCCCGAAATTCATGCCTCTAGACTAGAATAACCCCTTAATTTTTCTTTCTACACTTATAGCCAACTGTTCTATGACTTGTCGTATGAATCAACGTTTTTAGTAGAAACAAGTAGTTAATTCAAATGATGCAGTCTTTTTTTTTTTTTTTGAAGATCGTATATGATCGAGGATTAACTCGTTGAGAATCCTGGACGTTTTACTCACGGCATTTACCGTGGTCGCGTCAACCTGTCGTTATCAATGTAGGAAATCATTCGAAAACGGATCAGCGTGATTACACAGGATTTCTTTATTGTCATTCTACCCTACGTTTTAAATTCGATTTCGTCGGAAGAGTCGCTCGTTCGAATCACGTTCGCTCGTAAGAAGCGGAAATTTATTACGTATTAAGTAAGTAAGAATCGTTTAGAAGATACAAGAAGATATAACATATTTTTATAACACGACTTGTAAATAATATGTATCGCTTGTTTAATAAATAAAGCTTATAATCGTGACTTTGCCAGTAGAATGGTTAAGGGGTTTGGCAAACGCTTTAAATGCAATGCCAGGGCACTCGCTCAGTCCTATAAGTGCAAATCATCAGTTAGTTACATACATATATTTATGGGGTACATTTATCACCTGATCCTTTTAGGACTACTCTGAAAGGATGAGAAATGGTGCTCTCCGAATGATTGAAATCCTCGCGTAATGTTCAAACCGAAACTCTCGAAAATAATTGCGAATTCCGCGTGAGAATCTAACATTGATAACAATTATACGATATACGCGCAACAATCATAAATAGTTTATGCGTAATATACATTTATTGCCATGCGAAAGGGTAGCAACATAGTATACAAGTTTTAAACGAAAGATATCTTCCAATTTTTTATTTTTATTTGACATTTGTAACATTTTCTAAACTATTTAATATAACGCGACGTCGCATGTGTTCCCATAATTTATCTCCGCGTATGTGTATAGTTATATAACAATTTTTTTTCATTTCAGAAAGATCAAATCTCTTGCAAATTAACGTTCGAATTAATGTTTTCGAATCGTAATCGTTTTAAACCGAGCCTCAAAAAAAAAAAGAAAAAAAAAGAAAGAAGTGGTGGTAATGAATAAAACGATTCACTGAACTTGTTCCATTTCTATTTTATTTTTCAACCCTTCTGTTAGTATAGGTCAACCAGAATTTTAACGAAGATCACGTAGATCAATCATGCGTGCATGCGGGGTTTGATAACTGCGCCCGTAGTCCGTAGTGGCAGCGATCGGTTGTCAGTGGCCAGTGACTGCGAATTTGATCCCGTCTCTCGATGCACGTTATCCGATGCTTGGTACGCTTGGAATTCGCAAGAGAAATCAGTTTCAATCGGTACTGCTTCCAAGAGGTGAGAGGAGTTAGCTGTACATTTTGAGAAACGCGACTTGTCAGAAGGAAATAATCGAGTATGGTTCGAGCTATCGCGTCGCAGGAAATAACAGATCAGTTTACAAATAATTTATCGAAACGCGTCAGAACGGTTTACGAGTAATGTAATATTTGAATGATTTACAGTAATTTCCATCGAAAATAGGCGAAACAGTTTTTGGAGAACAGTGTGTATAAAATATCCCAAGAGATTGAATTGAAACTGCAATTAATATGTTTCTAATTTATAATATACTGTTCATAATTGTATGCTATAGTACTATATCAAAGTAGAAATTAATAAACGTATATTAAAAATTTTGTTGTAACCGTAACGTTATCCGTCACATTTTGTAATTGGCTGTGAAGTTTTCGAGAGTAAAATTGAAATTGTATCTGGATGGTTACTTAAATTCCACTTATTTAGTAGCTTTTACTTTACGAAATATTTCCTTTGTTTCTCTCTTTATCGATTCACCGTTTAATCTCAGTTGTTTAATATTTCTATATGTATAAAATATTTTTGCATAACGTAGCGCATTAAATGATATTAAATGCAAATTAAAACGTTCAACTGCGTTCGAAGAATGTGTAACACTTGTAACTTGTAAAAATATTTGTCATTGAGTTGCATAATTTTACGCGAACCGGTACTGCATAGTAATTACTATTTTCCGAAAACAGTTAAGCGAGTTTTAACGTTACAGCTGAACGGATGGGAGCGGTAGCAGGGGTTGCAGGAACTAAAAGTACAAAGATCCTTTCCCGCTCTGAACTTGATAAAGTCATAGCGAATAAATTCGTTAACGAGATTTCTTGCGAACTAGTTAGAAATTGCTGGCGAGTTTCAGTGTGGCGAAGTGTTGTTCTTCTCTATCGTTTCGAGAACCAGCGTATAGATGTCTTGTTTAACGATATCTTGTTAGGAGTGTCCAATAATCGAGTTCTGTTTCCCAAGAACTTGCGCATTTATTCCTTCTTTTTGTTTCTTTCAGCGATTTGAACTATTGTACAATTGCGTTCAATCATAAGATCCAAGCAAGTAATTCCATGGCTACATCCTAAGTTTAGTAACGAGTTTTGGCAAACGTATAATAATAAGCTCGTTTCACAATGCCAAGTAAATTCACTTAGAAATTCTTTGAAAAATTATTAAATCGCATAAATTATGCTTCAAATGGCAATGGATTTTATTATCGTCGAACCTTATACTGTTAGATATTTTATTCCGTAGCCTCTGTTACCTTGTAAAATTGTATTTTTAATTAACACGACGAATATTTCTATCATACACATACGTGTAAATTTAAATTAATTGTTAGATTATGGAGAAGTATTTTAAACATTTCCCAATAGCTATAACAGCTTTCCAAAATGGATTTAGTTTAATATTTACTTAATACTTGAGCGCTACTCTATTTCCCGGTGATAGAACATCTGCTTCCTCTATATCATGGGATCACGTGAAACAGGAAACGTTACATTGTACGTACATTGGAACAATATTATTCCTTGCGCGTTTCTATAGTTTATTTTTGGCGTCGCACGATCCGTATCTACGCGTCAAATGATTGTGTGGCTTCGGACTGACATATCGTAGATACCTATACAATGTCCAATGAAATCAAACCCATCGTGGTTACGTGCAATTCGCCTGCTATCGAGTGAATTTCCTATTAAAAATAACGCGGCGCTTGCTTCGTATTTCTAGCTAATTTCCCTATATCGAAAAAAATAGCAAAAGCTGTGGACGAAAGACTTTCCACGAACACACAGTCGTCGTCTCGTGGCAACTTCTTCAAAGCAGCGCCGTTCCCCTCTGTTCGAGATCAAAAAAGGCACGAGTGCGTCGGTTACAAACGCTAGAAAACTCTACGTCTGGTTCGAGACCGATCTTCGTTCAACAAATAGACGATAAATCCGACAAAAGGTTTATCCAAAACCGTAGGGCGGACGAGAGGAGAAAAGAAAAGGGATTCGCAAAAATGCGGCCGAGGGTGGATCGCGCACAATATATCCGGTGTGGAGTCGGCCGCGTGACGGTTAAGACGAATGTAAAAAGTAAGTAGAAGGGTGGTATATTCTCATTGCTGTTCGCACAATGCGTCGTCTTTTAGGTGGCTTTCGTGGCGCGCACCGTCAACGTGGCGCATTAATACGCACCACCGTGGCTTTTATGAGCTTTGGAAAAGAGAGCGATAGCCTGTCTGCCTCTCTATCTGCCATTTCACCCTGTTTTCACCGCCGGGTACACCGGGTATCTCGGCGGTGCCTCGGCGATGCGTGTTTGCCTCGATGCCTGGCAGCGGGCCGTGACGTCGTCGTCGTCATCCATTCGCAATCAAAGTTGCGTCGACCGTGGTGCCGTATCATTCTGAACGACGACGTACACCACAAACCGAGCGAGCATTCACGTGCGGACTGTACGACGATCCCACACGATGTTGGCGGCACGCGTAGCTACGCGCTACCTGCCAGCGTATGCGTGGCCAGGACCTTTCTAAACGCAGATACGAGCCGCTGGTCTAGCCAAGGGTTGCGACGTGAGTGCTTATTACACATTCAAGGCTTGCATTTGCACTGTGGCCTGCTGGAAAGCTGCACGCCATTTCCCTTCCCTTCTCACCCCTTCTCGTTCCTAGCCCTCCACCATTGCCTTCCACCCCCTCTGTCGCTCCGCCTGGTCACTCTTCTTCCTTCTATTTCTCCTCGTTCGTGTAAGGGCGTTTCGTTATATACGACATACCACGGCCATTGCCGAGGATCCGACAAAAAGATGTACCGCCGCGCCGCGCTCACCGAGATTCCTCTTTTCCTCGACATTTTCATTTCGTTTTGTTGCTTCCAGCCAGCCATCCTTTTTTCCCTCTCTTTGCCCACCGTTTCTGACGCTGCACGAGTTAAAGTTAACGTTACCGAAAATCTTTAACTCCACGCGATTCAGACAAATTGCCCGGCATCTGATTGCGGTTGGCTATTCGGATATCGTAGCACGACGCGAGTAATCACGTGTATTTGTGTTTGTGTCGAAGCGTGGGTACCTGGCCACGTTTCCACTTGTAACCTTTTGCTAACTTTTTAGTAAAATTACGTGGAGCTTAGCGATACGGGTAGATAGAGCGACGAAAATAACGTAATTAAATTGTTAAATAGATAGCCATCGTTTCGTGGAATCAATGGAGATTATAAATTTAAGTTGTTTACGTATTTAAAGATTTGCTAATATTAATAATAAATTCACGGGTATTTCATTGTTCACTTGTGCAGCTTATATATCGATATCAATTAATTAAAACATCGATATCGATTAGCGACGATAGTTTCTCTGTTTCTTTAGAAGCTTTTTTATCTAATCGATATTTAAACAATTAAACGATCTATAGACACAGAATTTTGCAAGTAACTTAACGTTGATTCTATCGTTGTCATAATACAAATAAAAAGAAAGTTAAGATATTTATCTAAGAAATGTGAAAAATTCTGTTCCTTATCGATTGCCTAAAAAAAATGTATTTTATCGTACATTAAACGAATAGTATTAAATACTTAAAATGAGTAGTACAAGATATTTAAATACTTAAATAGTCCCTTTCTAGCACTTAATTAAAAAGAAAAGAAAACTCGGCGTCTACGATTCTTTATCCCGTATAAAATTCGTACATCGAATCGATCATGTCGCGCATGAAATTCGGAAAGCGGAGCCAATAAAAATTAAACAACGATATTCGCGGTATATCCCTCGATAATTGAAATATAATTGCGCAAAGCCAATTCTCATTAAGAAAGATCGCAATTTCGCCTCTGGCCGAAAATTACACCGGAATTATACGCGCTGATAGATATAATTTTCGTTTCATTTAAATCCAAAAACACCAAAAGAATGTACCTAGAAAAATTGGCACGGATAGAGGTGGCAATTCGATTGCCAATCGGAAAACAATAAAAAGAAAAAAAGAGATATCGGACCCGTTACATTTCCTGCGAATTGGTTTCTACCCTGCGACCCAATTGCGAATCATCCGTCCGAATAATTTTATGATTTTCAGGCTTGTAGTCGAGGTGGATGCTCGCGCCAGCTTCGAAATATTTCAATTACGGGGCGAGTAGAGCTATAATTGCTGTCGGGCTACGCCATCTCATAAGTTGTTTGCGCTCACAACCCCCACAGCTCGCAATGTGCATCTCGAAATAGCAAAGAACGTGTTGTACATTGTTGACCGCACGCATTCATCGCGTAGGCAGACGCGAAGGAAAACGTGATAAACCTGCGAGATACCGTGGAATGGACGAATCCTTTTCAATTTGAATATCTCGTGTGTACATATAAATGTTTGCTTTCAATGTGGACGATTTCGTAATGACACGACCAGCGACGACGCGCGTCTCGGAATTACGTAACGGCAAGATACGGTTCTTCTCCTCTTAGCTACTTTCCTTCCGCTCGAGTGGAAGATTATTAGCATACTGGGAAAATTAATTTGTTGCCGATAACGAGCCGAATCTTTTCTACTGGTATTACCATGACCAGGAGCTCGTAGAAGCTACTGACCGTATGTTACCGGTTAAAACACGTGAGTACTTTGTTTCTGATAATAACTCGATGTGTGATATGTTATTTTTAATATGCGAGGACGCGGGCGTAAAACGACTTTGTTATTGTTACTAACAGATGGAAAACAGACGTGGGTGTATTTATAAAAAAATTTCGTTTAATATGTAATGTAATTTCTTTATAATTAAAATTTTAATTAATTGTATAATAACGTAATAAGTGTAATTTTGTAATTTGTCTTTTAGATTAATTAAATTTTTTGTAAATTAACGAAATTACAAATATGGGAAGATTCAGAATAATTTTACGCTTTATTGGCTCTCTCGTAAAGCGTTTTGATACGATAAAGTTGAAGGACTCGTAATAAAAATAAGCCTTGTATTTTATGTCCATCTTTTCCGATATATTTAATATTTAGTCCGGAATAATCATTTGAACCCTTTTTATTTATCGTCGTGGTTTCAAATGGAAACTGTTCAACCCCGTAATCACGATACTTACGTCTCATTAAGTTCTTGTAAATGTTTAAATTTGAAATACCTTCGTGGACCATTATACGCGCGTCCATACGTAGGAAAGTTAGATCTCGATAATATAACGACCGTATATGACGCGAAAGAGCAAAACAGGGAGAAGAATTTCGCGCATCCATCTCGGTCATTCTTCTTTCGAGCATATCTGCGTGTAGAACAAACACAATGGGCTCGTCACGCGTCTAGCCAGCGACGCAGCAGAGGCGCAAGCTTCGTCACAGTGAAAGTTTAATCGTGGTTGCGCGTTCTACGGACAAAAATAAATATTGCCATACGGGAGAGCTAGTGGCTCGTAAAGAAAGTCCCCTGTATTTTGTATTCACCCAGGAGATGCTTCTCCGGTACCGGTCGTGATTCTCATCACGAGTGGTTAACTACATTGTCACCGTGTAGATACAGACGCTTTAGCTTTTTTGCGATAATGCCGGCAGCTTGTTCTCCCATGGGGACAAACTCGTGGTAAGACATTACGCTATGCTCCAACGGTCCTTTTCCTTCCTCTTATATCTGTATACATATATCTACATACTTTGCTTTTCTATGTGTCAGTACGTCCTACGCGATTTTCTGACTCTCTGTGTCCCCGAAACATGTCATGTCAGCCTACTCTTGGCGCATCTGTTCCTGCGCGAAGAATCCGGATATTCCGTGTGATAAATTGAAGTATCAAACGGCCGACCATTCGCACGGCACTTACTCGCGGCTTAAAATTTTTTTCCAACGTTTAGGCATACGTCTTGCGGTTAATAGGCCGCTACACGAGTTCTACGTAACTTTAGCGGAATTTTCCTATCGACACTTCAATTTTTATCGGCTTGCGTAGTAAGTTGGTTCGCGCTTCCTTAATCGTCGTAAGTACGGCACGTTTATGGCAAACGTCTTTCAGAGATGCGACTGGATTTGTTTAGTTTTTCGGATATCATCGAAGCTTATCGTAACGCAGGTTCCTATAGCGTATAGTATATAGTAGGATCTTATCGTAGATGAAATCGTATATCGTGATTGATCTATAATTTTGTCAAACTTGAAGTGTACCGTAGCCTGTAAAAAAATCCATCTCAAAGGGGAAAATCCAATTTTCTAAATTTGTTATCGTTTTGTGCAGATATTCTGTCCAGGTTTGACTATGATAACACGCATGTAACAAGGTCTCAGAAAATATTCCTTGTACTCTTTCTGCTTTGTCTTAATCTTATCCAATTTTCCTGTGTCAGAGCGATAATCTCGTTTTAATTGACTAAGAAAAATCCGATCGATACATCCTGTACACACTGTACATTTAACAAGTTTCCAAATCTAAATAAGAATACGTACATAATAAGAAGAAGGATAAATAAAATGAAACAATGAAAACGAACGAAGTGAACGAAGGTACAAAGTGGAAAGTGTATAGAATTAAGTCATCGTTGATTCTCGTTCATTGTAATCGGAATGCAGGTGGCGGCGACGTATTATCGAGAATTCCTTGAGCGAAGCATTAATCAGTAAATACATGGTGCAATTAGCGAGCTGGTACGTAACCATCGAGGAGAGAGTATCGCCATGGGAAAGCTATATATCGCCAACTACCAGCGTGGGAATAAATCCAGGTCAATTTATCCTGTTGAATCTCCTTCGATTAGCCCAGATCGTGATAGTTAGCTGGCTTCGAGTAAACGGTTTTGAAAGGTCAGCTATCCAAGCTCGAATTATTCCGGGAATAATGGAGGAGGAGAAGAAGGAGCTTTCGGGATCGAAGATCGATGCTCCGCGGCAGGGCGTAAGGTCGTGTCATCGAGAAAAATTTATCCTCGTTGTAGGCGGTGCAAGACCGGCCATCCCGACC
The DNA here is from genome assembly GCF_000188095.3 of Bombus impatiens. Taxonomy (NCBI): domain Eukaryota; kingdom Metazoa; phylum Arthropoda; class Insecta; order Hymenoptera; family Apidae; genus Bombus; species Bombus impatiens. The sequence goes on along the minus strand of NT_177084.1, from coordinate 433,838 downwards.
GACAAACGAAAATACGATCCTGAGATTCCCGCCCCGTGGAAGGACAGACTCTGCTCCGAATTTAAACGCGATGAAATCATCGTTCTCTTTATTTTGCTCCTTCTTCTTCTACACATTGACTACGACGAACCCACTGGCTCTCTAACTAAACGTTCGTACAATTAGATCCGGGTTTCTTTCACTAATCGTTCACTCGACGTCAACCGCGCCATTGTTAGACTTTTTTTTTTACCGACAGCGACCGTGTGAATCTACGATCATCTCGACGGTATTTCTTTTCTTCGGTGAAATCTAGTCCCGATCCGATGGAAATAATGCGGGCTTTTAGAATTCAATGATGAATTTAACGAGGTCGAGTCGTCTCGATACCGGTTGTCACACATCGTGATAAAAAGCTCGGTGTTCCGTGTAAGAAATTAGAGATGACCTTGAAATCGTTTCTATGCCTTCACCCACGCAAGAAACGTTCGCATCGTACTACTATGTTTCCCTTTGTAGCGTGCAAGTATAGTATATGACATATTTCTCATATTGTTACGAGTAAGGGAAATGTTCGAGATGAACACATTTATTTCCCTATTCTGTATGTAAATGCGACAGAAAAGTTAATTTTATTATTTTATTCATAGGCGAGACTATTACTATTCTACTGTTGATTTTTAGAAACTCCGATTTCAAATTGAAGAATCTCTAAATACTTCGATAATAGTTTGATAATTTTTCTAATATAAATGTTTCAATAATTATGAAAGAGGAGGAAGTTGGAGCGTATATTTTAATTAACAATGCGAACGTTTAGATCGAAAGGAACAGGTACTTCGTGTGGTGTACCAATGACTCGTTCGTTTTATATCCCCTTCGTTTATCGAAGTTCCTAAGTTAAACTAGAGAGGTTTGCTGTAGACATGATAAACAGAAGTTTCGAAATTACGTAGAAAGTACATATATTTACATGATACAAACTTTGAAGAAACTTAAACGAACTTCATAAATAAACTTAAACATCTTATAATCTTTATAAATTGGATATTCCTCAAATTTATTTGATATGTTATTTTAAAGCGGAGCTAAGAGAGTTACGGAGAACTTTCGTCTATAAATAATAATGTAACGAAATATGCAAGAATTTACACTTCTCGCAGGAAAGAGGGTAACACAACGAACATTACGAATGAATCGAACACTACAAAAAAGAAACAGAAAAGCTGGCTATCAAGCTCGTATTGCAAGTATTCTCACGAATATTAATCTATGTAGCACTTCAGTTTGATTTTGTTAAATCGTATGGAACTTTCCAAGCTTCATAAAGTGTTTCGTTTAATTTGTACAACTTATGTATGTACGTACAACTTCCTTTTAGGAGTAATAAATAAGGCGAGAGGAAAATGTTACTTATTCTAAAGTCTTATGAGAAGCATAAATTTTGCATAGAAACATTTTGAAACGCGCGTAAAAGATATTTAAATTGCTCTTGTCTTAAAATTTTAAAAATATTGCAAATTTTATTTTCTTAATATTTATTATATTTATATTGTCTTATAATATCTTTGTATTATTTTAATTGTACTATATCGTATTTTATATTTTCATACAGTAGTAGTATTTCAGTTATTTATATCGAAAGATGAATTCCTTTTTCTACACGAAGTAGCTGTTCCTTTCCTAAGTCTGTCTGAAAATCTTGAACGTACAATTTACCACAAAGTATCTAGTAACGAAGAAGATTCTTTAGTGGCCTGAAGCGTTTTTTAACTGGTAAACCACGGAGGCAGGTGCGGGATACCTTGATTGATTTTCCTGGCAACCAAAGAGCTTTGCAATTTAGTCAATTCTCCAAAGATGTTTCGTGAGATGATAGATGTTGTTATCGTAGAAAGTACACCTGCTTAATCACGGTTTACATTTCATCCGAACGTCATTATGGACCAGCTGACTTTTGAGTAATGAAATTGTAGAATCAAAAATTGAGGTTACACAGCTATTGTTTTGTATCGACGAAAATTCATCTCATACGTGTATGAAGTTTCGTTTGAAATTAATTATATGCGTTAGGTTTAATGCGTAAGTTAAAAGGAACATTTCTACTAAAACTGCTGCATAGAACAATAATAATAACAAAAAATAGCATTTTATATGTTTATTCCTAATCCTTACGATTATTCCTAATCCTTAAAGTATAAATTTAGAGAATTGACTGATATTATGCTAATAAAATAAAAATATTATATTTCATTTAAAAACTTGAAACAAAAGATAGAACAATATAAATAATAAATAATGAAGTAACTCTAACACAGTTAAAAAAAAAAACTGAGAAAATTGCATTTCTCTACAACGTAATCAGGGACGTGAAAGATAGAAAACAATATAATTAAAGTAAGTAATAAAGTAAAAATAGAATTTTTAAAGAACTGAGAAAATCGCATTATCTTTGCAATATAATCATGAACGTGAAAAAGAAAAAACTTCTTCCCGCTATCCTCGTTACGTGTTTCACACAACACATATTTACAGGCATTCTATTTACATACATATACGTAACACCTGCACGATGCATATGTAATATACATTCTTATATAAGTGAAAGAAATTTGACGTTCGAGATCGAAGAATAACTGGAAAAGAATGTGCAGGAAAATTCAATTGAAGTTGCACGTATAATCGAGGAACTGCGGTAAATTGATACGCAATTTTAGGTGGACGTCTTAGGTGTAAAGAGGAAGAAACGAGGATCGAAGTGGACCGAAAGGACGGTAGGTTGCCGTGGCTTTGCCCTGGCCCCGGCGCGCGTGACGGGCCACATTCCACGCATTCCACGCGGTCACGGCCATATCTCCCATTCCTCTAGATTTCCCGTCCTGCCTGCAGCCCTACCATCGGTACCATCGCCACCACCGACACCATTCTCTTCGGCCAGCACCACCATTATATTTCCTTTTATATTCTTCCATTTTTCTAATCTATTCTTTTTTCCTATATCTATCGGACTGTACAGAAAGTTTGTAGTGTAATTTAGGAAAAATTTGAAGACTGTATCTTTAAAGAATTAACAGATTACGTAAAACTTTTTTAAATTACGTGAGCACCAAAACAGCACGATTACTGTAATTATTTTTGAATTGTTTTATTTTGCAATTGATTTGAAATCAATCTTGAAATGTATGTAACAGTTATGAACTTAATAAAAAATTAGTATAGTAATCAATAGTCCGCATTAGACATATATATATAATTGTCAGAATATAGAATTATTGAATAATAGAACAATAGAACTATTGAATATAGAATATAAGAATATTGTTACTAAATAGGACTAAATATCGAGGCTCGTTAGTATAATAGATAATTGAATGTTCAAATAATTCTGTGAACTTCGTGTAATTTACGACAAGTGTTTTGTAATTATATGCTGTGTACATCTTTCGGATTTGTTTCAAACTTTACCAATATGTCCATGATAGTTGTCACATGCCGTATGTCGTACAAAAATTTTTACGTGACATACATAATACATTGAGGAAAGGTTTCTATAAGTGTCCAAATATTTTCACGAGTCAATGTATAGGCATCATACACGGTCTCATGAGCTATCGAATTTTCTGACTCAAAATTATCGTAATACACCATAAGAATTATATCTTGTCTTATTAAATAATTAACTTCCTGTAGTATTTTCTTGAATATCACAAAATTACTTAATTTTTGTTTATGTTAAATCACATATGAAGAAGGTAATTAACAGTACTATGACAAGAATCAGATTGTCAAAACATTCAAAACAAATGTAATTTAGCAATTGAAATCTGATCTTCTCATTAAAATCATTCGTTTCCCATTAAAAGATCCAAATTTTTTTCTCGTGAAATAAGGGTTCACAAACTTTACGTGTACATATATAATTGAAATATCTTTGTGTGTTCTAAGTTTTGTTGTGATTTCTCATTATAGTTGATTAACGTAGAATGTATGTATATGAATATACATGTAGCTATATGTGCTAATAAAAAAATTCGACATTTCCAGGAATATAAGGAATTTAAATTGCGTTTTTGTGTGACGATTATTCACGCGAAGATCGATTTTGCAACTAAATTGCTTTTATCGGAGAATGTCCTAATATGAGAAATAGAATGATGATATATGGCCTCGATAAGAGTCTTCCCGTAGTCAAACTGATCAACTCCACTTTTTGTACCTATGCTTCTCAGCTTCATTAATCAGTTTCATACGGAGAACTATTATTACCTGTATGATTAGTGTTCAACTGCTTAAAAAACAAATGACTTCTACAAATTTATTTATCACAAGGAGATGGCATAATCGTAAATTCCATGCTACGCCTTCAAAATAAATTAAAAAGTAACATCGCTACTTTTTTTCTACTTTTAGATTTTTTCAGTCGATGAGTGTTTATTAATCTGAAATACAGGCACCAGTATGGTTTAAACAAAGGCAAATAATATTTTGATATAGAGATAAACGATGTTGTTCATAATAATATCACAAAAGTTGGAGAACGAGAGTTTCAATTGCAATATATTGAGAATTGAATTATAAAACTGTCAATAATATTGGAAATTATTTATTTTATCATTTTTATTTTATTTTATAATTAATTGAATTTCTGGCACATGTGAATATTCAATTTCGTATGTTTACCGATGAATTGTTTAGATTTTTTAAAATATTCAATGCTTTGGTACTGTCGCAATTTAATCATTAAGCGCGTTTAAATAATAGAATAGAATTCCGATTATTCAAACTAATTCAGGTATACCTCATGAGATAATTTAGATAATCAAATTTCGCGGTTGATCGAGCAACCGCTTTCATTCCGCAGAATAGTGGTTATTGATCGCTGCACTAGATATTTATTAACATTATGAAATTTGATTCGCTAGAATCATGCGTGGAAACTCAAACTGTACCATATGTTTCTCGGAGAATTTTTAATCGTAACACGCATGAAACGATAGAATTTTGTGTCGTTCTAAGGACAGAATTAACAAATAAATAAACATGTGACGATAAAAAAATTATAATAATAAATTACAGTAACAATGCACAAATCATTGATCATTAGAGAGAAATGTTGATATCATAATATTGATAGGAAATTTGATAAAAATTTCAAGTTTCAGTCTGAAAAATATCAGATCAAAGAGATGTAATTTTTATATTTAACTGCACAAGCTATAGTATTTTATTCATTCAATACTTGTTATATTGTTTGTAGATTCAATATTTATATAATACGAATATATGAAATTTTCCAAAGTTTATATGAAAGAATACATGAAGTTTTCCAAACGGATCAAATTTTTCCGAACTCTTTTTTAAACGACTATTCGTTACAGTGACTTCACCAACAGCGTCTCATTTTCGTTTGACATGTTGAAATTAAATCGAAAACGTACATGCCTGACCGTACAGATACGTACGTGTGCTACTGTTTCCTGTTTGTGACACACGTAGCTACTCCGTTCATCGAACGTTTGTTTATTCAATTTTATAGCAATCTCGCTCACACATTACGCTGTTCTCGTTGCTCTATTTTAACTGCATGTCAAAATAACTTTGGTGAAAGTTGATTGACGAAAACAAAGCAGGTTTTACATTTTTTATACCGTTCCGAAAATTCTTTTGCGCATGTGATACATTCCATTTTAATGGAAACGTCAATCAATTAGGATTTAATATTTTATTATTTCAATTGTTATTTGAAAATGTAGATTTAATAACTTCATATCTATTGGCGGACATATCTGTAGCCAGAAGGTGTTTTGCATTGGAAAAGAATCTAATTGCTTTTGAAATGTAAAATTCTCGAAATTTTTAATACAGAGAAAATAATATATAAATATAAAATATAGAAAATATAAAAATAAAAAGTTTCACATTTTTCCAACATGAACAAAATGCGTTTCCTCTTCTATACAGATGCAAGCTCGTTAAGAATATACGCATACATCGATATTTTAATTCGATAAATAATTTCGATTTTATCTGTATGATACAAAATATGTATATAGTATTGTGACAAAATTTAGACGTTCGACGCTAAGTATGCTTTGTCGATTATAATCGAAATATTCGTAAATGTTCGTGATTATGATTTATTCGGGCAAGACTTGTCCCTTCGTGTACTGGGACATTGTTTGACTACCTGTCGATTACTTTATTTGATTTGACATGAAACTGATGGAGATTTCGGAGAGATGTCGATAGAGACATAAACTATGCACTGAGGTACACGCGCGGGCATAACGGAGATTAACCTGCCACGTTAAACGTTTACTAATAGTTAATTAACAGACAAGATTGCGATCATTGCCTATATGTTGTAAATTTTACATTACGTTAGTCGAATAATTCATATTCCAAAATAGTATGCATTTACATAATATGATAACACGACGTATTTTTTTCAAAAATAGATGCCGATTGTAATACAAATTTCTATCTTGAATTACAAATTTCGTTCAATTTTTATTATATTGTATATAACTTAACGTAAGTTTAAAATTATATTTGAAAAAATATTAATTTCCCTGTACTATACATACTTATACATATTACTTATTACGTATCATAGAACAAGTTTGATCAATAACCAGGTGTTCGTAATTAAGAATACTTTTTTAAAGCACATCGATAATTAGAGGAAACGAATGCAAATTACAAACAATGGCGACCTCGATTTCAGCGTTGATTAATTATGAACAAGAGTCAAAGGTCTTCATTTTCATTCACGAGCGCTCGTTTTAGCTGAATAATTTCTACCATATATGGAAAATACTCGGTATCTATATACATCGACAAAAGAGGTTTGCACGCTCATAAGAAGTTCGTATTAAACGATGTGTCTCTCGTCAAACCATCCAATTTCTGCCTGAAACGTTTTTAGTCATCTACCACTAACAATTTCCTTAGCCCAAATTCCGAAGGATTTATTTAGGGTACTTTGTATTAGGTTGTCCGAAAAATTTCTTTCGTTTTATAAGGAAACAATAAACAATGTTTTTTGTTTTATATTATTTTGTCGAATTACGTACGATCCATTTTCTTCTGTTGAGATAAACACCGCGACATTTCACAGACTTGGCTTCACGTTTGTACGAAGGTGCACTGTTGTAAAAAATATGTTTGCGAAAAAAAAATACTTTTCGGGCAATCTAATATATACGTACACAGTACGTCGATGGGTTAATGAAGAATACAGAGATAGGGTAAGCAAAAAAAAAAAGAAAGAAATCTACATAGAGTAGTTTCAGTTCAGCTTCAAGGTAGGTGCAAAATACCGCAAAATTGTTTGATCGTCTTTGCAACGCTTTGCTCGTTGTAATGTAAAACCTCAGGAATATTAGGAGAGGTATCGGACGAGAAATACAGGCCAGAGAGGAATACAGAATATAGAGCGTAGTTTTAGCCGAAGCTGGCTCTTTGATCAGCAATTAACATCACGAACGGCTCTAAGCTCGATCTTCCGTATGATCATTGGATGAGCCCTCGAGACAGCAGGCCGATTTTCCCTTGGTTTGGTCTATTCGCAAACCGAACAGTTCACCTGTTTCATCATCCTTCAATGTACTCGACGACTTTGCGCGATATTACTGCATAGTTGCTCGCACACAGCAACATGGTCCAGTCGTGCTTCTGATTGATCAACTTTCCGAATGTATTGGCCAAGCTTCCCTACACTTGGAAAGCAAGCTTTTTGGAAAATTGCTTGCCCGAAGTTCGGTTTGCGACAGAATCGGGCTTATTTCTCTAATCTTGTTTATCGAGTCCGCCGTATGCAAGCTGGAATCGTGATTTTGCTTTATTTTTAAATTCATTGAAAATTATTCATTTGATATGTAAAATCTGCTTAAAGTTTCGTAAAGTCAGTTTAACAGTAGAATTAAACAAAATTCAATCTTTTCACAATATTACAGTGAAATATAATAATTTGAGAATTTTTTAGCTTTGGATATTAACGTAGACATGGTCGATAAAGATTCAATGATATTGCATGGGGAAAATTCATATACTAAATGATTATGTTTACGTATTTTAAACTCGTGGAATGATCTGTCAAACTTGCGTTTAAGGAAACCTCCGTATATAAATCATTGGCTGTAGTATAGTTGTAAAACATGGAAATATATATACAATTACTACGTTATAATTGATACACTATCATTAAATCCTAAGTGTATTGCATCAAATCTAAACCGATTTCCGTAATTTTTACGTAAAATAAAGTAATTTACGAACAAGTTTCTACTGCACGTCTTTATCATAGCTGGCGTATGTAAATAATGTTATTAAACTCTAAGGTTTCATTACGCACTAAGATGAATCGGTCAATTTGTTAATCAAATCTAAAAAAATCTCAACAATCCTGAAATACCTCTCCTTAAATGTTTTCTTATAATTTCGGTGTATCATACGTTTGCGATAACAATCTATTATAATCAAGTGCCCGAACGAATTCATAGAAAATTATATGTATAATGTTTATGTTTAATTAATTTAATCATGTTCCGTTTAGTTATGCAATATCTGTATCATAAAATTACACCTTCGTTTTTACCCAAATTAGGAATCAACGTAATTTCGTTCTTTCGAATAAGTGGAAATAAAATACATAAAATTACACCTGCGTTTTCACAGAAATTAGAGGTCGACGTAATATCGTTCTTTCGAACAAGTGGAAATGTCACTGCAATTTATCTTACTATTTCGTTCGCAACACGGGGCAGCGCAATCGTTCGCAAGAATTCAATATATAGACTGGTTAGCATGTATTGTTGAAAGGTTAGAGCTATCGTGATAGATTATTTTAGCTGCAATCCTCTTGTAAAGCCAACGTTCAATGTGGTCGGTATACGATACACGATATCGTCCCTCCGATTGCAGATTCTTTTCAGAAAATCCCGTCTGGACCGAACTGCTGGCGCATCCAATCGAGATCCAATGTGCAAGATGGCGTTTCCTTATGTAACATACGGTCAAATATATAGTAACTCACGGAACGTGCTTTTTTCAATTTCTTTTTCCTTGCGTTCGTTTTCCTCTGAGACCGCCGGAGGGATAATACAGGCATTAGAGATGGCAAGAAGATTAGATCAGACGACACATTTAAATTACGGACAATGTGTTCAAGCAATCCGTCAATCTATGTTTCTGCCTTCATCAAATTGTAATTGATGCAACACTATTGGGAAGGGGCTACGCGAAAAGTAAGTCAAACATATGACATGATACTTTTTGATAAGATTTTTCGTTTTTGGAATAATGGATACTTCAAATATGTATATATTTGTCTGATTTGATTCTCTGTTACTTTCATTTCCAGAATCACATAAGAAGCAATTTCGCGTTCAGCAATTAAAGATATCGACTGATATTAAGAGAAAAGGATTGATACCTGTAATCTCTTAAACGCATAATTGATTCTATATGATTCTATGTAGTAAAAATCGCAGAAAGCTAGATCAGTGAAATACGTAAATAATGAAAATTAATTTTCTCCGAAATAAAGTCAACTACCAAAATGTCCGTTTGTCCTGCTATATGTTTTTTACTTACCGTTTTATGGGATCATCTCCTTTGCGGCTCTTGGAACACGTTAAAGAGTGTTCTGAGAAATTTTCATCGATAAGAAGAACATAACTGTGTATCCAAGAGGATAGACAGTTTCAACAGTTTCTAAAGTATTCAAGTACCCGAAGTAATTTCTTCGATGTGCATGAATATCGAATATTCTATTTTATTCTGTATTCTACGATAGTCGATGCAACAAGCTCAAACATATGTAAAGGTATTATTATTCGCGACAAGATTTTATAAGTCGGGACACGATTAAGCGCACGTGTGCCTGTTAAACAAATACTTTTGAAAATAAGAAAGACTTTTATTCGCTATTTCTGACTCAATCTTCTCGGTCAAAGTTACAGGACACTCTGTATACCTTTTTGCGATATTATCGCGTGAGTCGACACCAACGTTTCGACGTTCCTTTCCTTTTCTTCGTTCCTCGAAGATAGAAACTTAAAATTCAATATCGTCTTCTCGAATTTTAGAATCTTTCTCGAGTTCGTTAAGAGACGCGAAGAACTGTCAGTGCTAGTTTATTCACAGTAGCCATCAATTTAAGAGGACAGCGAAACTGGAAAAGCTTCTGTCCGGGCTACGTGAATATTTGTTTTAGCTTAACGGTTATGCTCGATCGTTTATTTTTACTGCGGTGATCGAATCACAGTCAAGAAGTTTATAGAGTGTAGTTTTTTAAATTTCACTCTATGTATATAACAGATTGCTGTTACTTTGTTTAAACACTGTTCATCCAACATCGATAATTGCATAACTACCACTTACTGAACAATTACTATTTCATTGAATTTATTACAGTTACGTAATTTCTAAAAAGTTGAAAGTAGGAAGAAATTCTATCTTTTTTTTTTTGCCACGTTTGTTTATTCGTGATTAAGAGATATCGTCTTATTGTTGTGGTAACAGGTGGAAATATTTTCGCTGCAGACGAGCGAGCTCGTACGCTTATCACAAGTTTTTTACCTCGATTTCACAGGATTGTATTGTTTTCGAGCAACGCGGAAAGCCTAAGGGTACATTAGAGCACGTATTCGCAGGACAATGAGCCTACCTTGGCCCTTTTTAGTGGCCTCAGGCTGTGCCGGCGACTCAGAAACAATGGCTTGACGTCGAAACACAAACTACAGTTTCATTAGTGCTCATAACTGACGAAATTAAACCCCCTTTTCCTGTCACTCTTTCGCGACCCTTGCCCCTCACCATCCCCGTATCACTGGTTAATTAAATCTGACCAAAAACATTTCGTGAAATTCCGCGTTTTCATGGCTTCCTGCCTACTGCTCTTTAACAAACATCGAATTACGCTAGTTTTAGAAAACTAAATACTTCTTAAATTATATAATAATTGTTGTGAAATATTAGAAATCATATATAACGTGTACCTAATATTTATCTGATAATTTTTCGAGATTTGGATCATTTTCAGCAATTTTCGTCTTGAATCAGAGAAATATTGATCTGCCTGTTATACGTATAATTGTATATCGTATATGAAGTTTACGTTTTTATTTTAAAGTAATTTTAAAGTTTCAAGTAAAGAACGATCAAACATAAAAACGACGGGGTGAAGATAAATTTTAAATCTTCGTATCTTTAACTTTTAACATTCAACGATTACATATTACGAAGAAGTTACATAAATTTACTGTGTCCTTTATAAAAAATTTTTTTCTTCTACTACTTGTAATTCTCATTAGCGATTCGCAAGAGAATAAAAAACTACGAATGCAGATAATTATGTACGTCCAGAGTATTTTAAATAATTTAGTAGTTTCTACGTTGGTGTTGTAAATTGTCCGCTGACTATATTCATGCAAAAGTTTGCAAGAAAAATCGTTCCCTGCCAATACCTTCGTTCGTCTATCGAGTTCAGCTATTTTTATATATCTTCGGCAAAATGATCAAAGGAAAGGATTATGCCCGTTTCTGTCCATTCAAGGAATGAACTACTATCGTAATCTATCGTTCTGATAATTCTCGTCGTAATTTGGACTGGTGATCAACAGTAGCTGGCATTTGTCTCTCAAGATTACCGCTGTCTGCTATTAGTGGATCAGGGTATTAATAACGAACATACGCTGGAGATATGTAGTTGGGTTATTAGCAGTTAATGCCCATACTAAATTTATTCGTAGGAGAACCGCAAGGATAAAAGCGGTCCGAAGACCCATCAATACTATACTTTGTTCGCTATTCAACGTTGATGTTCGCGTTTTACTATCTCATCGCTTTATTTTATTTCTTGTAAAAATCGATATAATATATAATACTTACATAGTTATGTAGGTGTAAAATGTACGATTCAATCCGGTCCGGGCAAATGTATATTGCTGTTAGTATTTGAACTTCTATGGAATTTTAGTGGAAGTTTGTAATTACGATGTGAACACATTGGACTGAAAATTATTCTCGTCATTTATGGCTGCTGTAAATTAATTTTATTTTCACGTCATTTAACGGCCACTGTTTTGTTGCTTCAATTAAATTTACCACGTTGGTTAGCATAGATAATTCGAATACCAATAGCGATAATTCTGTAAAATAAAATTGTTCTCCTAGATCTCGTTAAATGTCATATAAAATATACAGGGGTCAATTAGATATCTTATCAGAGTTCAAAGAAACATTGGTTGCTTGTAAAAATTCACATCGTTATTGTAAGAAGCGCAATAAAAATAACAAAAAAATGGTACATTATCAGATACTATTTTGTCTGATTTATGTTTCCTTCGTTTGAGCGGGTTTTTCGTGGAGGGAGCTTACAATTAGATAATATATTTTACAACTCTTATCTACGTCCTTTTTTTTCTTCTACTTTAATATTTGACGTTTATGTCGAAAAATCACGATATTAGCAAATACGGATGACGAAACAAAAAAAATGTTATGTCACACGAAAAAGAATTAGTTAAATAGTAACAATATCTATTTCTATAATTTAGAAATACGCAAGTAATGTACATGAAGAGAGATAAATTCGAGCATTGAAATTTTTATAAATCACAAGTTGTCATATTGAAGAAAATAATCCTCCAAAGTACTATAAAATCTGGCATCGAGAGCATATTAATTCCAACAGTTTTATAATAGTAATTTTATAGCAATAATATTAATCTCAACTTAAAAATTGTATTAAATATAATAGATAAAAACCACGTTGCCTAACTTTATTGAAACATATACATGTATGTACGTATATATAATAAAGTTAGTAAAAAATAACATTATTGATTATCGTAATATCATTAACCAGCAAAAAGGTAAATATGCATAAAAATAGGAAGAATTATAGAAGAATCTTCATTTTCTTCAATGATGTGTAAATTTGTGAAACAAGATTGAGCAAACCTGTTTTGTTACGATTACAGGAAAAGATAAAGAAGATTCACAGTGTCGTTAACATGTTCCAGCAATCTTACATTTTTTTCTTTGTATTTGATGGAATGTTTCCTGCGTGTTAATACCATCACGATCAAAAAATACTAATCGTAGCAACGCGACGATGGGAGAAAAACGAGAAATTGTGCGTAGCCATGAATGTCAGTATGAATAATTGTTACTACCCTGAGTGGAGAGAAACCGCGAGACAAAACCGGAAGTGTGCTCGAGTAAAGTGGATAAGCGTAATGGTGCGTTATGCACACAGAGTGTGAACACGCATTGACGTCGTCAAAGGGAGTACCTTCTAAACTCTACGAAAGGGAAAAAGAAGCGTGACAAAATGACTAAAAAGCTGTGGAAGAATGTTGCGTTTCAGTCGTGTCATCTTATCGCACGACGATGTCATCGTTGCAACGTGTAATTTCCACGTACGGCTGATTTTGTACGATCTACAAATTATTGCAATTATGGGACGTTTACATCCGCTCAACGTTAAAAAAACGTTTAAGATTAAAAAGTTATATTCGTATCGAGATAATATACAAGTTGGAAGCTTTGTTCTTTATCCGGAGAAAAACTGAGTCTCTATTTATTATATTTACAGGCGTGTATTTCTTTTTTATACGTTTTATTGAATATGGTTCTTAGGAATATGGTTATTCCATACATATATTTCGTATAGACAAATGTTTCGAATTAAATATCGAATTATACGTACATGCGCATACTATAGTTCCGTAGTTCCGCGTACATGCTGGTAATGTATTGTAGTTACGTTATTTATACGGCACAAGTAGGACACTAAAATGTTTAACTGGGCTACGATGGAGAAATTTCCTTACGCTACGAATTATCACGCTCCGTTAACATACCGTAAGTTTGTTATCTACTTGAAATCTTTTGTCAAGTGCGGGCACGGCGGTTACCGAGGAATAGCAAACTTAAACTGCCGGAAGGTTAGAGTGTGCACGTGGAATGTCTTCATGCAAGGGACGTGTAAGGATATACGAGGGTCTGAAGTCACTTGATGCTCCGCTCGAGAGTCTATTCGACATTACACTTTACCTAACAGAGGAAGACCGCATCCTTACTCGAAGGTAAAGGAAATAGCCAATTGTTTCTTTTATCCTCTTATTTCTCCCCTTGATAAAACGATGATTCGATTTTTCACATTATTATATACTATATACCATAGATATTTACGTACACACAAGTTTTTGCGCAAATAAAAAAAGCATCGTTATATTAAAAAATTTTAACACAGTTCGAAAAATGAAGGTTAAAAAATGATAAGCACAAAGTCTCGTCGTTCAACAATGATTTTACTATCGTTATAAATCTTTGAGAAGACTATGTTGTTAATATATTGGATTGAATTTAAAAATTGTTCTCCTGTAAAGAATGTAAAATACGACTTATCGTATTCTTGCCTCGTACTCTTCATACCTTCGATCTTACATCTCTGTCGTTGACAGCGTATCAGATTTTTACAAAAATGCGCTGCATCTTAATTACGATAGAATTTTATCACGTCACCGTGGAATAGTTCCTTCTTTTGCAAAAATTATCTAGACATGGCAAGTAACGTACACGTTTAGTAAGCATCACCATACGTGTAAGAAGCGCGCGATACGTGCATTGGCAACGCACATTACTTCCCCTTGTCGGAACAGGCTGTAAGACAATACCAGAAAGTGTTCTTCACTGGAAAGAAGTAAAGTGGATAAACGTACTGGTGCGATGTGCACACAGAGGGTCATGTGCACTGCATTTAAACGTATATATTGCTTGCACACTGTGGAAATCCCGAGTGGACGAAAGCTATGGTCGTTGCCGGGATCATTCTCAAGATCTCTGAAAACTTCAGTCGTCTCCAGCGTCGCGTGTTTCTAAAACCTTTAGTATGTATAAAAATTCAGTATAGGGACAGCAGAAGTGTACACTGCTGGACGGAGACCGCCATTGTACTTGATTTACCGAGTCGACCTACTTCCCTGAACTTTAATAACGCGCCTAGTATGATTCCTATGTGCACCTATCTGGGCTTGCAGTGCGCTTTTTCCAGATTCTTACGTTTCGCAAAAAGTATACCGCTTCAAAGGTATACTTGGGCTTCCTTAAACATGAATATGAGATGAATATAGAATGAAATATAGTTCTGGTATTATTAAAACCGCTGGTAGTTTATGTAAGAAATGAAAATTGTAAAAATGTATAAAATATGCTGGGGTTATCCTTTTTTATTTACTCGCTGTCATTGAAAAAACCGTCGAAATCGGTCATTTAACCGTAGCGCGTAATTTTAAATAATTTTTGTTCAGCAGTTGTTTTCCCTAGTGGATAAATGTTTTGTATTTTAATTGTCATGAAATTGCAATTACGCGAATAAATATACCAAGCTTGTTCCAATTATAGATTTTGATATAAACGGAATAAGTACGAAAAATATAATAATGCCACATATTTTGTAGACGTAACTTCGTTGATACTATTTTTTATTAATTATATTATTTATTGAGATACTTATATTAAACGAATCATACAAAATATTTACTGTCATATATTTTTTAAAAGACTAGTGATAACAGGTATTTTGTTATGTGATTTTATTGATATTACTGCTAATTTTTGTAAACCTAAAGGTAATAAAAACCCTTCTATTCGCTGATTACTTTCAAATATAAAAATAAATAAATATATAAATATCTATCGAATAGATCTGCAATATAAATAATATTTCATGCGATATACGCATATAAATATCTAACTGATTAAATAAATTTCATGGCATAACAATAGACGCAATTTCCTATAATTCCTATTGCGAAACACTCGTATTTACCACGTTATACTCGCGTTATACAACATCGGTATTGAATTAAAGAACAAAATCCATCAAACAGTATTACACAATCGATGTCCAGAAACGATACATTTCGCTGGGATCGAATAAGGATCGGTTTATTTATCATGCAAAACAGGGAAGGAACACGTTTGGTTCGAAGCGGCGCAACCGAGGGGACACCCATAGCCTTGGTGCCAATTATATTCTCATGGGTTTCTCATAGTTGGCGAGGAGCTTCTAAGCGAAGGAAAATACCACAAAAAGATGCTTTCAGTTCTCCAACAAAACGACGAGGGAGAATGAACGAGCAAGTTCGAGTGGTACGACGAATCCACGACGAAGCCATTACTACGTTCTTTGCCGGGGAAGTAATGTGTTATTGAGGAGCTACCAGGTGTAACTTATGCCTCCACCAAGGCTCGAGAGTTCATATTGTACCTGGAGCTCCTATGAAGTGCCCCGACAATAATGGCCCACCCTTTGTGCACGATGCTCTATTGATGTCGAGAGGAATTCCGTAACGTCTGCGACCTGGAAGCTCTCTCGCTCTCTCTCTTTCTCTCTTTTTCTCTCCTTTCATTGTCTTCTTTTTTCCATCCAGCACGCAATCTCTTTCTATCTCGGAATCGGGGGTATCTGGCCTTCTTTCTATTCTAAAATAACTACATTTCGACTGCGGTTCACAAGTAGGAAGAGAACGAGTATCGTGTATGGACTAGGTATTATTGCCGTGGCACACGAGACGTGTTACCTGAATCCACCTGGATTTTGTGCGATTGTCGACTCGGCCGAGGCGTTTGTTCGAGGGGTCTCGTGTGCCGTGATCGAATTTGGATTCTACCTTTTTAAGGGCTCGTTAAAAGACTTCGGGGTTTTGTCTGAGGACGGGCAGAAGTGAGATCAATCTCGCGTTTTCCATTGTCGGTGGAAGCGAGGGTGTCCACGCTGTCGTTTCAATAGGCAGCCGAGGGTTGTTCAACGAGTGTGACGAACCTTTCCACAAAAATAACTCTTGACGACGTAATTCGAAATATCTTTTGTGGCGAAACATCGGAAGGCATCGCGTCGCATCCACGAGGCCTCCTTAAGCACCGCGTTGGTGAAAGTTAACAGCGTTTCCTGTTATCCGCTGGTGCATGCACCGTGTTTGATATTCTTATTACAAACGCGAAGCTTTTTATACGTTGTTAAACAAGAAAGAACGTATTGGCCGCAGAGAAATCGATTCGCATATCAAGCGTGCAAAGGGAAAGCGAAAGCTAAGATTTATGTCAATATTTGCGTGTTTACTGGCTGAAATGTTGAAACTCTCTATAATACCTGTTCAATATTTAACGAAAAATTGAAACACGAACTCCGAAACAACGTACGAATCTTTTTTTTATTGAAGCGATTTCAATCTCGACGAAGGGATTATTTTGCAGCGCATGACGGATCACTAGAGAAACTATGTTACCGTAGATATTGAAAATAAAGCATTATATGATAATGGAAGAAAAAAGTCCACTTTCTGCGACTGTTTCTTCAATTTTCCCTGGCCTGCCTAATAATAACTCGAAACAAGATGAGAATATCACGCTTCGTGAGTTTGCAAACGACAGTGATATACAAAACGTAATTCCATGAAAAATATTGTCCTCGTTTTATCAATATAATATCGTGGATGGTGGATTGAATTTATGAACGGCACGAGTCTTATTTCGAAAGTTTGAAATTTATTAAACGATTTAATAGAATGTTTAATACGCAACAGTACGAACTCTTGGGATAAATGGTTGCAAATAAAATGTAACATTAACGTTTAGTGGAAGAGTAGAAGTTCTAGAAATAACAGCACTTGCAATTGTCTCGGAGCTAGCTGACAGATAAGATAAGGTGCGAACAGTGCACAGGTAGTGAAGTTTCTTATTCGTAGATTACATGTGCATCACGAAATATGCGAGGGCGAAGCGTTTAAATGACGTCGATGCCTGTTAACGTATGATTTCCGCTCGTCTTATTGGAATATTCTGCAATGCCCGCCCCCACTCTTCTGTATTGGGCAATAAGAAAATTGAGGGCACCGATCGTTCTTTACACTGAACATCGATTATACGTTCTCACGTGAGTAGAAATAAGACTATGCCAGAGATTCATTTACTATCGCTCTCGCTTAATCTCAGGGTGAAGAGCTGTTTCAGCTCATAGAGACCTACTAACATTTTAACGAATCATCAATGTTACGTAATTACAGGGACGGTGAGATGAGATTGAAATTGAAAGAATTCTTCGATCGTAACTGTGCAAAATCATATCGTAATCATCGTGTTATTTTCATTTTATCACGGACATGTTCATCTGTCATTAAGTTAGGGTAGTGGTTAGCGTGAATCTTTTCTTGTTATATTACTAATTATAAGTTGATTAGACTAGCGCGGCTATGAATATGCTGAGTATGTTGAGTTATATGAGTTGTGCATAACGTATAGTAGGTCGGAAGTGAACAAGAAAATACTATCAAATAAACCATTGTTTTCAAGAAAATCGATTTTCAAATTATATCAAATATACGTTCGTGTAACTCTCAAGTAATTGTGCGATGGTGCACCTATATCTTTCTTTCATTAAATACTTTGTCTTATTTTATGTTTGTTTAGCCTTACAGCGATAAGATATATAGTGCATTTCACAGAAAGAGATGTACCCTAAGATATAAGGCGTTAAGTGCACGCTTACTTGATGCATATCTAAGATGGATTTTCTGGAAAATAAAATCTTCTTCTATAAAGCTTTATTCTCCGCCTTTGATTTATTATGGAAACCCTTATTCGATAGTACTACATTTTATGAAAGAGTTTGTATATTTTCATAAAAAATTGTTGAAAACAACGTGTTACTTTTATTAAAGGATTTAACACGAAAGCATCAAACGATTAATCAGTTTTTGGTACATTAATAAGGAATAATCTAAATAATTATAATTATATACACGTCGTATAAAATTTTGTTTTACATACTCGAAAAATGAACATTTGGAAATTTTGTATATTATCTACAAAGTTTTTTCAATGCGAATAATAACGTTAGTCCTCGCGTGTCAGAAACAGGAGCCAATTAAATTAAAATATTATGAAGTTCTGCTATAAATGCCCACTGAATTTATTTCTCGTAAATAGTTATATTTTTAAATAATGGAATAAAACTTTCTAAAGTAGGAAGCTACTGTAAAAGCTACGCTACTCAAAAATCTTTCAAAATTAATTCGGAAGCACTAACACCTTTCAAGAACTGGATAAATATTTTTAATAAACTGTTTTATTACTATTATTTATGCTATTATTTATTTATAACTGATTTTATTCCGAAGTACAGTGGTTTAAAAAATAACTTAATAAACATACTTTACTTAAACACAAACCAATATCTCATAATTTAACAAATGGTCGATACAAAAACGTGGATGTTCGCGTAGTTAAAAGAGTTTCCTATATTAATATGAAACGAATGCAAATACAATTCATGCAACTCGATGCAAATAATTGACGAAGGTGCAAACATATAAAATTATCTCATCTTTTTCTTTTCTAATTACAGGGTTGGCTGAATGAATTTGATCGCGTTTATTGCTCGATTATTAGCGATGAAACTGTCTTGACTTTCTTTTACTTTGAAGCAATTTCGTTTGCCTTGCCAGTAAAAGCTGTAAAAGCTTTATAATCCCTCGTTTGTCCATTAATTTCCGAATAAACGGTCGACGTTGCAATTAGTTTATGAATCAAGTTTTCTGTACACATAGAAATCTAACGTTTTTATACCCAAACCAGCATCTGTCCCAAAATTACTCGGGAAACGTTGCTCCTACTCTTTCAGCGTTAGCAGCAACGTATGCACCGTGCGCTATATTTTTTATATACAGGAACGTCCCTTTTTGGAAAGGTCTTTAAGTTACATCCCGGCCTGTTTGTTACTTCTGGCGAGGTCGTGTGGTTCAAGCGGCGGCAATTAACGTACTGTATTTTCTCGGCTAACCTTTTAATCTCTCCACCACAGCGGTTTATCTAAATTGTGCTAGTTGGTAGTGTGGGAACGATGCACACGACGTGTCATGGGAAGGAAGTAGAGCGAATGCATCACGATAAATGTGTCTGGGCTGTGAGCACGACTTAAAGGGCGGAGCTAAAAAAGGATTGAAGACGATTTACGTGGAAGGTGGTGATAAGTGCTTCAACAACATTACCTCATGCTATTTATATCATTTTTCCTATTTTCATACGTGCGCACGAATCATGCTCTCTGCGGGAGATCTGAAGAAGCAGCCTATTATTATTTATTTATCTTTCTCCAGAAATGATTTTTCTGCGTAATTCGTTCTTGTACGTTCTGATGTATATTTAATAGCGTTATTATTACTGTTATTTCAAATATTGTTCTTCATCCACGCAATGCGATTCTTTTATGTGCAATTTGATGATTCTTCTAACAGATGTTATAAATTGATAGCATACGTACAAGGTAACACACGTGTTTAACGTACAAAAAATATAAATCCTATAAATTCAATTTCATATTTTTCTACCTTTATAAGTACACTTCGTATGCACGCTCCTAGCATTTTGCCAAACGTAATAGTCAGAAAATTGGAAGGATCGTTGAATATACACCCGGAGGGATCGTTAACACAATACAATTAGTTCTCATTGTATTTCTGAAATTTGTCGAATTTCTCCAATTTCGAGTAATTTATACAGGGATGCTGTATAAAGGTAGAAAAGGGGCTGCTGAAATATCAGTATTATACAGACACTCTGTCGGTAAAGAGACAAGAGGCAGCGAACACGAGGTATCCGATGCCACGAGCAGCTTATAAGTACGGTCCTGAGGAATGCGCCCGTCCGATCCCACGGCTTATACCCTCTCCTGTCTTTCTCTTTCCTCTTCTACTTTCTCTTTCTCTCTGCCGTCTCTTCTCGATGGTAATATCGCTAAGGTTAGGCCGTTCGAAGGCTTCTGCATGCATTCGAACGATCGGTGACTCTCCTAGATCGGCAAATTCAACGATCGATTCGCAACGGTGCCTATCCACTTTAGCTTTTCGCATGAGTTAGTAAGTAAATCCATAAATACATCGTAGTGCCGCGAAGCGACACGACCAAGAAATTAGAGAGTTAGAAAGTCAAAATCAGCTTTCGATAATTTAAAGCAACCGGGCGATGTATCATCGTGAGTGCGGTGGATACAGTAGCCCAAGTGGATTTCCTCGGATACAGCCACGCCGGGGAATTTTCTGAATTTATCGTTGGTCATTAGGTAACACGTTTGTCAAATGAGATTAAAATTACTTGATATAGTTTTAGCGGTATGCGTAGAATGTTTCCATCGCCGTTAGAAACTATCGAGTGCGTCCTTTCAGAGTGACTTTAATGCATCCTTTTAGAAATATTTCTTCAACCAGATAGCAGTTTCCAAGCGTTCCTTTTTCCACGGTAACAAATTCCCATTTCACTTTAGATATTTATTCGTTCGGTTTCCTCGGAATCTTAGCATTCCAACTTTTTCCATGGGACTTTCTTAGATCGCTGGATCGTACGTCTTCGAAGGGATCCATGGTTTTTAGATTTTCTTCTAGCCTTTTCCTACGTCCATGTTTGGTTTAACCAGTTCGTTTCGGACTTACCGGGATAGTGGATCTACTTAACACGTCAACCAGTTGAACAGGTACAAAACAACATGAGAAGTGGCAAGTCGTTACTATATATACAACGTTACGTTTCTTTCACGCATGTGAAAATCTTTGCATGTGAGTTTACTTTGTTTCAGTAAAATTCCACGCTATTTCCTCTTCGATCAGTATTTTCCGCATATCGGAAAAATCGTAACAGATATCCACTTTCTCCCTCAAAATTTCTACGATCTTATTATATATTACGTATTAACTTATGCGTATTGTTGAAAATATTATCTACCGTATTATTACTTATCCTAATGCCTTGAAAAACAGTTTTTTGCAGAAATGAAAAAAATATTTTCCAGTTTATCAAATAACAAACATAGATATTCAAATATATGTAACTACATATCATAACTTTAAAGCAATAGACGAGCAAAAGTTGACAAAGACAGAAGTTAGTACAGAAATATGATTCAAAGTTGAAAGAGCAATTCACAGAAATTTGAAAGAAACAAAAGAAAGAAAGAGGAAATATTGGAAGGTGTAGAATCAAGTTTTTTAGAAACTTCACGAATACTTTTGTCCCGACGAAACGTTACCGTGTTCTGAATCTTGTCTCGTTATAAGTTATCAAATAATGTAATTAAGATTTCAAGTTACATACATTTGAACTAATTCGAATATAATTGAATAACATTGAAAATGTTTCTCTTTTAATGACTGTACATTACAACTGTGTGTAACAATAATACTTTCATCTGCCATTATACGCGAGCATATTCTAAAAGCATGAAACGCGAAAGATTTCATTTTGTGTTTTGATTCTATAACAGTATTCCTCTTCATTCTACGCAAAATGTTCTCCGTTATACTGCTCTCGTTCGCGTCATTAATAAATGAAATATTTCATCTCATTTTACATTGAATAAAACTTGCGAGTTATGTCTTTACAGGCAACGAAACAACAACAAAAATGCCACGACTTTTTCACTAGCCGTTGGTTTCGGCTTGCCTCCATTTGGCGAAACAATGGGGGGGACTTGGTTTCTTGAATTCCTACTTGCCAGATGCATCGGCATATTTGGGGTCATGTTGCGGTACTGCAACCTAATCGCGATCGGTTAATACGGTAAGATGTTCTCAATGATTTGCAGTCCGGCGCAGAACGAGCAAGCGCAACGGTTCAGAAAAGAAAGGAAGATAAAAGATAAGCCGGACGACGCGTCGCACCGCACCGCACCGCGTCGCGCGCCAGTGCCTTGGGATCATTTTAATGACGCAATCTTCGTTGACTCGCGTGAAAGTTGACTTGCGTGCAGGTCCTACCTGCTCTTTCCGCTCCTTACGAAGAATAGTTGGAAACGATACTATCGAATGTCTCACTGAGATCGAATGTCACGCAGATGATCTTATTCCGTTCACCTTACTGTCACGTTAATTGCGTTTAAATTGCAGCAAATAATAGACTGACTCTATATATATCGCAGTGTCACGGCTGGAGATAATTTCGTTTTGTCTCAGGAGAATGTCAAAATGGAGAATGGAAGAGAGAGTTTAAGAGGAAGAGTAGTAAATCAGAAAAATAATATTTGATTAGCGTTCTCTAGAGACTGTTCTTTTAGACAACATTAAGTGTTTAGCGTAAAACGCTAGTAGTTTTTCGCTCTTCTGGAAGAGCTTGTTTGAGTCGTGTAATTTTAAAAGTACATATTTGTGATACAATTATCGAATTTGTATGACCTATATGATAAGAAAGGTCCATTCTTTCGGACTATGAACACAGTGGTTTAGGAAAATATTCTGAATATTTCAGAGAATTTTTATTTTCTTTTTTATTTTTAAGCTTTTTAAAATTTTTTTAGATATTGGTCAAATTTGAAGCGAATTTGAAAATGTGCGTGGAAATCATAAGATATTTATCGCAAGCATACATTTTGCAGAGATCATCAGAGTATTGATTACGTTAATAAACCATAATGTTTGTAGCGGGACTATCTTTAGCCTACGCTATATGTCTAATTGCACATTTGCAACAAATAACTTGTAAATACTATACACATTTTCAGATTGGTATCAAATTTTACCAAAATAATCACGGCAGTCGTGTTCCATTACAATGTTAATGAAACTTCAAAAAGTTTCACGATATATTCATAAAAATCGGACAATATACGTATTTGTAAGAAACTTCTCTGTTGTAAGTTAAGTTAAATATTTTCTTGAGTCATTGTATGTACGCATATATTATATCAGAAACAATTTTGTAATTTATGTACGTTTAACAAAGTCAACAGTCATTTTATTCGAACAAAAATGTGTGTCACAATTGAAATTTCTTTGTAACTGAAAAACTGAATATTTTTGGTAATTTAATAAATTTATATCGTAATTAATACTTGCGTCATTCGTGTTACGCTTTGGTAACTTTTGCATTACCTACCTACGATCTGTCTAAAGAGATCGAAAACGCATTTAGGTCACGAACGCATAATTTGTCGGTTCAAATACCTCGTCGAGGTGAATGCGTAGCATAAAACCAATTCGTACAAAAAGGATTAATTTGCTTCTACTCAGCGACTATTTTTTTTCTATATGATACGAAATATCAATGGAAGATCATGAAGATCAATTTCAGATAATTTCAGATCCTAGTGCATACGTAAATATGATAGGTGAATATGCACGTAAAAGAACTTACTTTTAGTTTTTGAGTATGACCACATCGGCAACAGCAGTACGACATGTAGTCAGGTAATGCTGGCATAAACTTCAGCTGTTCCTGTTGCTGCGAGTACTCGTCTACTAGTTTGCGATACTGTACCCTGAAGATGGGCCTCGTTGTGCTCTGCGAGCCTTTACCAAGGCGTCCCATAATCGCAGAGAATGCGGCCAGGATTTTGCGCCTGCGTGTGAACCTCCTCATGCCACGGCGACCGTTGCACTTCTTCGTCCTCCAACACGATTCGAAGCGCACGGTTTGCGGTCTTTGCCAAATTTTGGCAATTTTTTCGGTTAATAAAATCAACACACTTGTCTAATCACTCGACAAATATATATTTGTCTTTCCGTTCACCGTACGAACCGAACACATCACACGACCGAGTAATTACGCGCAAATCACACGTGGGTTCTCCGTCATGACACACCGTTCTCATAATAAATTTACCATTTCGTTCGACGAGTAATATCACCGGTGGAACGTTATTAGAAAGTATAAACGGTCGAATGACTTGATGTTTCATACTTCATCTGTGGCTTACCGATCGAAGGTCACTCTTTGAACAAACGTCAATCGGACCAAACATCAATTCGGGACGCGAATTTTCTTCGGAACAAGCTGTCGATTTAACTGGCACTCACTTGTCCACGGCACCACCTAGCACACTTTCTAATTCGCATATTACCGGCATACCGGCTGTACAGCATTCAGCACTACCCAGTGAAACCTTCATTCACTTATCAGCGAACAGGCACACTTTTCGAGGAATTCACTCCGTCTCAGCCTATGATAAACCGCGCAAAGATAATGGTACCATGGTGTTGCCTGAATACGACGTTCTTCCGAGCACTTGAGAAAACCAACTGATGCGTCTCGATCACTTTATGCATGCAGGAAAATCGTCCGAGGAATCTGGATCACGCACAAATAAAAATACTTCACAGAACTACGAGGAAGGCACGTTTCAATGATTGACACGTGTGTTTCTTTCCGGTGTCGATGTCTTCATAGCTTCTCGTTGCTCGTTTTCGACTCGCTGAAACAATAATCTCGTCCGTGGTATGTTGCTCTTCTATTTTAAAGTCGTCGCATAAACATCGCCTCTACGTGTCCGTAAGCGGAGCGAAACGTTTCTGTAGATCGACGACTACGACTATAAATATTGCACCGATTCATCGGTACAATAAAAGCGTTTCGCGGTATCCATGCTTCTCTGGTACGGTCTTCGAAAATTATCCAGTACCACCTTGTACCGCTGTAAGGTATACTATCGTTGGCAGGTGATCATCCGTCTCTGATCCGGTAGACCGGTCCGATCGCTTTACGCGTGGGACACGCACGGAACATCCAGGGCTCCACTTCGTGGCGTATGTAGTCTTCACTGAGTGTCGTTCTGCATGCCGATCCGTGGAAACCGGTTAACGAGTTCGAAACTGCCTTTCGCTTCGTCCTCGTCGACTGTCAACCATACTTGCATCTACCACTAGCACGTTAACTTTGCGTCTTTTTCTCGTGCTCTTTTCACTCTTCTATTTTTCTCTTCTGTTTTATCCTTACGGCTAACGGACACGAAAGCCAATCAATCGACTAGAGATATCGCTCTGACCTAAATTTTCCAATTGGCCCGATTACGTTGCTCGAACTTTACCGTTGATAATGCTACCTGTTGCACTGTTGCATATAGTAATATTCGCGGGATACCCGCGTGTCGTTTCGCTTCATCCCTGAATCGATTGATCCAAACGTAGAGACAACTAGCAAGCTCGAGTTCCCTACCAGTTTTACACGATTTCTCTCTTTGCACTGAGCAAGCACTGCCGGATACGACTCCGTTATACGAACGTGGCAATACGAACGGAGTTAGATTTACGAGTAGAAGGACGATCTTTAACGTGACGACATTCCGTTCTCTGGCACAACCTTCGGAAGCGAGGTATACTCGTTACGGCACGACGATTTCACTGAAACTCCTAAACACCAAGAACCGAACAATACTAGTTTTTAAGGGAAAATCGGGTACATGATAAGTAACGATTGGTACGGGAAGAGAGAGAGAGAGAGAGAGAAAGAGAGAAAGAGAGAGATAAACACAGAGAAAGAGAGAGAGAGAGAGAGAGAGAGAGAAATAGAAAAAGAGAGAGTAGCTTGAATGGAGCACGTTGATTCGGTTAATCTAGAAAACGTCTGTTTTCTAGAGCGATTCACGAGCCGGCAGAAGGCTTCGCGTGCCTTCTTTCTACTGTCAACTGGAATGGCTGGAGAAGAGATGCCGGTGAATTTTCGTGTCCCCTTCCCCTGGTGGACGTCGCAGTTTCGGTCCTACCTGACAGAAGCCAATCCAGGTGGTGCTCCTCTCGAGCGAGACGAGCTGCCTAGAGCATGCTAGCCGGCCCAGCAATGGCAATACCTCCCGGTACGTATAGAGAGAGACTGAAGTCGAAAGAAGAACACGAAGCAGGAGTAGCACCAGGCGGCCCACACGGCTCTACCCCCACCAGACCACGGAACCGAGCAGCAGAGCGACCGACCGACCTCTTCTCTCCGACCGCTTTCTTGCTCCAACTGCGGCATTGAACACGTTCAACGGCAGCTGGCGAATACCAGCTATCTTCTTCCTTGTCAGCCTTTGCATCTGGCCGCTCTCCTTGTCCTGCTTTCGCACAGCCAGAGCCGTTCTCGAGAAAGGCCGCAACGCGCCGATCGCATGAGTTTGCGATTCGCGTTCTTTGACCTCCTGCCGGCACACGATCGTGGACTCGTGTCGGACCACGGACGTTACTCTTGATACCTTCCACTTCGTGCACGACATCCGCGACGTCATCGATCGAGGATCGATCGACGCGCGGT
>NT_177084.1:378865-406348 GCF_000188095.3 Bombus impatiens | reverse complement strand
CGCGGTTCGCAAACAAGGGTAAGGTCCCGCGCGTTCCATCTTTTCGTGCATTTTTTGTCTTTTTCTTTGGTTCGCAAACCTCGTTCCGAAAGGAGGTGCCGTCCAAGTCGATCTTCCCGATCGTGAAATCAGCCATCGTTAAACCGAGCATTCTTTCTCGAGCCGCGGCAATTTGGAAGAATCGACGCGGGTCAATTGTCGCGATTGTCGCAGGCAGCGTGAGTACCGTTAGATCGACGGATTCCATAGGTACACGGAGAAAGTAGCCGATATCATGTTTAGCGCTATTTTATAATTGACTTTGTGAATACAGTCATGAGTCGAGAAATTGAATGTATTAAACGTATAGTAGATGTGGGAGCTTCTTTTATTGATGCGCCCACTCTTCAATGGGCACTTCAACCGTTATGGTGGTGCACTGTAAACGTACGTATTTTCCCGCGATTGAACTTTCTAAAGCTATTTATATTTTATACACACACGTAAACGCAATGTAATGCAGTGGCGCGTTTTTGAGATAGTTCGACGTCTCTGCTACGGGAAAATCAGTAGAAAACCTGTAAATGTTTAGAGTACTAAATACGATAAAATATTAGTTTGTATAAGTTCACGAATTTGGCAATACGTATGAACATTGAATGTCCATGTATGTACACATATACATGTACAAAATGTGATATAATCGAATGTGGTTATATGTACACCCCTGCTATTAACTACTTATAAGTATTCCGACACTCATAGAAACTTAAACAAACTTAAGAAATTATTGGGAAATTTTCAAAACATTTTAGGAAAAACGCTGAGCTATAAAGAAATCATATATTCAATAGCATAATAATAATCTTATTAATTTTCGATGTATCAATATAATAAAATTACATTATTCTATTTGTTGTCATTCGGTTCCATGCAGAATGTAAACGATTTTACGATATACATTCAGATCTTGAGCAGACTTATTGAACTTCTCTATTTCATTTTTTCAATGGTATTTATGTTAAAAAATTGTGAAGGATAATATATAATTCTTATAATTTACTACATTAGTTTTAACAAATTTTTGTTACAACTTAATGTAGTCGTGTATTCTTGAGATAGTGATTTTTTTAAAGAAAAAAGTTGTTAAAAAATTTATTTGGACATAGACACTCATATAGAAGATGTTCCAACTGATAATTTTATTACAGTGTGGAAATTGTAAAATTTCATCCGCGCAAACTATATTATCTGGTAAAGTTAAATATTTCATCAACGTTAAATATTGTAGTTTCTTCCGCGATAAAGAAATTACAAATAAATGAACGATGGAAAGAATAATACCTGTCGCAAGCTGTTTCCTAATAATCTTGTAGTTTCATTGACGTTAAATATTAAGTAAAAAAAGGAAAAGGATGGTTGCTACGAAAATGACAAGAACGTATCCTATACAGCTTTCTGTAAACATACGTACATATATTATATCAAGTAAATGAGATAAAAATCCAAGAAATAATCGATAGACACTGAAAT
This sequence comes from Bombus impatiens, assembly GCF_000188095.3. Taxonomy (NCBI): domain Eukaryota; kingdom Metazoa; phylum Arthropoda; class Insecta; order Hymenoptera; family Apidae; genus Bombus; species Bombus impatiens. The sequence continues at coordinate 404,836 of NT_177084.1, read as the reverse complement.
TTATATTTATGAAAAAAAAAACAGTTTCAATCTATTGGATTAGCTGGTATTTCTAAAATAAATGTCATGAAAATTTTCAAACTCTACAGGATTATAAATCCTGGCTACATATACAAATGTTCTTAGAGTTTACACAAATTATAGGACCATTAACATTAGATAGAAAATAACTTATTGTGCCGAGATAAGTTTTATTGGAACACTTTTACCGATGTCTTCGTAATAACGCCATTATTCACAAGGTGTGGAGTTTCGACGAAGATAAAAAGATAGATGCGTGTAACAAGAGATAAGCCGTATACATAAGAAAGTAGCCTATAAATTACACAGAACTTTTCGGTTATCGAGATAAATGGGAAAATGTCGTGTAATCGCGGATTTACGAGTATCGATGCTTTCGGGAAGAAAAAGCGTTAAATACGTGCTTCTACAAGTTACAATATGCAAGTCGGATAATTCTTTCTCGATTTACATAGGATACTGGTTTAAGAACTACGTTACACCGTCCGCCCATGAAAATTAACAACAGTTTCGTGGTAATCAATGTACAAAATTCAAAGTAATAACAAGTAAAGGAGGATAATTGAAAATTCAAATATTACGTCGTAACGTGTAATTTCTACGAAATTACGCAAGCAAGTCGATCACCTGGCCAGTAATAAAGTAGATAATAAAAATGTAGATGGTATTCTCCTGTAAACGATGTAACATTCTGTTAACAAAGTAAACCTTCGCGATATGAATTGCAAACAGTTTTCAATTACAGAACATTAAATAATCGAGACGCAAGGGAAAATGTCGTGTAATCATATATTTTTAAGATTCGCGAGGTCCGGAATTTCGTTGGACGAGCTATCAAGTTCTTTTTTTTCCGGTATAAACAGAAAGTCGAGTTAGGAATACGGGAGCTGCTCTCAAATTCAATTACCGCAGTTACCGCGGAAAACGGGGTGGACGGATACGAGGTAGTAAAGGTAGTACGGCTCGCCGGTAGCCAGAGCTCGTAAATGATCCTGAGTTAATCGTCAACCCTGGCTAATTTAATGTACAAGAGATTCCACTTGGTCGTCGTGCTCGGCGTGAATTTCACGAAACCTTAAGGCGCGCTCCTAACGCCGGAATAAATCACTCGATACCCTTTCTTCGGCCGTGGACTGGAAGGAGGTTCGAGGATAATATTCCGCGCGATCGTTTATGCAGATCACGCGTTAAGATTCAACGAAGTTCCCAACGAGAAATCGTCAACGATTTCCTGTCTTCTCGCTGAATTTTATTACGACCAACGAAAATTACTGTCTACCGCCGCTTTTCTCGACACGTAGCGAACAGGTTAGAAATGTTACACCGATGGGCAATGCGTTGTACAAATTTGTAGCATCGTCATACGGTGTGACTGGAAAATTTACTCTCGTAAAAACGATATATGTGTACTACAGACGTACGAAAAGTTACGAGATTCGTGAAATCCTGAAACTTGTCGAAGCGTGCAACTTACGTATATTGACAAATCGTTATAACGAAATGTAAATATTTGTTCAATTTCAGAACGTTGTACGTATGTGTATAAAACATGCTGTATGTATTTTAATTATTTAAATATACATATACTGTTTGAATAACGTATCGAAAGATCAAGCGTCTCGAGTGAAGTTGTAAAATGTGTTTATAGTTTACAATTCGCTAATATCATATAAATTGCATTCAATTTCCATTCAATGTTGTGCTCGATGTTTAATACGATCAAACCTTTCATACGTAACGCAAATTGTTTATTCTGTCGTCTAAACGAACGCGATACAAATGTTACATGCAGTGTATATAAATCTTGTGTAACTCAGTGCGTATAACTCGGTTGCTGCGTAAGAGCTTGGCAATGCATGGTCATAGATCTTGCAGAATTTGCTTCCCACGTATATATCACATATATGTTGTATCGACGAAACAATCTCACGTGCAATTTCGGTAGATCTTCGAGCTGGTGTCGAAGGTTGAATTCGCGACAAAAGATAAGGATGTTACTTTTTGTCACGGGCATCGGCGGCGTGTTCGTTTTCTTCGTTGTAATCGACGGAGGAAAGGACCAAGCAGAGCTAATAAAAAGCTACAGAAAGACCCGAGGCTGCATACCTTACATAGTCGCACGCCTCCACGCGACTCGCGTCCTGCAAGCCGCGTCGCGGCGCGGCGCTCTGGTCTGTTCCTTCTAACGGTCTCAACAGCCGGGATGCCTTATCAACCTGTGCTTTCAAGCTCTCCCTTCAATCTCTGTTTAGCGAGCCTGTTTGAACGGTATCAGCATGTTTAACCATCTCCGAGCTTGCGATTAGGCCGAGATATTCCTGTTTGATGTCCAATTATTTTTAAAGCTAATAGCACACAGCCTAACCTCGACTCTCTCAACTCGAATCTCGAGATCTAAAGTCTTCTCCATAGGTAGCAGACTATTAAGTACAAAGACTATTAAGTATAACTATATGCGTCCTTTAGTTTAGCCAAAGATTCCAAATGAAGTTTAACGAAGTTTCCTAGTGGTTTGTCAGACTGTCTCTTGTTCGTCTGCGTCGTATGGGCGGAGGTGTACGCAAATAGCTTTACTAAGAGTTGGTAGAACGAGCACCGTTTCGAATGCATTACTATTGGTTGTAAAATTTATGCTCCTTCGGTGGTCAAGCGTAGAGTGGCGCGTTCAACGACTTCGCGTCTCAATCCTTCATATTTTCCACGAGAGCCGCGTCGCGTTGGCGAGAAGCTGATATCGCAGACGGAATAAGAAAATTAAAGTCGGCTGTTAGTCATTCGTTGGAGCGTTGTTCGTGACAGGACAGTCGACCGTAGGAGCTTCTTACCGTTCGCGAGAATCGTTCATCGTCGATCAAATCTTCTGTCTCTTTCAACAAATGCGTTGCGTACTAGGTGGATCGCGTGCAGCCACGATCTCACCAGGAAAACTCGTCATGATCGTCACGAATAGAAAGCCAAAGCGAGTCCGTGGTCGTTCGATTTATTCCATTTCTCGGTAGGCGCTGATGTAGCTACGGGGTGAGGTAGCAAGAAGTGAAATGAGGGTACGACATCGAAAAGAGGGGAGCGTACGCAGCCACCAACTAGGTACCACTATTATCTGTACGAGAATGCCAAGGTCAACCTCATTCCAAGGCAACAGTGGCCAGTATTGGAGTACGTACCCGCTGGCTGATATCGTCGCACCAAGAAGCTACCTGCTGTATCCATTTTTTCTTGTTTTTCCAGACATAAATTCTAGTAAATGCTCCACTGAAACCTTCGATTTAACTCTACAATTGCCACACTGCCCTCTTTAATTAAAACCTTTCATCTATTGCTTCGAAATTGAAGAGAGCTTAATCGTTTCTTTGTGCCATCATTGTTTCTCTTTGTCCAATTAAAGGTATCCAGTCGTTATTTCGTAACAGTCTGTGTAGCGTAAGTTTACTTGAAAAATAATATTTATGAAATATTTCACAAACCGCGTTACATTTATTTGTATTTCGATTTCTATAGGTAAATGAAATATAGGTATGTTGAAAGGAAAGTTTCGAGCCGACAGATCATATCAACATCAAACATTTATATCTGTAGTTCGTGATTACGAAACGAACATGTACCTTCATTAGTCAAGTCTTACCAATGTTGTAGCATTGATCGCGCTTAAACGCAACCATTGAAATATCACTTGCACACAAGACGATATCTTAAAACCAAATGCTGTATCATAAGTTTCCTTTCATCAAGTATACATGGATATAGTTACCGCAGCAAACAGAGAATTTATAGAGAAAGTTCCCATGAAATTAAAAATATCCATAATTAATTAGAGGGTTTACGTTTGCTAAGAAATTTATTTAAGAAAACGACGTTGCACGATTCTTTCTTAATAAATAACTATATTAATAAATAAAAAGTATTACAAATGTATGTTTTCTACCATTCAACTTTTTAATCAATTTTGTGCTTTTCTATAACAATAGATATTATAGTTTGGAAACAATTTACTTTAGGAATCGAACAATATTTAGATACTTACTTTCCAATAACATTTATCTTTTTCCCCAGTAGCATTGCAGAATATATGCATCAGTTAATTAAGATACCGTGTCCTTTTGAAACGAACAATTTATTGGCGTACAGTACGGTAGTCTATTACACAATTACTCTCAGCTTATCTCGCGAGTTACGTCATTATGCTTTCTAACTTTTAGTATTACAATTTGTCCACGTAAGTTAAACGTATTGATTACTTGACTACAACGATTAATAATAATATTAACATTTTTCGATGAAATGGTAAATGATACAAATTGTCTGATTACAGTAGCATATACTTATGGCTAAACAATATGTGAAATATATCATATGCACGCGTTTTGATAGTTTCGTATTTTCATAGCAAGACAAGCTTCTTTTATATCTTATTTTTTATATAAATTGTTTGAATCTGTAATTTTCAATAGAATAGAGCATGAAACATAAAACAGTTACAAAATGTAGTGAAATTTCAATACTTTATTAAGGATGTTGCGTAGTTTCGATTTTAAGCGTAACTTTCCTTTATATGACTAACCATCAGCCTGGACAGAACCGGATTCTTCCTTTATTTTTATCTTTTACTAAAATCAAAAGCGTATCAGGTTCTTACGATGAAATATGTATGCTTATACATTATGGATAAGAGAAATTTCTTGAAAATAAGTTTCTTAATAGTACATTATAGACAACAGGAATAAATATATTTTACCGCAATATTTGTTTTTAATATATGCCTTCTATCAAAACTCTATAAAAATCAGACCAATTAAGCAATTCATTTTTTAGTAAGGAAACTATAAAGTTCCATACGTTCGTACATTGACGAATACTTTACTATGTCATTGCATATTAATGCCATCTTAAAAAAGTTTCAAGACAAAAATTGCTATTACTATTAATGAAACATAAGAAATAGATAAATTTTTCAATAATGTCAGTTTCGGAATTTTCGTGGACAAACCAAGAAAATTTATCACGTTGTTCCATTTAATTTTTTAATCACAGTATCGAGTAAATATGATATATAAAAATGTAAAGAATGCTCAAAGTAAAATATTCGTTATAATATTTGTTGGATGAAACACATCTCTACTTTTATATTCCATTTCATCAGTCATGTTCTCAAAACTATGAAATTCTATGAATATCCGAAGTTTTGTAATAACACGATAAATTTAGTTTGTGAAGATATACATACAATTCTTGCACGTTTCGCGTAATGAGATCTATTTTTTCGTGAAAATATCGAGATTAACCTGGTTTTCTATCGATGCTCACTGTCGACCAGGTACCAGTTACATTTTATGGCGTTCTTGCTATAACTACCACATACTACTGCCACCGATGTGTCGTACCTTCTTTGAATGCGTAACTTATCGTCGCTGGTACAGAATTTTTCCTTCAACCGATAGAACCGTGGTTCTATTGCCACGAATGTAGAATACGCTCACGATAAAGGAAGTTCAGTTCACGTGGTTGAATACCGAAGTACAGATTGGAAACTTTGATCGTCGAACGATAGTGCGGGTATTGTCATTGTTGTGCCATAGTTTAACTTCTTTTTATAAATAAAATTTCTTCATCCTATGTATGCTAGTTTTATAAAAACAGGAGTATATTAGATAATGGAAAAATATATTCTTTTGCATCTTTTTTAGGCAATAAATTTTCTGAATAAATTTATTCCTTGTTTCTTTACAAGAATACATATCTTTATGTAAGATCATATAAGATTATGTATTATGCAATATTACGTAAGATAAATGCGATATAATATTTCACGTTGTTCAATATTTTACATAAAAATCATCATGTACAACGGAAATAATAATAAATATGAACAGTAATAAGAAATAATTTTGTGACAAAGCTGTAATATTCTCCGTTAACGATGATTTCCTTCTTCTTTTGTGGTTTCCAGATAACGTGAACTTAAACTTCACAAGTATTCCACGATGATTTACATCTCCGGTAAATATTGTTCGCAACGTTAGACGTTGTGGTAATATCTCGGAAAGGAAATGATAGTAAGCGACCGATGGAATGGAACAGGTGGTTTTTTATTCAACTTTCGCACGCGACTATTCGCCGCGGATGCAACTGCCTATGAAAAGTAACTGCCATTACTGCAGGTGCACGAAGCTGGCATTGGACATCACGGCCATTGCCAAGCGATCGTTATGAGAGCTTAGTTGAGATTACACCGTTATCAGCAGTCGCGCTTTTGACATCGGGCTAAACCACAAAAACCACAATATTACCTTTTATCGTGCAATGCGGAAGACTTTCAATACGTGGAAGAAAGTTTCCTTGCATTTTTTTTTCTTTTGTTTTTTTGTTCCTTTCTCTGCTTGGAACGCAACAAGGTTAGAACTCTTCTTCGTTATAAAGGATCATTTACCGGAAGAAACTGGGCGCGATGAAGAATAATGACATCGTTGTTCGAAAAGGGAGCGATAGAGGGGTAACGGAGTTGGCAACGCACTCGTACTTGAAACGAGATCTCAAGTAATTACGTAGAAAATAAGAAACGACAAAACACTGGACCGAGGAAGACCTGGAAGACATTTTACGTAATTGTGGATAATACGGGAGCATGATCAAAAAGAGTTTAATTCTAGACGACGAACCCTTGTATTCTCTTGTTCCTTTTTTTCAATTTTCTAACAAATCTGCTTTTTTCAGCCAGAAGGATAATGAAGTTCCTCGAATTCAGAGCATTCGTTATTCATAATCCTCGCGCAGTTTAAAATAATATTTCCATAAAATGGTAGTTCTAGGATCACTCAATACTCTGTGTTTTCAATCTAGTTGTAGATTCTTTCACAGCGATAGAACGCTATCCTACATTCATCCCGCTTTTCATTAATCTGAATTTCTCCGCATTCAATCCCCTTCCTTTTAATTCCTTGCGCTTTGCTAATGAATATTTCTGTCGATTCTTATTATTAACTATTTCTCGTTGGAAGAAACCGAGCCGTCGGATTATTAGCGTCTGCAATAGAGAAATATTTCGTAAACAATAGAAAAAGTTCTCAGAAAACATACAAATGTGTACAGAAGCAGTATACGAGGCAAAGTCTCAGAAAGTTGCGAATGAAAAATAAAAAGAACGTGTAATTTTTATAATTCGAAATAAAATACTCGTATTGCCATTCCCAAGGAGAAATGGTTTTGTACATTAAATATTTGTAGCTGTAGCATATCTTATATCTTCGAAAATCGTTTTACATCTTATCATTTAATAATTAAATATTTTTATTATTTTTTACGTGTTTATCCGGCTTTTAAAAATACAATTCCATTTTCCTCTCAGGCTTTGCCCTCGTAACGAATGTAATTATAGCCTGCAGTTTAAAACTGCCTGACTGACAGGCCCGGAATTATTTTTACCAGTTGCCCTGTACATCGAACATTCCTTGCTTCGTGGTGAAAAATGAAGAAACAATCCACCGAGACGACTGTTAGCACAGGACGTGCTCCGAGTGAACGCATGAGAAATCGTATCAGCTACCGTACACGAAAACGAAATAAAAACCTCAGCTATTTCAGTCTCTTCATAAAAGATTAAAGAAAGATGAAGCGACGGCAGGGACACTGATTCAGCATTTAATGAAGATTTAGCAAGCGTTTCGTCTCGACGTGGCAACGTAACGTTCAATTTTAAAATGAGCATGTATAAAACAAAGTTATGCTTTATGGTTATACGGTTGTAGGCTGCAAATAAGTTTTTTCATATCTATTTTCAACAATTTAAAATTATATAATGTTAAACCATTCCGGAGAGTGGGTATTTTTTCCCCCGTCAAGGAGATCATACGAATGATGCCTATGCAAGAGATTATAGGTCATGTATCATACATGCAAATTATTCTTATGCTCGTCGTTATAAAAAGAAATACCCACTTGGATATAATGTAATATCGGATGCGAAACGTATCAGTATATTATGAAGAAAGATTTTTAAAAATCGCAGTACACTCCGGCTATAATTCTCCATACGTCCCGTTATATTTTATGTACGATTATTCGATGAATTAAATTTTCGACAGAAAGGCCAACTATTTTTATAAGAAAGTTGTTGTAGTTCTGTTCGGGTTGTAGTTTGAAAACGACATACATATATAAATTGAAAATACATAAGAAAATTAATTATTCTTATTCCTTGCTGTAATTCATTTAAAATCACCAAAGTAGTAATTTAAACAATTTCACGAAGTAGTTACTTATAACGATAAATAATAACAAAGGAAATAATAAATAGAGAATATACGCTGGAAACACGTACGTGGAAGTTTTGAGGGTAGCGGGAATATCTCACTTTACAAATGCCGAAAATTTAGAAAAATACATTCCTGTCTGAAAACCTATTAACGTGCGACTTATAACAAATTTATAGTATCCGCAGACGCGATAGAAAAATATACAATGAAATATATTAAAAGCTTCCGTAAAATTATGTAGGGGAAATATCTTGAAATTTACCGCGAACGAACGCTATCGACGTTTCCTGTTTCAATATTCATTTACGCATATCGTTGCGCATCGCGTAACTTGAAGCATCCGCTACGAACCTGCACTGTTCACCAATACTTCCTAATAAATAACAGAACATTTAATCGTAGCAACGAATACGAACAGCGTCCCGGACGTATCCTGGACATAACGATTACTAAATTTTCTTTAATGTCTTGTAGATGTGGATGACGCTACGCGCGTCATTCGAATTCCTCGATGATTTGAAAAAAAAAAAAAAAAAAGAAAAGGTGGAAAGATTAAACGAATAGGTAAGGTAATTTATTAACAGCTATAAAAGGTTAATTAAGACAGCCCGGTGGCAACATTCAGCTGATGTTTGAAGAGAATTCCGGAACGATCGTGGAGCTACGAGCGAGAGTGTGGTCGTCAGTGTGTCCGCGATAAGAGTTGTCAGAGTGGTTCCGAGCGATCAGTACCGAAGACGGTCCACTTCACGTCTCGCTCGAGAGACTTCCTCTCTCGAAAGCTGCCGAGTAAATAAAGAGTTCAATGGGCCGCGTGGTCGTTTCGGAATGACAAGAAAATACCTTGAATTCCATCGTTACGTTCTTCCTTCTTCGCCATCTTGATCGTCTCTCTTTGCACGCGCTGCCTTATTTCGTTTTTTTCTCTTTCGTTAGAGGAACAGCGACATGGAGCAGAAGCAGCAGCAGCAATGGCAGCGGAGGATCGGACGAGGAAGGAGGAAGACGGTTGGTGAAACTGATTGTTCTGGTCGTATCCGGAGGTCGAATAACATCCTTAGATCAGCCAGGACGCATTGTGCCACGGATGAAGTGAACGCGCAAAGTGTTCATCGAACGTGGAATTCGCTTCGGAAATGAGATCCGAAACTCGTTTTCAAGTTCGCGGAAAAATTTAATTCTACGTTTCAGCTGAACGTCGACGATACTTGCGAGAGTTAGCCTTGGGTGGAACGATCGAAATTTTACAGAAGGCAAGGAGAAAAGTAATTATTAGTTCGTATTAAGCAGGCCAACTTACTTATTGCGTTTTTGATGGTGTTTCACGAAGCATGCGATAGGCTACAGAGAATAGACGAAAGACTTTTTTATTCGAATCTTGAAGGATTCTTAATATATCTACGGATCTTTAAAAAATCAGTAATTAATTATGTTAGATTTATGTTATATTACATTTCTCTTAAGGTGGTACCTATAATATTATATACGATTTATGCATGGTTTATTTTAAATAATCATTCATTACGTACAATTTATACGCTTTACATTTTTAATACTATTTTAAATAATCGTTTAGTCGACGTGTACCTGTATGAATATTGCTACATTATTTTCAAATGCAATTAATTAAATACAATTCATTTGGAACAGAGATTTTCTTTGAATCACAGCCGTCTATAGGTTTACAGTATGGAATTTGTTGTTTAAATAATTTCTGCAGGAATTTTAATATAGTTATTTATATATTCCACTCGTAAAGAATTCCAGTAAATACGATCAGCAAACGTAAATTCTTCGCACTAACGGGCTACTTGCCTTAAGATAGAAATATACGCGCGTGCGTTTGAAAATATTTTTTGGTAAAAGGATCTCGTTCACATTTCCTTCCAAAAGAAAATATTAAACGTATGATAAGTTAATAAGGAAATTTCTCGATTAAAGCAAAAACACGTCAAAACAAATTCACCGGTGCACAAAACGTCGGCTACGTATGACACGCGCGTACAGCTTTTTCAATGTACAGTTAGGTATTTCTGACAGGAACTCATATTTTTTTCTTCTTATCATAACAGCCTCGCAAATCACGCTGTGGGAAGCATGTTAAGAACGAAATCTCAAGTTGCTCTTGTACCTCTATGTTAATCATAATAATTTTTAATCGCAAAAAGTAAAATACGATGCTCGATCCTGACCACACGCAACGACTGGGCTTTATTCCCTGAACTTGTTAAGACGGTGACATGTTATGTATTTTCCTGGAAGGCAGCTTTACCCTGTTGGCGTTCTTGTAAAGGAATTAAAATATCACTGAATATCACGCAGCGTTACGTGCCGAAACGAATAAAAAAAATATTCAAGTTCGTTTTCTCGCGTGTGATAAGCAACGCACTTGTAGCTTATACATTATGAAACGATTCACTTTTAAATATTGCGCTACATACGCGATTCAAAACACGTTCGAAATATCAACCCTCTTTCATAGCGCGATAAAATAACAACGAATTTAGAATGCACCTTTATCCTCAAGATTTTCTACATGCAAAAGATGTATGATATTAAAGCTAACGATACGTACGACATGTACGATGATATTTAAGACGTAATTAAATTTTTCAACACCGTTAAAAGATTAACATTGAACTTAAACCATAGCAAAGAATCGATTAAAAAATGTACGTGTCTGAAGCGAAGTATCTCTCTAGCTGTAACTCACGTGTGTTCATGTTAGCAAGTAGCCAGGTAATTTCAGTAAACCATTTTAACAATCGAACCTGCTATCTTCTCCTTTGTCGATTTTCTTTCTCCCTTCAGCGATTCCAATAATCCACACAATAGGAAAGCACTCGTGATGCATTCCAATTACACCGGCGAACGTATTCCATGAGCATTCTCTATTAACCAGCGATGTAGTAGCTAATAGAGGCGAAAATGGTATCGGGTATCGTTAACAATAACAGTATCTAGCCAGTAATCTATGCAGCGGAACGTTATCGTTTGGGAAGGATCGTTGAAAAGCGGTTGAAGCGAGAGCGCAAATTGGCGAGCTCGTGCCAAGCGACGAGACACCCTCGAATCCGGTGCTAAGATCTTTCGATTAATTCGTCGCCGACGTCTGTCGTTTCCCAGAAACCCGCGAGAAGAGGCGTTGCTCTTATACGCGCTATCGTTTGCCACTCGCGAGTCTCACGAACGACCACGTTCTTCTTAATTCACCGGAAGGTGTTTCAACTTTAATCCGAAAAGTGCCATTAGGATTGACTAAACGCCTGGCACAGACCAACCGTAAAGTTCCAAGTGCAAAGTCTACTATAACCATCCCCTATCCCCGAGTCTTCCGAGTTCTTCGTTCAACCAAGCTGCCACTCTTACTAACCCCGAAGAAAAAGAATCCATCCCGGTCTTCTTTGTTACCAACGAATATCGAGGCCTTAGGCAGACAGCGGAATCTTCCAGATAACAAGAAGACGCTTTCGCTTGGTACATCGAAGGATCGCGGAAACGGAAGCTCGGCGACATTCGCTTTAAATGTAGAGAGTCGCGTCAGATATCGCGTACGTGTGTAGATATATACGTATATACGCATGCATACGTACAAGGACGTACTCGTATCTGATACTTGCGCGTTAATGGTCTCGAGGAGATGCAGTTTCGTCTTTGGTGCTTCACGTGTATCGACGCTCGTCCAACGCATTTATTGAATAACGTAGTAATCGTTTTACTTGTTTCGTAAATATACGGTGGTCATGAAAAGTATCGCCCAGGATGCGGGTTTTTATGCGTTATGACCAAAGGTGCGAAAATGTACAGATTGCATGTAATATGGAAAAAAGGATGAAATATTTAGAATACAGTACTTGTTAGGATATTTATTGCGTGAAATAGTTTTCCGCATGGGCTCCACCTTTTTAGTCGTGTTTATAGAAATATGAATTTGCATAAATATCCGCGGTCTAGTATTTGCATGTACTCTTGTTTTCCACTGAAGTATGACGAAAATCAAACATAACAAAAATGCGATGGAGGCTTCGTTTATTGAGAAAATCAAGTTATCTTTTCGTCGGGTTCTATATTTTCTTTTCAATCACATCAAATTGTTTGTAGCAATATGAAACTACTGCTAAATGATATAAAATTTGATATGTAAATGTTATAATAAGTGCAAGTTTGTGCAAATTTTTGTAGCCATTGTATTAGAAAGAATTATAGAAAAGAATATGCATTTCCTGCGATAGAACTTCGAGTTTGGTTTTCCTCTAAAATTATATTGTACGATACGGTTCATCTTAATATGTAGAAACACGTAGGTTTGTATAAGTATAGTGAGATTTCTTTCAAGATCTAGCAGAGAATGTTTGCAACTTGCACAGATTCTACTACATATAGCGAAATAATAATGGTAAATACTACACGAAATGATACGAGGTAAGCACACTTAATTGCAAACGTGATAAGGAAGTAGTAGGACGCGATGATAAAATCACTTTCATAAGATAAAACAAACAAGAATAACATAATTTTTGGACGTGTTACACTTTACATAGATATGAAAATGATAAAAGTAAGTAGTAGCGTTTATAGAATATCTGAAATGATAGTTCTTTACAAAAATTTAGAAAATACAAATTTTGTTGAATAATGTTTTATAAAATTCATACGAAATTACATATAAGGAAATATAAATATAAATAAAATATAAGGAAATATTTTTCAAACGAGAATGAAATGAATTAACCACACAAATAAATAATACTATCTGATTTATTATATTATAAATATAAATATATATATTATATATTATAAATATAAAATTTTACTAAAATCAAAGTAAATCAACAACAAAGAACACTATATCGTATGTTTGTTGATATCTTGGTAAATATATACATTTTTTAAAGAAATGCGATAATTGGATATCAATGGTCAAGGTTTCTATGTAATGTACACAGTAAATTTATTCTGCTGATGTCGTTTACGCAGAATTCCTATCGGCCAATACACAAACACACATGCTCGACATATAGATACGTGTATCGACAATAATGAAAGAGCAGGTGAACAGGAATTTCTTTTTCCTGGAACGTGACATAGGGTTCGAAATGTGACTGTATACTATATACGAAGGTAAACGGGTTGCAAACACCACTTCAGCTGAACTTATAACTAAAACGTCGATGAATTATTCAAGGAGACACTCAACTGAATAATTGATACACATGAGAAGTCAATGGGCGCATATACATATGTATCTATGTAGTATGCATACGTATGCTCGCGGTTCACTTTGCAAGCCAACGAAAGTATGCTTTCTGAACGTTTAGCAGCTGCACAACATGTAAATTGCTCAATTTTATCCCCAATTAATTCTATGGCTTGACGCGTCTCTCGAAGCAATGAGGAGAAAATTACTGCACGAGACACATGATTTTGAATTATGTTTTCGTTAAGTTCAATTTCGATTTGAAACTGTTATGTTCGTTTTATATTTTTATACTTCGTCCGTTTGAAATAATGACAAAATTAATGGTGCTTTCGCCGTTTCATTTTCATTCTACTTTTTTGTTACTTTTCATACAAATAGAGTTACTTATTCTTTCTTCAGCATATAATAATTTAGTAATAAATATATCTCTTCTTTAATGTTTGTATTTTTCTATTTTTGACAGCCTAATTACGATAAATAAGTTGCTACTAATGCAACTATTATCACTTATTTTTATTTCAATAATTTTATTCTTGTATTACATAGGCATTGCACACGTACACCTGATATTGGCACTTATTTTTACTGTGCATCAAATTTTTGTATCTTCCTATGTTTTAATTCATCAAATGACGCAATTAATTAAACAAAAATATATAATATTATAAACATTATATATATAATGATATATTTTTTGTACAGGACGAACAAGATAAATATATCGTACAGAAATGTCGATTATTTCTACAGATGGTATAGAATTTTTATCACAGATTATTGATCGTAAATATTAACAGTAAAAGATACTTAAATTCCCAAAATTCCGTCCTAAATACTGCAAAGTTCTGCTCTCGCTATAGCTGAACTCCACAAAATTGAAATTAGGGGATCCACGATCCTGAGGCTGCTGGGACATTGCTGATGATAAGCATTCTGTGGTTTCGTGGAATCTCAATATTGAGCTGTCATTAATTGCAGCGATGAATCTCTGCGGTATCGTCAAATTTCGTGGCATTTGACGAGATCGCATTGTTTATATCAGAAAAGGAACTTCGGTAGTGAGTTACGTTCATACATTTGTAGATATACATATTGTACGATATATTAAATGTAACCGATGAATTCTTAGCTCATTAAAGAGAGTAAAATCTTTTTCTCCCATTTCTAACGAATATATTAGCATTTGAAACATTATTTCATAAAAATAGAAATAAAAATGAGAATCTATAGAAATAATTTGCATTAATAGACACCATAAATATAAATTCGTAGTACAAACGAAGTCATTGAAGGTTTCGTGTCAGAGAATATCGCGTTTGAAAATTTATCGAATATACCTACGTGAATTCGCCTAATTTTCTAGGCAAACTATATAGTATATTGAAATAGCAAACTAACATTATTATATAAAATAAATTAATTATATAATACTACACTCACATGAATATTATTCAAATATTGGAACGGTATGCAACATGTATTAAATCTCTATTACAATGTACTTCAATTAAAATATTTCTTTTAATGCACGCCTTCAAAGCAGGTCATTATAAAGTAATAATTTGAAGTACAAGCAAAAACAAAATTTAATCGGTATTAATAATCATTGGTTAATACCGATTGAGGAGTACCTGTAGCTACTAATTTCAATATACCGATAGCCGGTTATTTGAATTATATTATTCAAGTTAGTATACATAATTCATCGCGCGTTCCTGATACCTGCTAGCTAGGGCCTATATTATGCGAAATTTCGTAGCTGGCTTTACACGTATTGTGCACTGTTGAATTGCCGTTGACCCTTCCATCCTGTGTACACGAATTTTTCTTCTTTTTTTTTTTGCCAGGAGATCGTCAGAAGATGAAATCAACCACCGTGTGTAATTAAACAGCGATGCTCTGAATAATGATTCGCTGTTTCCTCTTCCTCTTTGGTAAATAATGGCGAACGAGTTTGTGTACCGGTGCGTTTCCATGTGGCCAAAAGTTTTCGAAAAATCGGCCATTCGCCGAGCGTAATCTTATGCTAATACAGTGAACGCTTTTTTCCACGTATAATTGAAAATTAAGATTAATCATTTATTATTACCGTGTTAAAAATGACTCGAAGCGTTGAGATATTTTAAGTAATATTTCACATGCATCGCGGGGAATTTTAAAAAGCGGGCGGCCGCATTAATTTGAATTTTAAGAAGGCGAGCAAGACGCCAGGTAGGTACGAGGAAGGAAGTTGAAACTCTTCCGGAGACGAAGGTAAAGGTTAAGTTGTAAACTATAAAATAGTTGAGACTATGTTGCTATTTTTAAAGGTTCTTCTTTCTTTCCTCAAAATCTTTCGAACAGATATCCAAATGATTTAAAATGTTACGTTCTATTATTTTAAACCGTAGTACCTTGTTCCTTCGTGAATATTACTTTCATTTGTGTGTGTGTACTACGATTGTACAATGTAACTACTCAAACTGATAATCATTGTACGTATGTATATCGAACGTACATTATAAATCATTTTTGCTGTCATTCGAATGCTACTTCAACAATAATACTAATCGTGATTAAAATTTGTTGCAAATTTGCTTGATCGAACGTACCTCTGTGACACTGCAACCGTACGAGTTTATTAAATATCTGTTGTCTTGATTTGATCTTCATCGATGTTCTATCACCTTATTCAGAAAGATCATGCTTTTCAAGGAGAAACTATGCATCCGCAGAAGAGGAAAAAATATATTTCTTGAGTGTCGTTTCTTTACTCTATTTACTACTTACAAGTTGAAATAAAGCTAGATTCAATGTTTTACACGGAAAAGAGAAATTTGAAGGGGCGGAGAATGAGATAAACGGCGCTTCAGCTTTAAACGACGACAGAAGTTCTAGTTTCCACCTGAAACCTGCGGCGGTTGTTCGCCAGAAGCGGAGAGGATCGGTCACGTACAATACCTCGGACCAGATCCCTAGTGAGCGGGCACTTTCGTCGATCTATTAGTCGCTCAATTACCCAAAATACTCCGAGATACGCGCGTTGGATACAAAGTCCTCTGGCAGTATTCGATACACTTCCGGCATCGTAGTCGATAACAGGGATTCAGGAGCTGCCCACTGCTTGCGATCGAACGATTGGATACGTCTTATTGTCGTCGATGAACTTTTAGTTAATTGATTTTTTTTCTACAAACGTTCTGTTCGTTCCTAGTAGAAAAAGATGAGACGGAAGTACAGATTACGAATTGACAAGATAGAAGAGATAATATTTCCAAGAAATTAATTTGAATTGTTGCAATTGAAAAATCAAGTTAAATAATTTCATTTCAGTAATTGAAACATTATTTAAGGGACATGATCTTTGTTCTCTTATAATACTATTGTGTATATTTCAGCAGACTCGATTATTTCAATTTTAATAAGTATCTTTATGCAATCACAAGGTTTTTAGGAAGCTTTTCCTTACCGGAACATTAATGAAGAAAGCAGAGTAAAAGTTATTCAACTTGTACAAACACAATTAGCAACAGAGCAGTGACTTTTGTTATTACATTTCCTTTTCAATTCAATTAAACAATTTTCTCCTTTTATCTTGAATATCCCATAACAGTGAAATATGCGAAACGTTTCGCAGTAATATATTCCTTCACCTTACATTTAATCAACGGAAAATATTTTCTTAATTCAAATTATCTTAATTAAAATTACGTCGTTTTCTAGGTTGTATCTTTTATACGCTTCGGATCTACCTACGTTAAACACGATATCACTAACATTTGCCAATGACACAACGATAATTGCAAGTCACGAGGACCCACATACTGCATCCTCGCGTCTGCAAGACCATCTAAACCTGCTTCGGAGCTGGTAAATGGAAAATCAAAGGTAACGAGACCAAATCAGTGCACGTAACTTTCTCCTCAAGAAAAAGTCAATGCCCTCTTCTTAACAACGCGAGAATACCGGAAGCGACATCGGTCCGATACTTGTGACTACATCTGGAATCTTAACCGAGGGGAATACACGTTAATAAAACAAAATCAGATTGATCGAACAATCAAAGATATACGTAAAATATTGGCTAATAGATCGAAGATGAAAATTACCATTGGAGAACAAAATCCTTATATGAAAAAATAATATTAATATCGATATAGACATACGGAATAGAACTTTCCTAATAAATAAAAATAGAACTGTCCTAATAAATATAGCATTGCCATTCTACAGAGAGGCCAATCAAAAATACTCCGTTCAATGATCAATGCACCGTGGCACGTATGGAATCAAACTGTCCACGATGACCTCGGAATCCCCTTCGTAGCAAACACTATCCAAAAAAAGAATATAAAACGTCACAGCAAACTAGAAACGCACTGCAATCCTCTCGTGCAACTACCGCTGCAACAGCAAGACTTTCGAAGATTAAAAAGCCCCTGGTCAATCGAGTCCAGGCAAGGAGAAAGAGGTCTTTTCACTAGAAGAAGCTAAAATGCTATGATCCTAATTACTCGGGACTTATATCATTATATCAGCTAAAAAGATTGGCTTATATATATAAAGAGGAAACAAAAATTGTATAGTTTAAGGAAGCAATTAATCATAATTATTACACGTTTGATCAAAATATTACGCGTTTGCTGGAAGTCAGCGCACAATATCGTCTCAGTACTCTTAATGACAGATGCAGTTTAGTGGAAGACTGTTTCCTGCGAGAGTAGAGCTTGGATAGTACAGTATTAGCCGACCTATTACCCTAAACGTCCTCGAAACACGTGTACAGTGCGAAATCCTTTGGGCTGCGTCTGATACGCCTGCAGCTTTAAAGTCAATAATTAAAGGAGTTCTACTACCGGCTTGTTATCCTTTAGCACCACGTTCCAAACTTTCTTCACTAGACAGATTTCCATTTAAACATATTTTGTATTTACTGCAGAATGATCAAGAGTCGTCTTCACTGACTCATTGAATTTATCAGGTTTATGTGTTTATCTGTGTGTATGTATGAAACAATTAGCCAATTTTATCACTAAGTATGTTTGTTACATACAAATGTTACAATTATTGTGCCTCGTCTTATCAAATCCTGTATTTCGTATTTGTATACAAATGAAATATTTTAGGGTGCTTTTATAATTGTGAGAAGTTATATATAAAATTACATTTGTCGTTTATAAATCAGTCCTCTACATATATATATATACAGTGTTCGCTTATATTAATAAATTGTGAATTTGTGAACGTTAATCTTGTTCGTCTTATTCAACATGAATTCGTTCCTATTTTATTTCCTATGATAGGTGAAATTGTTATATTGCAAGAAATGAGTTCGAAAAACTAATTTACACAAAATTTTAATGTTTCTCGTATTATTTGCCATTATTAAATATTGAACTTTTTAAAAATTGGACCAAAACGAGCAGCATGTCTTTATCGTATCATAGTCGTTGATAATAGTATGTGTACTCACTTTATAACATAGACAATATGTACTTACAGCATTTTTTTAAGCTTTAAAATTTGAATATGTTAAATACCCTATAATATACATATAATCAGCTGTAATTGAACCTACGAAATTATACTTCAGTTCTTTAGCAGACATTTTACAGCAAATGATAATAGTCTGTTCTAACATGAAGCAGATAATAATTATATGCAATCGATCATAGTGGATAAGGCAGAAATGTTATAATTTCTAATAAAAATATTCTTGTCTACGAAAACAGCAGAAGAAAATAATAAGACAGTGTATTATGGTGATTTGAACCTTTTAAAGCTGAAAAATTTACATTCCAAATAGAAAAAATATACGCCACTAAAAAGTCATAATAAAATATATATATATATGTATGTTAATCATTTCTTCGAATAGATCGCATATTTTTTTTTAAATGCAATGTAACTTTGGCTTTGGTTGAAAATTGTAATTACAGTTTAAATTGGCGTTTAAGTTAAATAAATTCATTTTCTCTCCATATTATTAAGAGTAATCAGTTTTAGTAGTCTCAAACAATTATTTGCTTGTTTAAATACAATATGTCATTATTATGTCGTTTTAACAGTTAATTGAAATGCCGTTCAGTAAACTCTTTTCAATTAAGTTGTACGAACGTCACATCTATATTTTTCATTTTAAATTTGTGCTACGTATATAATAACATTTATTTGCACGAAATATCTAAGATATTATCAGTGCTATGTATATTAGACATTGTCAACAGAAATTATATTCATCAGAGAATTGTTCCGCGTTTAGTAATTTGAATGTTTCTCACCTACAGATTATAGCATTCTGGTAGAGCAAATTTGATAGCAAGAATGAAAAAGTCACGATGATGAAGACCGGGTGATGTAACTCAGCTTGCGCTTGTTGTTAAGAGACCTTCATTTCCTGATTCGTATCTCTTGCCCACCAACCATTTCTTAAAGTCATCCAGAACGTCAGACATCTCGTTGCATATCCCGATGGTTTTCACGATGAAGATGATAAATACGGTCAAGCAATTTTTGTTTTCAAGCGTATAACTGTTGTAATCGCATCCTGATGAATTCATTACTAATGCGAGCCTCAAGACATTTGCCTGCATAAAGTACACCATTCTGTTGCTTTAATTAGTGGAGTGATTTTTGTAATTTTGTCATACACGTGTATAATCGTATATGAATAATCTTGCGTGTGTCTAGATTTATTCCTCACTTTCTTTGTCAAACAAAAATTTTACTTTAATTACCAACAATAATTCGAATATACGAACTTGATATGCATATAAAGAATATATACTCTTTTTCGATAATCATCGAATTGCAAATGATCAGTTATCGTGCATTCAATATGTATCTTATCCCTTAAAGAGAAAATTAGGATCTGCAATATCAATCTCATACAAAATATAATATTATCCAATATATTTATCATCTACTATAAATATTCATGAATCTGATATTCTATGCAAAATGATATTGTACCTGTCAAAATGCAAATAATCAACGATAAATTATCCAATTATGAATAAATGACTTGCTACGTAAGACACTGATTGACGATACTTCTCGAAATATTGTCAAGCGATATACTTGAACATCTGTCGATTCGATGAAGTCGATTTGAACGATGAACATCGATTAATTAATATCGAGAACTTAATTTTCATAACGTTTCATATTAAAAGTATCGTATTATCGAACTATGTGCGAAACATAAATCGGTTTTAGCCGAATAATTATCCAATCGATCGTATCGATTTTCCGTGCTACCATCGGAACGTAGATTGGGTTAATTGATCCAAGACAGCGTCATCCACCGTGAGATCGGGTCCTTGGTAATCTGATAAGCGCGTAGTAGAGGATAAGCTGACTCCCGAAGGAGGATCACGTCGATACGTGGAAGCTGTTCTTCACGCAAGGGAATCGTGTCCTGGTCGCTCATCGACGACGATCAGACTTCCTTAATGCTGTTCCTGGTTCTCGGAGAGAACAGCTGTACCATTGGTGAGATTTTTGCACAACTTACAGAGACGTGTCAACGACCGGACGATTGCAGTCCAATCCCTCACGGTATAACAGGTCTCCGACTCGCAGCTTTTGCCTCTGCTCTTCGTGCTTCCTTCGTTGCGTGTCCGAGGAACTTGTGTCTCGCACGTTGATCCTTTGCTGTCCAATTAGAGATTCCAATTCATTATAGCACAATCCACTGTTACGGTTTTCGTGTTAGTTTCTGTCTTGGAAAATCGATAACGGGCTGCATTTGTCTCTCTATTCTAACAATCGTTCTTTTGCTATACATATATTTATATAATGGCATTCTCCAATATGGTTTCATTACGTCTCTACAGTAATAAAATATCGAGACACTAAAAATATCGAGTGGCTGCCATTTGAATTTTTCTACTTATTCGAAGAACAAAAGGAAACACGTAATTCTGCTATATTTTCTTCGTTTTCAATATACCAATTGAATGTCTTGCAATGTTTTACAATTATAAAATAATTTGAATAAGAGTACTATTTTTATTAAAATGCTATTATGAATTAGAATGTTATTAATTGATACAGTTAGAATAGAATTGCGAAAGTATCTTAATATCATTTATAAGCACTACCTGTTTGCCGTACATTATTGCAAGTTTCCCACAATTCAACGATACCAGTGAATGAATTTAAAAGCAGTTTTTCGTCACTGCTGCGTAAGTACATTTCATTTTCAAAATTAAGGATATTAAGAGAATATAAAAAGCAAGTTAAAGTCCTAATGGAACTGTACGCGTTCTTATCTCACACCTTGTTATATTATTTTTGTAGACGATTTTACGCTTCTTATATTAGTCATTGTTTTTTCTACATTAGCATTTTACACTTTTACATTACACTTAACATTTACGCTTTACGTTTTTTACAATGTATACGAGCAAGATTTTACGCTATGATGGTTTAATCGTGCAGCATTATCTCATGCGTGTAAGATACCACACACTAAAGTATCCTCGTGTTAGTATGAAAATCAAGGCTGCTCCAGATAATCGGGGATGTAATGAAGATTGACGATCCGATAGCAGATAATGACGAAAGCGTTGTACGTGCAAAGATATTATGTGCAAGGGTGTAATGTCTGAAGAAAATGTCAAGATCATTATCCGTGAGATAAGCATTGTGAATTCTTACGAATTATCATACTTCGTTAAGAAGCGGATTCATTAACCGCGATATCTGACTTAAGAGGTATCTTAATTGCAATAAAATCAGGTGTGACATCCTAACGACGGTTTTAATCATTATTTATGACTATGGTTCTATCGCAAGTATGTTGTTAACTGTATATATTTTTATTACACAACTGTTATTATGTCTGTGTGTGTACGCGCGCGTGTCCCTCATTATACGTTTCATTTTCGTGAATCCAGAAAGATATCTGGACATCTTATTTTTGCAAGGTGCAATTCAATTATAAAATTATGAAAAGATCAACACAACGTGATTCTTCTTTTCGTTATTATTACACCTGTGCATCGTGGAATATTATGGAATAATGTAATACATTTTTAAAAATTAATACAGCGGATTTTTACGCAATTTCATGTTTTTGTGTAGAAAGCTAAAGGCATGGAATGTACGCAGTAATTTGTTTTGTCTACTGAAAATTACGACGAGTACTGCGTCTTATATATTTTATATATTATTAAATTTATTTATTAATTACTATTATACAATATTAAATTAATTAAATTTATCATAAATGCGTGAAAAAAATCCAGAATCTACCAACGGATATGTAACAGTGAAATTAGCATTTATAGTATCAGCTCTTATAAAACAATTCTATCGTTCGAACAATTCTTTATCCTTAGATCGTTTAATTTCTAAGCTACTGACCGGACAAATAAAGTTCTTCTGACTTGGTAAAGATATTACCGCGGTCATAATACAAATAGCAGGAAGGTATGACAAAGGATAAATAGGCGATTGAGCAATTAATTTTCTATCCTTTAATCTAAATTGAAACGTCCGAAGAAGAATTGGTGAGATTAAAACAATGTGATCGGCACGCAACTCGCGCGCTTACGTTTCCATTAAACTCGCGAGTACACTGTGGAAAGTAATTTGTCCGTGGCACGTGAACTGACTGAAATTACACGAATGGATGAGACAGGAATGCTCTGTAAGGTGTGAAAAGACAGCACGGTGGCAAAATAGATACGTTTTGTTATATTCTGTTCGTTCTCCTAATTGCCGGCCCGTGCAAATCGCGCTGAAAATATCGCGTCGTCTGACGAATGAGGAAACACGCAAAGACATCTAATTAGCTGGAACGTTTGTCACACTTTCAACAAGTTTTAATAGGGCACTCCCACCCGAGACGAATTACTTTCCTCACGACCGGAAACATCGCGATATTTTTATGTGTCTTTGCGACAGTCGGTTGGAATTTCTCGCGTTAATTCCGTACGAAAGTCTATTTGTTTATCAAAAGAACGTAAGGTAATTTCCAAGCCTTCCTCCTCGCCGCTATCTCTCGCGTTCGTTTATTTACCTTGACGAGAAGCAGTTCCTCGTTACTAATTAATTAACCAATTAAAATTCAACGAAAGACCGTCTGTATCTTCCTGAGAAACTGTCTACAGCGAAATATTAATTCCTATATTTTCGCAGACCAAGTACATACGGCCAGCCAAAGAATTAATTATCGATACTTCGATATTAATTGTCTAATTAGGAACGCCAGTCTTCTTCTACGGATAAATAAGTATCTGTCTTGGTTCTGTTCTTAAAAAAGTATTGTTCCTTCTACTGTGATCCAGTCGGAAAGTTTCGTCGGAAAGAAGCTTGTTTCTTCATTGAATGGAAACATCTATAAATATTATTCCATTGCTATTCGATTTTGCAATTACTCGTGTCAGTTATATATCGAATAATCGTGGAATCGATGGCCAAGAGGGAAAGGTTTACTTTAAATCTCACACTCTACATCTCAACAGTAACGACGTACACGATACACGTTCCTTGAATTCGACACGCGTGTACATTAAATTAATTTTCTTCACGAACTGTTCGTCGCTTCAATTACGGAGTATTACGCGGCCATTGGGATTGAATATAAACGAACTCGACTAGCGTTTATGAAAAATAAACGGGCAAAAAGATTCGCGCTTGGTCGCGCATCGATGTAAGTTGCCAGGTTTAAAGTGTCCACGCTAATTAAGCGGCCGAGAGATCGATTCGAAGATCGGTCGAAATCACGGTAGCTGGCAACAATCTCCGACCGACACTCCTGTTTAATCGACAGTAGTGACGTTTATGGAAGCCTCTTGCTTTGCATAATTGCCGCTTATGCACGTTCAACGATGGTGCAAGAGAAGAGAGGGAGAGAAGGGAGAGAGAGAGAGAGAGAGAGAAGGGGCGTCTTTGGTTGCCGGATGGGGTTGTTGGACGGTTGGCTACGTGTTTGTGTATTTCTGCGATGTGCCGAGTACTTACCACGTACTTGCTGCTCAGAATGGCAACACTAATGGTACCTCGACAATGCAACGAGCTGCAAACAGGACTCCTGTCTTTATGGGGTTGCTATACTCCCCTTTACCTACCTCACCTCTTTCCTTTTCCGTTTCGTTTACCTTTTATTTTTCATTTTTTGTCATGTATTATACGTGCCTGCCACGCATAAGAACAAAACCACAAAGAGACAGAAATACAATATAAAACCGGACACAGTTGTAACATCGCCGCGTAAGGAATACGATAAACTACCTTAAAAGAAACAAACGTATACTTCAAAATATAATCCATCCAGACCCAACAGCGTCGCTAATGATCTTGCAGTCGATGCGACGTAAAACGTGCAAGAAGAAGAGTTTTCTTTTTGTTTTTTTTTTTATAAATATCTTTGTATACAGCGAGTATGGGGCGTGTCTACGAGAATCGAGTACAAAGTTCGAGCAATCATATTTGGCTTTCTTAATGCTAAGAACTCGTCAAAGAAGTAACGGTGTTCGATTTAAAACAAATTTCGTACAGGTTTGCGGGGCACATCAGAAACTTATGACGCGTGTGCACGATTTATTCGCATAGCGGATCTTTACGACAAGTAATATCCTACACGCGCTTATGCCCTTTCCGTGTGTCGGTGCAATTTGTCCTGAATGATGGCGATGCACTATTGCAATATCACCAAGGACAACTTACGACTCTCTTTTTTCCTCCCTTGTTTCTTTTCTCATCCGGAGTGCGTCATTGCAGCTTGTGTCAGTCATACGTAGGTACACACGTATGTACGTAGAAAGCAGATGTGGAGAATTTTCTTTTATTTACCTTTGGCGTTCGTTACGTGAAAGATTTTCGCGTTGATAAATAATTGCGTAACAAGGAAATGGAAAATACATTGCGTACTGTATTCTGAATATTTAAGGAGTAAAAATACTATCTTAGATTTAATATAAATTATAATTATAAGCGTAATATAATTATTTATAATATATAGGTCTATACCTAATATAAATTAAAATTTATTATACCATAGAATTAATTTTATTTAAGGTATCTAATATAAATATAATATAGTGTTATCATGGTTATTGAGTACGTTTGAGCGACGTAAGACGAGCGATATGAAAAGTTATTGGCTATGTTATTCTGTTTCTTAGCTTTACGATCAATATATACGTATATTTGGTGAATAATTCATCAAACGCTGCGCTAAAATTGTTTCATACGCCGATGTATATATATAACTGTAAATGTGAGTTACCGTGGAAAACTGGGAAATGAAGTGCACTAACCTGTTCTGCAGATTCGGTGATAAAAGAGTGGCAATATTGTATGCTGAAGTGCGCTCTAGGCTCTCGGGCGAGGAAGCTGAATTGAGCGTGCTGAGGTTCACAGGTTGCGTACGAGATGCGCCTTAACGCGTGCGCCATTTGCACGCACTGAAAAAAATGAAAAACAAAGCCGATAATTGTTTATACTTTCAAATCAGTTTATATTTTCTTACATGTTTGTGCTACAGTTTTTTTTTTTTTTTTTTTTTTTGGG
>NT_177084.1:258127-378755 GCF_000188095.3 Bombus impatiens | reverse complement strand
CTTTTTTTTTTTTTTTTTTTTTTTTTTAGGGCAGATTAAGTACACACGTTCTTGTAAGAGCAAAAGAGAACAATTTTTTTCTAAACACTTCTTAATTTCAAAACAAATAATAGCTTTTTATTCTTAGGTTTAATTTCATTTCTAAGTTTAATCAATCATTGATGTTTAAAAGTAATGATAATCACACACTGCTATTTTGGATTTCGATATGTTCTACGTAAACGAGTGTATCTTTCATGATTTTGAAAGGACCTAGCAACGTGTGACTTTTACATTACCTTTACGTTGATATTAACAGCTTAATTATAAAGAGTGTACATACACACATATATCACAGGCGCCTTTTCATTAAAATAAATGACAAAATATGTATGCTGAAGCACGAAATAGACGCATAGAAAATAAGAAGCGAAACAGAAATTGAATGCAACAATCGTAGATCCCATTTAGATTTGTACTATTTTATCTTTCTCTTTTATTACCGAAACAATTTAATCACTTCGATT
This sequence comes from Bombus impatiens, assembly GCF_000188095.3. NCBI lineage: Eukaryota > Metazoa > Arthropoda > Insecta > Hymenoptera > Apidae > Bombus > Bombus impatiens. Next base: position 378,249 of record NT_177084.1, on the reverse strand, counting down.
ATAATCAGTTTCATTATATTATACACATTGCTTACTAAGCAGTTTTATGTTATACATATGCTTAATGATACGCCTTGTGGTGGACGGTGAGACTTGTTGTTGGTTAAATTAATAACGAGACGAGTTGATTTAATTAACTATATTTGCAGATATTTTAAAATGTAGAATACAAAGTTAATCGCAAGTGTTGCTTGCTTGATAATATTCAGATTCGTTATACTTATTCGTTCGACTGACTGAATCTTGGAGAACATGGTCGTCTATTTATACTGGTCGAAGGGGGTAGCGGAAGGTTTAAACTTGTCGCCGGTTGTAGGTTGCAGCGAAATTGCTTTGTCCAGAGTTTGTTCATTACATTATGTGCGTCGTACACTGTTAATCCTCTGTGGCAAAACAACTATGTGAGGCATTTTCGTATCGAAACGCCCTAAGACGCGTATGCCGCTACAGTCTAATAAATAATAAATGTTCGTCAACACGAAATCGATATATATACAGGGTGGTTGGTAACTCGTGGTACAAGCGGAAAGGGGGTGATTCTACGCGAAAAAAGAAGTCGAAAATATAGAATAAAAATTTTTCGTTTGAGGCTTTGTTTTCGAGAAAATCGACTTTGAACTTTCGGTCGGTACGCGTGCACTTTATCACGATCAGTTTATAACGGATCTCACTGTAGATCGTTGTCTCGATGGAAAAATTAAAAAAAGAATCTTTTATTCTATATTTTTCGCGTAGAATCACCCCCTTTCCGTTTGTACCATCAGTTACCAACCACCCTGTATATATCGAAGAAACGACTGAGCGATGTCCACATTGAACGCGCTAAGCAATGATGTATAATAGAACAAATATCAGGCGGACATTTGTAGAATCGATGAAAGTAAATTTAACGTGAATTTAAAATGTTCGTTTTTCATCCTAAATGAAAGAATTTAACACGCGATAAGAGTACTTATCCAGCAATTGTGAAATTAGAGAGAGGCAGGTATATTTTATCAGCTTTTAAAAGAATGAAACGCCAGTGATTTCGCGTCGAGTCTCGACGAGCTTGGAAAGATCGTAATACCAACAATTTCCTCCGTGTTTACCGCGTGGGATCTGACTATTTGCAAAACGGATGGTAATTGCAAGCTTTCATTCCCTTTTGAATACTAAATAAAAATGTCTACCGAATAATGATACGCTACTTCGAAGGTACGTCAGGTCAGAAGATCAAAGCAGCTTGTTACGTTTCAGTCTGCAGGCACCGGCAACATTTCTCAAGCATAAAGTAGCAACGTCTCTCGCGACATCGTTCTCGCCCGTTATCTTGTGTTATATAGATATTGCGGAGCTCGTTGAATTTCCCTTTGCGATTTTATGCGTTCTTACTAGTTTTCACCGTTTGCTTGCTCCCTCCCTCCTGCCTTTCCTTCCCATATTTTTTCGTGCATGTTCAAAAACTTAGACGCCCTTTTGAAGTGTATCGTAACGTTCTTCAAACGCCAGTTTGTTCGGTGGTCGCGAGTAATGGTAATGAGAAAAGTATACCCTTTCCTGAAAGGAGAGAACTTCTATTTTACGTTCAAAAATGAGATACTTGCAATATCGTTGGGATACTTTCAATATATATACGGTGGATCTTAACTCTTCACGATAGATTTTACTAATAAGTTTATATAGTCGTAAGTGTTTAAAAGAAGGGTAATGAATATTATATAGAAATATTAAATTAGATATATTTCAACTTTCAAATGATAATAACTTATTTTTAATAATTTATTACGTGCAATAATTTTACATTCCACGATTACGTTGATTTTCTGTTCATTTTAATTCTTGCTTCATTCGTACGATGTAATAGAATTTGTCCGTGCAATTGCATTAGAAAATAGTAGCATCATACATGGGATTATAGAAAAGAAATGGATATAGAATCATACACGTAGAAAAGAAATAGTAATTTGATAATGGTTCAACGATAAGTTTGATGATAGACGCGTGAAGCGATCGGTGTGTAGGAAGGGTTGCTCGTCGATAGGCGCTCGATGTCTGAATTATCGAAATTTCGTTACTAGAACGCAAACAGATCTGTTGTTTGTATCATATTATATGTTTTCTTGTCTTTATAGCAACGTTGTCCAAACCTTACAAGTAAACCAGGCTTCCCCAGCGTTGTGCATTGTCTTTCGTATTAAGAGCAAAAAAAGAGAAGTGGGAAGTCATATGAGATCTGCTGATCTCATTGAATCTTCATTGAACTTCCTTTTACCTATAATAATGATAGAAGGAGCAATATTATGTACTAAGATTAGCATATTATTTTATTATAATTTGTATAATTTCATAATTTAATTATGAATATGTAATAAATATGTATATATAAAGAAAAATTATTCTTTTACATATTTAGAAATTTTCACTAATTTGCATGAAGCATTAAAGAAATGGAACGAGTAGAAGCTCGACGTAGAACTGCACAATTAAGTAAAAATTCTTCTTACTAATGTACACTTCTATCTTAATTTTGCATCATTCTGATTAAATCAATGAATGGTAATGACAGTTGTATGAGTTGAGTCTTTGAAGCAGCATGTATAGAAAAAATAGCATCCTCATTAAAGTAGATAAGTCATAAATATCACTTAAATGCATCGAAATGTCAAGAGATATCGTAGCTCGTTATAAGCGATAGTAAATCTTCGGCGAGGTCGAACTGATGAACGTAGGATGAATTAAAGTGAGGCGAGCCGAAGCGAAGCACTGATAGAAAATACCCAATACAATTTTATAGAACAGAAAGATACATATTTTTCAATACCTACAAACACGAATATATATTCATTACAGCGTCATTTTCTAGAAAGAAAGAAACACCACTTTTATCATATCTCATATTCTATAAAATGTTTATTATGTTCGATTTATCACCTATTTTCAATATTTCCTATTATAATATTTATATATCTTCGTGTTATTTTATATTAAAAAGAGACGAATATGTATATATTTTAAATACAAATATACATTTTGCTTTTCTTGTTAATTCATCAGTATTACACGACTTAATATCTAATTGATATTTATTTAAAATTAAATAATTGATTTGCCTCGTTGCTTAATTTAGCTTGTTGAATGTTCGAATGTTTTAATTGAAATGAATAGATAAATCGCAAAATAAATAATAAAAGACAGCTAATATATTTGAATTTATGAGAAAATGTATGAGTGACCTTTACTTCTAGCGTTTGATTGATGATATACTAAACAAACTACTTGTAGATAACGGTACTGCGCTTCTGCAAATGTGTTGACAGAGTTGATTGGAAGTTATGTTATAAACATTATCCATCACAGATTGTCTAACAACACTTTTTCTTCAAATATAACGTTTTCATGTATTTCCATTATATGTATATTCAGATGTGTCTTGAATTTCATACTATTTTTTAGAAAATCATTGATACTCTTCTAAGAATGTGCTATTACAATGGCTATTGTTAAAGCACGTTGCTTTGCGACGAATAAATCCAAATAACAAATTCCTTTGGGTAAATGAAATACGATTAAAATTTTTACGAAGAACTGTTTTAGTAAACAAAATTGCACGCGATGTCGTACATATTTTACAAATTTGTTGGTATGCAATTAAAGCAAGTAAAATATGTGCTATATTTGTTATATTTCTTATTATTCTATTACATTCTTAGAAATTCTTACAAATTTTTGAAATATATTTTATCTCTTGCATCTTTTTCTTTAAAGAAAATATATCAGTGCATCTTGTTTATGCATACATATATATATATATAATACAGGTAAGATTATTTAATTGTGTAAAATATAAAAATAAAAAGTATAAATATATTTTAATTCATTAACTGTTATTTATGGCATATTTATAGTTTACGAAGCTTGTAATTAAATAAAATACTGTGCATAAATAAAAGTATAAAATTTACATCGTTACAGTGATAATAATTTTGAAATAGGAATGTGCGATAATCTCATTTACAATAACAGAGAATGGAAATGATTACCTATAATACCGACGCGTACAAGTTCACACATTAGGCAGGTCTTAAAATTCTTAGTTTCGATGATTGTCGATAGAGTACGCTATTTCATAGTAGTCGTTTCTGGGATACTTATTTACAGCTATCAGTAATTTAGAATTATAGTTCGTTTATAATATATATAATAATAATAATAACGCAAATCATTTATTTACGACTTCATGCTCTGCACTGAAATTATGCTTCGTATTTACGAGTAATTTTTTTGTAGCACTATCGAACTTTTATACTTAAACAATTAAGCTTATGTTACTGGTAACGTTGAAAAGTAAGAAATATGTAATGTGTTAATGAAATATGTGAAACGAAAAAAATGTGCGAAATAAAACCAGAAAAATGTAGCGTGAAATATAATAAAACGATTTTCTTTCATTCGAGACATGTATAGCTATTAATGATCGACAAAATAAATATTGCGTTGGCAACTAAGTGATTGCGGATTTTGTCAATACTACCCAATATTAACAAATCGTACAACAAAGAAAGAAAAAAGAAATTGGAATATCGTTATAACACTCAACGACTGGAAAACTGAAATCACATAAAAGTAATAAAAACGTTGTTAAATTAGCGATGTCATACAATTCTTTCATTAAAGCGGAGAAACTCGATTAATTGTGAAATCATCCGAGATAAAATAATCGCGCGATTTACGTGCATCTAAAATGATTCGTCTATCTCTATCTAAATTTTAACACAAGATATGTTTACTTCTACAAGCTCAGGAAAGAAATTAAAAGATAAGAGTATACTCCAAACGTAGCAATTATAAAATCAAATAACGTTGCGTATTTGAACGTTCGATCTGATTGTTTGCTCTGTAGCAGTTCATCTAAAATTTTGTCGCGATACATCGTGAATTGGATGGTTTCGCCGTTTCGTGTTCGCACAGGCTGTCCGATAATTAGGTAATCAATCCAACGGCGCGGCGGAGGTGAAGCATTGTTGTAGCGCTGCCTCGATTAACACGGCGCGGCGGCACGTCGCGAGGAAAGAGAACGAATAAATCGCAATTATTGGCCACTTCGGTCCTTTTCGAACCGGCCCGAGATGAAGTTTCGTTCATCGAATTCGTTCAGCAACATGGAACTTTTAATGGCTTGCAGCCGTACCTCCGTTCGCAGAAAAATCCGCTGCAAAAGTTCGTCGTTCCTGGCGCGCGAAGTCTGCTGCCCGAACTTTCAAGCGATTTTGAGATATTGTTCGACTCTCCGGCGAATCATTCGCAACGGTCAGTCGTGAATTTCTAACTACGAATTCGATCGTTATATCGAACTATGTTAACGCGCCACTTACAAAGATTTTAGAAGCGTAATCGATAATACTAAATCAACGATTGTATTAAATTATTAATTGCCCTCTGCTACCATATCGTAGCGAAACATGCTTTTCATATTGAGTAGTTTTCTAGTATCAATTATTTCTAGTACAATATCGCGAGTGTATTGTACGTGTTATAAATAAAACGTGTTCGTAAAGATAGATTTACGTTCATTAGTTATTTAGGATACTGGAAATCATTTTCGAAGATATAATAGGCGAGCCTGAAATAAACGAGTACTCGTAGCCTGTATATATCTGTATGACGAGAAACTCTGAGAATAAATGGAATTAACGATTCTATAAACTTTTTCTTTATACATTGGAATACATTTTTTAATTCTTGTTTTTTTAATAGTATTCCAATCAAGTGTTTAATAAGTATATTTCTGCAGATATTTTTTCCATTTAAAATTTTGCCATTATTTAATGAAAAAAGCTACGTACATTCAATAAATAATAATCACGTTTCCACTAAATTACAGTAAGTATCTTAATATATTAGGACCAATTAATTCAATGATAATATCATAAAAAAATTTTTAAAGCAATAATCTTTCGAACATCGTAATGTTCGAACATAAATATGAGTTCCTGCACATAGACACGTATACGATATACACATAACATATTATGTAGCTGATCAATTTGAAAAAAAACACATAGATAATTATGGATACGTAGAACATATTGTCTAGGCGTGAATTTTCAAATCACTTTTAGGCAATAATTACATATAGATTGAAAATACATTGATTTGTGAGTTTAAAGAATACATAACGATAACTGTATAAAATTGTATCATAATAACTTGTAATATTTCATTCTAGTTAAAACGAAATGTTTTCTTTCCTACAGTAACAAATATTTACACAGATTGTATGAAACAAGCAAATGAGAGTTGCTTGAAATTTAATAACAAATTGCAATTTCCCAGATAATCCCTCGCTTAAGGTAATCAGATCCAAATAACACGATTTATCAGAGTTTCATCAATACGTGACGAACAATTGTATCTGCAGGAACGAAATCCCGTTACGAACGTGCAAATCACATCTTGTTGGATGTGGCGTTGCTTTGCTTCGAATTAGTAGCGTACCTACATATCTATGGTGTTTCCATTGTGGTAATCATGCAACTAAACAAAGCTATTTTTCATATTTATTGAAACGTTCTATGTGTATCTACCGAAATGAAGTGCGACCAAAAGAATCGAATATAAGTATTTTCCTATTTTTCCAGTGTTTACCAACTATATTGAATTTAAAAGAAAATAATAAAATAATTAATCTATTATTGTTGATATATACATATGGAAGCGTATAACAAAAAATTGTTGATAGATGACATCAATCTGTTTCTGGTATGTATCTTCTTAAAATTTATAACGCGGTAGAAAAATTCGTGATTTATTGAGAACTGCCGAGGAATTTTAAGAATAGGAAAGATTTTCATAGACCAGAGATGTACAAAACTCTAAATAGAAAAATAACACATCGAGTACATCGACTACTTCACCTCATTTTATGTTGCAAATTCAACTTCAAGAAATACAAACACTTACGTAATATAATACTGTGTATAATACAATATCAATGAAAGTAAATAATACTAGATACGTATATTAAATAAAAATGTCCATTACTTGTTTTGAATTTATGATAAAACACACTGAATTCCAATTATTCGAACGATTCACAAGTAACGTTAAACAAGAACTCTAACTCTAAAGTTCTATCAGAGCTACAGAACAATAGAAATTAGATATAGTTTCGCGCAGGTTCGTAATTTTCCGCAGAGGAACAAAACGTTAATAGAAATATGGCAAGTCACTTTCCATGATTTCATATTATTTGAATATCAACCGGTATATTGACCGTATCATATCGTTTTTATGAATTTTTACTTGGCCAGTCAGTCGATTCGAAAGAAATGTGCATCGACGTTGACACGTTTATAAGACACGCGAGGAAGTTTTAATAAGTCGAATTTATATGTCACTTCAAAACTACACTTCAAATATTCTCACAGAAATACTCGAGCACGGAAGATGAGCTCTCTTTCGACGTATTCTTTCGTGAAAAAATTACGATTACGCTAGCGTGCTACCACGAGCTAGACGTATTCTCACCTGAACCTTACAGAGGACGTGAGGTCACGTATGCTTTATACAGCCCGGCCTACAGTATATACGTGTACGCTTCAGTATGCATAATGTTTATAAGCCGGCGCATCCGTAACATGGTGGGTCTCACGACGACATAAAATATTTTTATATCGAAGGATACCCCTGGAAAATATTTGTATATCCACGACTATCGCTGGCGCACCGTAAATAACTCGTTCCAGCCGTGTTATTTGACGACCGGGCAGCATTCGCATTTTCATCGATTTTTCAACAACCACCCTTTCTTTCTTTCCCACCCATCCCCTCTGGCCCCGTACGAACCCCAAGGAAAATAATTGAAGAGACGATCGTCACGATAGAACAAATTTCGGACCCGAAACACTTTTTCGTTCGTTCGTTCCTCTTGAATTTTTCATACATCACGCCGGCGCCATTTCATGTGCTGAAGTTCTACGTGAGAAACGTAGAAATGATTTTCATGGTTTTGAAAGCACCGGAATGAGTTCCATATCTTTCTTCTCAACAGCGATATCGTCGTCGCGGCGAACAGAATGCATTTTTTAAGAGGAACATTTAGCAGTGCTGATATGGTTGACCCTTTCGATGCGACCTGAAAATAGATTCTTTTGCTTTGTGAATCCATATCGTTCATTTATGATACCAATAACACGAAGAGGAGAAATAATAACGTTAATGTTTCAATGTTTCCTCTTGATAAAAAGTCGTTTTTTTTCTTTTTATACCAATAATTAAAAAACGCGAATTTTGTGTTATATCATTGTTGTGTTACAGAAATATCGCTACAGTGGTTAGCAAAAGGACTTTGCATTTTATTTTCACAGTATCAAATTTTTCTAGTCGTATGAAAGTACCAAATTACATTAAATTTAATATATTTGAACTTGATTAAGTACAGAAACACAGTAAAGAATGCAGTAACGTGCAAATACTGCCACTGTAGTGATCGCACGTATCTTTCTAAAATCGCGAACACTTTTATTCTGTTTCTCGAGAAACTGGATAAAGCACAGGTATACACAATTATTGCAAGTTATTAGAATATATAAATATATACTTTTTGAATTATTAGAACCTCGGGTGAAGAGGAGAAAATCTGGAAGAATCAATTTGATTCTCTACAAGTGGCCAATTCTCGTTCACGTGTTGTCGCACGGAGTTCTAAAGAAAATAGAAAGAAAATGATGGATGCGAAGGAACAAATATGGACTCTTACGAGGGAACTACGATCTGCGGATTCACTTCAAGCGGTGACTGTACGTGCGGAAGATATAAACGATGCCACAGAGCAGAGACCATCAATAACTTCTCCTTCATCTGTTCTCGTCTCGGCCTTTTCCCTTTGTACAGGAAGTACCGTCTATCTGGGTAAACCGTTGTCCTTCGTTCTCGTATCTTACTAGACTGCCTCTTGCCATACGGTTTTTGAACTTACCTTCTTCGTCCTTATCGTTCTCCTACATTCGCGATCGCGCACAGAATTTTAATGAACCATCATTGAAATTCATTAAGTGAGAATATTTGTCGAATAGAACTTAAGCCGAAATGGATATTCGAAATTGCATTTATAATCGCTTGTTCCAACGGATGACAGTTACGACGCACTCGAATTATGCGAACCGTGCGTACTATCTCTTGTGACAACTTTCAAAGTTGACGACAATTATTCATCCTGTTAACAATCTGTTCACCGTTCTTGTACATTTCGATTCTTTGTCAAATTTTGTTAAATCCTGTTCATCGTATTTAATCGATTCATTATCCTGTTCTTCATATCATATTAAACTACATAGCTCTTATTCATTTATTTAAATATCCATTGCACCGGCTGTACCACATCAGTTTCACTATACCAAATTCTAACAGACACCGTTATTATGTTTCCGGTATCAAAATGTAACACAAATTGTCATTTTTGTATTAAAAGTGTGACATATAATTATTCGAATTACACATATATTCGTGCAAGTGAATATACACATACTTATGTGTTAATATAAAAATTTACATATTTCTATCAAAAAAGACGTACAACTTTACTAACTTTTCCAGTTCGTAAGTTATCAGAGAAAAATAATTATTCCAGTATAATTTATACATCTTACAACAAATTGTATTAGGTTGTCCGAAAAGTTTCTTTCGTTTTATGAGAAAATAATAGACGCATAAATTATATTATTTTATCGAATTACGTAGGACCCATTGTGTTCTGTTGAGATAAACAACGTGACATTTCACAGACTTGGTTTCACGTTTATATGAAGATACACTGTTTTAAAAAACACATTTGCGAAAGAAAGACACTTTCCGGACAACCTAATATTTAAGAAGAAATACGAACTTTTAACATAATGAATATAATAGGAATCATAAAGTTGGAAAAATCGAAACGTTCAGAAATTTAACGATCCGTGTAATTGTTCGTAAAGAGTTTGAATGTGTGTAAACGTAAGAATATTTTCTTATCAAAGAGCTCGAAGGGAGAAAAAAATAGGGGCTGCCCATTATCGTCTTCTAAAGGAGGTGTCGATGCAGCAAACTCGCGTAAAGGGAGCAATGGGATTCCTCCGGGATTTCTGGATCCCCCGGAATTCCGTAGTAGCTCGCCGCGGTCTATTTCCGCCGTGGAACTTTTTAACGAGCTCTAAGAAAAAAGTTTTTTGTCCTGCGTGATTCTTCTTGATCGGCCTTGCCAACGAGTACTAGTTCAATTACGATTGCTTACATATCTCTGTATTATTATTATTATAAAAAGTTGAGAATTTCATTGACATTAATGATCCTTATTAATTCTATTAGAATTGTTATCAATTGTTACATAATATAGTCGTTGTATGTTTTTGATTTTGTTAGGATACATATAATCGAAGCTATAAAACGAGTATAAAATAATATTTTATTCGTATGACACGTATAATCATGAAATATCATAATCAAGTTTTAAGATACTTATTTTGGGAAGACATAACTCTTTCGCAATCGAAGAGTTCTTTCTAAAATAATTTCCACGATGATCTATACGCGTTATACAGAGAAACACGAATGCTGCACGGTTAACTGCTATAGTACAAATTTTATTTTAACATGGTTAAACGTATATTATTCGATGATTTCGCCACGATATTCCTCGTTTACTTATCATCTGTTGTATCTACGTGATAATAAACGAATATGAAACGTAAAATATATTGGTATTATGGAAAAGGGATTGGATATTTCATTTTGTTTTTGTCACTGGCGATATAACTAAAATTTCCGATTTATGTGCAAATATCGTCCTCATTTGTACTTATATTAAAGAAACATAATAAATGGCATTAATTAAAACAATTCCAGTTCTGTACAGGAAATACTGCGTGTTACAAACAAAAACTCGATGCAACAGATTGTTTCAATTTGTCCGCTTGAAATAGCTACCAGGCAAATGTAAAATATTTGTACAATGTTATTTCATTTAATTGCAATCGATATACGTATTACGTAGCTGAGAATCAAATAAAAGCTGTTTTTAATTTTGCTTCTCTCTGCATGTTAAGAAAATTCATTGCAATCGAATCCGAAAGTAGCGTGCGCATCATCGAAACGCAAATTACGTCCTATAATTACAAATACGAGCTAACAATTCGACAAATTGTTTACATGCTGAAAACAACGGCTGATAAACGTTGTCGGAACGTGACACCAATTAACGTTATTAATTGGAAGACGCAGAATTAGACGGTACGCAATTTCGTTAATCCTGCTAACTAGTCTAATTTCCCCGACAGGCGAACCTAATTTACCAGTACCATAGTGCGAGGTTACGTACCGTAAGTATCGTATTCTACCGCGATGGAATCGGAAAAGCCTCCTACCCCGTTCGTGTTTCAATAAACAGTGAATTACTATGTACAGCGATATTTGCATAATGTGCGTGCAATATGCTGCCATTACAGCAAAATCGATAAATGTAGCTTTGGGCGAACATCGATCGCGAGGATTTACAGTGGCTCGAGTACTCGAGCGAAAAGTATTATGTGCATTGTACGAAACTTTCTGAAGCTTCGTTACCGCTGTAACGAGATACATCTATCGTGATTATAATAGGAAAATTTGAAATCAACCCGAGAATGTATATAGAAATTGCGCGATATTTATAGCAAACGTACCCTTACAATTAGTAAGAAATCGATACACAGCGTGAACAGTATAAGCTTCGGTATACGACAATCATATATTAGGTTGTCCGAAAAGTTTATTTCATTTTATAAGGAAATAATAGACGCACAATGTTTTTTGTTTTGTATTAGTTTATTGAATTATGCACGAACGTAATAATAGAAGTAGAATGAAATGGACCTAATTCAATAAAATAATATAAAACAGAAATTGTTGTTCATCTATTATCGTCTTATGAAACGAAAGAAACTTTTCGGACAACCTAATACAATTGGTAAAGATGATTATGGTCGCTTAGTTTATTAATATAACGAATAGCTGAAGTTTAAATATGTACTTTGACGATTCTTGCGAAGTGTAAGCTAGCAATAAATATCTTGAAACTTCTACATATCAAATTTTATCAATATTATCGCGATACAAATTCTAAGATCTTTAACCCCTTAACCTACGATTTACGTTCGAGAATTTTGGGTCGAAAACATAAACAAGCTATTATATATTATATTATATATTATATTTGGCCCGATCATCGTACTACGGGCTATGCCCGTAATCGTAGGTTAAGGGGTTAATAGATACACCTTGGTATGTTACCAACGAAACAATACATCGCGACCTCAAGATACCCTCAAAATACAGTCAAAGAAGAAATATCCAAATTCAGTGATAGATATAAAATAAGAGTTAACAACCACGAAAACCCACTAGTTACTCAATTACTTGACACGTCGGATCAGATCCGCAGACTAAATGACATTACCCTTTAGATTTAAGCACTAGATTCAACTAGAATCAAACACATGATAAACACTTATTAAACACGACATAGTACTACGCCAAAAAAATTTACTTATAATTCTCAATGAGAATTGATTGTAAAATTCATCCAAATAAAAAAAAAAAAAAATTATCACGATAGTCGTGTGTTGTCATTGAGCTAATGAAATTTCAAAATGTTCTATAGTTGAAGCGAACACGTGACGACACCCACTGAACAGATCTGCTTATTTCTAACGTTAGCGATCAATGTTCAGTTGTGCCATCACTAGCACACACATTTCCAAAATGTTCTATACGATATATACGTATAAGAAGTTTCTAGAAGTGTCCGAGTATTGTTGTGGGTCGGTGTACGTATTTACCGATACTCCTGTATTTTCAACTTCGTTTATCCGTATATACTCCATGTACGATTCATACGCGGTAACAAAATCATTCGCATGGAAAATAATAGCCTTTCGAGCTGGAAATGCGTAACAGAGTCGTTTTAGTTTATGTTATTCGATTAATCGGCAAATTCGTTATAATCCGACTAAATCGGCGTAGCGACTATTGTGGCCATTATAGCAAGAATAATCGATCGGCGTATTAATTAAACCATAAAATCGATTGATTTAACGCTCGTGTTACGATTATTATCATGCACGTAATATCGATTATACGATTGATATTGTTATTCATGCATCGTGCTCGAAATGAGACATAACTGTATGAAATTTGTAATTATCGTAGAACGAAGCAGATTATGATAGTGTAGTTTTAGAGTAGAATAAATTATCATGTAGTTTGGATAACTAATTAGATATTGATTTTTTGAAAGCATAAATATCATTGGAAATTAATAGCGAAATTATCGAATGCGAATGATATGCATGAAAAAGTTATTATGAGAGGGAAGGAATTATTGTATAAATACGATAAAACGAATTACAAATTAACGTGTTACGAATTAACGGTTAATCGTTCTTTTTAAGGATGTTACTAAATTACGTTTTGCTGGAAATTACGTTGGACTGCGTGGTTATTAGCGACATTATATCGTGGGAGGATATACTATGTGAAAAAGTCTTCTATATTTAGTTTTTGTATGCCACATAATATTAAATTTCACATATGTACAAACACCATTGCGGTTCTAAGATTTTTATATCTGAATCATGCTCTCGTTTTGACGAATAAAATTCCTAAAAAAAAAGATTGAAACGAAAACTTACGTGTATCAGTAACGATTATCTAACTTTTTCTTCAAATTTAAAAATGATTGTTAACGATACAAACACATTGGATCGAAAATAACTAAAAAAAGAAAGAAAGAGAAATGTAGCTTAGTTAATTAAGAAAAGTACATGTAATATAATTATGAAACGTTACAAACGAATGTCTTTTGTTCTACTTTGAAAGATCAGCGTGTCATTGGAAACACGAACAATTGCAGGTTGTTAAAATAAATTAAGAAACGACATCTAAGAAAATATCGAAAAACTTTGCTCGAAAGTCTCTGTTTGTGTCGCTGTTCTTTATCCTGAAAAGGGCGACGCTGTTACGAGAATTGCGTTAATTTCAACAAAGTTCTTGGCCCTGTCCAACGATTTTGAAGAACAATAGCAGTTGTACTTGCCACTTCGTTTGAAATTTCCTTAACACCGCGAATAGTTACGAGCTCGTGCAAACTTTCAGCAAGTGTTAGTCCTCGAGCAGACAGGACGGTTCTTAACGGTGTCCAGTAGTTGGGGAATGGACCAACTATGTCGTAGAACTATACGCGATAGGTACCAATCGTTCTCGGCGTGCAACAAACGACCTTCTCAAGTATCCTTTCCGCGTTCTTTGTCATATTCTTACTAATATCCCAAAGTTTTTACCATTCTGTTGCTCCCAATTTGCACGATTCCTCTACTTTTACGTCCGTGGAACTTGTGGAATTGGTGGTATTTTTTCCAAACTGATACTGTAAATTGCTATTTCATTGCAATTCTACGGAGAAGACTCGTGAATTAAGATATTGTTAAATATAATAACAAAAGTTACTTTCTCACAGAAGATAGTGCCAGTTTTAAATTCTACTTTTCTTGTACGATCAATATCAATTAGACTTAATGATAATAATAGCTGTGATAATTGTAGAGAATTTTACTTTTCACATTGATAATTTACGTGAATTTTATTTAAAGAATATTGACAATTTAGATTGTAATAGTATAGCAGACGATAGATATATGTAATAGACTATAATAAGACAATAAGGCATTTTTTAGATCTCTATTGTGCTTTCACGTCGATGTTAGAAGTAATAATTAATTTTATCTAATGTGGAATATTTGATTAATTTTAAATAATATCATCGTATATTTCCATTACTCCATTATACTCCATATACATCGTATATTTCCATTATCCATATTTCCACGACTCAAGAAAATTAATGTGCCAGAATGTTATTTAAATTCCAATAAGAAATTGAAATAAATAAATAATAATTGAAAGGGAACTATTATAAATTATTTCACGTAAACATTCGTAACATTATAGTACACATGGGAGATTTTTAATTAACTTAATTCTGACGTAATAAAATTTATATTATGCTCGTGCTTCAAGGAAAATAACACAGTATTTCCGTTGCGAAAAGATCAATATTATTTGATGAAATATCAATTCAGAGGTCGCTTGGAAAATATCGAAATTCTATATTTGAATATTCTTCATGGAACTTGTGTTTGTACTTTTTCCAGCAAGTTAGTTCGCAAATCGATTTTGTATTTGACAGGTTTCGTTCGTCGAACTCGGAACGTTTGCCGATTGTTTCTCGAGCGTGCAGCCGGGCTTCAACCAACGCACTCACGGTATTTGGAAAATGCATTGTCTGAAAGCAATCCCGTATCCGACAAAAGGTACGTCGAGAACAAAATGAAAGGAAATCGGGACGGTCAGTGATTAAGATAACCTGTCCGTTCAGCAACGTTAATAAATTTCTCGCTGTCTCGCACAATAACGCTACTGAAAAATAATTTGCATATGCACCAAGGGGAAATGTGCGTAACTCTTATTACGTTATCTGATAGAAACTTTTATGACTTTTTTCAGATATAACAGGAGTTGGAAAAAAGCTGCATACACGTCACGAAGTTCCAACTGAAATGAATATCACTTCCGAGTACAAAAATTTCGTACGGAATTTGTGACTTACTGACGTGATACCAGAGATTCGATAACATGATTTCTCAGAATAAAATTATAATATAATAAATAACAAAATGTACAATACAGTTACGTGTCGTAGTAATTTAATTAAACAAATATACATATTGCGTATGCACACACAAATGGCGGACGAAGGATAGTTCATAAAATAAGAACTACAAAAAGGCATTGTAATTTTATTAAGTGGATCTATATCAAATAAAAGCAGTGAATAAATATAATACATGTCAAAGAACAGGCGACTGTTACCAATATAAATAATAAAAAGGTTTCAATACGAAACTGACTAAAATTCATAGTGTATCAATTTCAAACATTCTTTTTTTATATATGTTACACACGAGATAAGAATCAAAGTATTTAATAGCATATTATGTAATGTATTAATGTGCAAAATCTCACGTGTTTATTATTTCTTTTATATTTCACTATTCTAAATATTGTAACTTATAGGAATGCCATCGATATGAGATACAGGGACCATTTTTCCCTATTTCCTGTCGCATGGTCCTTTGAATCTCATAACTTTGAATATCACATTCAAAGCTCTATGAAGCTTGCCTATGCCTTCTTCTCTGACCGTTGAATACTGTTTGTCTTCTATCTAAAATAAAGGAAACGCGAACACAAAACAAACTGAATCACGACCACATTGGACGTGGTATTCATCATGGAACCTTTTGAAGTTCCGCCACGTGAGAGAAACTCTTACGAGATACGCGAGCAGTTTCTATTGCTGTTTCATAGTCATACAGGGCGATTCAGAATGCAACAGGAACAAGTTTGTCTCTTTCTTTATCGCGATTAGAAACAGCTGTTACAGGAAAAATGCAAATAATTGAAAGAGAATTACGTTTTTAGCATTAGGTTATTTTTAGCATATATTGTTATTTGACAGCCATTATTAGCACGATACGTGTGCACTTTATACATATACCACTTCTTCTCTATTCTATTTCATTTCTGCGTTTTTCAACTCGACCATTTTCTCTATTTATAAAAAAAATATATATATATCTTTTTGCATAAATCAACTCTTTCAAGTATTCTATGTAAAAGTGTATTACGATAAAATAGTAGAAAAATGATTGGTTGGTGAATTGATGCAACGAACCATCGTTAATTCTCTTTTTTTTAAATTCATGAATATCTGCCAATAAAATTACAAGAAGATTTGATGCACGTAAATTATAACGGTAAATGCTTTTCCATGTAAAAAAAATATGTTGCACTTGTAAAATGCATTGCTGCGTTGGCAAAAAAAAAAAAAAAAGAGTAAAAGAATTGCCTATGGATGTGAAAGTATAATCCTCTTTAAATCACTCAGCTTTTCTCTCTAAAATATTTTCTGATTTAAAGCAGGAAAAATGTATGCCTCGTTCCAGTCGGTGGATGAGCCTGTATAACACCTGCGTAAGTAACTGCAACGTAACGCAAAAATTACGCGAATGGTATGCTAGATTTATATAGCTTCCTGTTTCTTGCGCTAATGAATTACTGATATAAAAGCTTATGATACGATATTGATGTAGTACGGTACTTGGTATGGCTGCACGTGCTTCCATTGTGCAATATTTTTCTGCCACAAACTTGATACGCGCATTTGCATATCGCGAACGGCATGCCATTTCCTTAATTGAGTTTACCCTACTGTCATTCTGAGAGCCATTAATCTGTCGTGACATACGACTTTGAATGGACATTGTGGCGGGAACAAAGATTCAAACAATCGATTCGAGTGTTTTTCACGTGTCTGACTGTTATAATTGCTGACACTAAGTGGAGTGTAGGAAATACGTTACTAGAATAACATGCGATACAATAGCAAATGTTCCATGGTTTATAATGTCAAAACAAATTCGGGATAGTGTTTTCAACAAAATTAAGTACAGATTACATTTTTAATGAAACTTAGTCACGGTATAGAGAGAAGAAAAATGATTGAAAATTAATCTCCCTATAATGAATGGTATTTTGTTTTTGTTAAGCGTTACGTAATTATAAGTTTCTTGTGTTACGACACGGTCGTTAATAGATTATGGGAGAGATTCGCGACGGTCAATCAGAGGACTGACGTCGTGAAAAAGAAGAAAGAAAGCAGCGGACTATGCAGCAGACAAAATCTTTCGCTAACGAGACTCAGGCAAACAAAATTTTTAATGACACGGCTCCTAATTCAAAGAGTATGGTTCGGCTGTTCGGCCATGTCGTTGAGAACTTCGAAGGGTCGCCTAACCATCCTGTGTATATATGTACAACTTTTGCCATAAACACGCTCTGTGCGTGCCTAGCAAACGTGTGTGTCGCATTACTGGCTGTTTATACATGTATGCCACGTTGGATCTCATCAACGGCAAGTAGCGAGATAAACAGTCGCAGACAAGGTCGAGATCCGCACTCAAGCTAATGCACGACTTTTCGTTTTTTCTAGAAACCAGCCCTTCCTGCTCTCGTAGTCGCGTTTCACACCCCCTTGCATCGGCGCCAGTTTTCCCAGCGGAGTTCTTGGCACGGCCCTAACGTGGCCGACTAACCAAATTGGATATACGGGAAAAAAAGAAATCTGTAGAACGCGACGCGACGCGAAGAACGTCTACCGGTTCATTTGCAACTGGCTTCACCGGATTGCGGGTACGCCGATAGTTCGCAAAGAATCTTGTTTCCGCTTCTTCTTGCTATCGATACTCAAATGGGTCAACGTTTCTGCTCCATGGTACAGATTGATGTACAAATTCAATGAGATCTAGAGCGCTCTTAAGAGAATAGATACACACGTGTAATTCAATGATTGCTTTGTACATGTGTGGCTGGAATAGAAAGAGTAGAGGAAGAGTTTGCTGCGCGTAAACTGTGAGTTACTGCTTAAAGAAGATATACTGGAAAATTGTGAAATCGTATGGTATAGCTTATAAAGTAGCAACATACAGGAATGTTCTTGAAGATTTATTCAAATTGAATATACGTTTCATATTTCCTATTTTATATGCAAGTGTTCCAATGCATATGAATAAATAGAAATAAATTATAACAAATACTTTTACGATATACATACATGTATGCTTATATTAACAGCTTGTATTTTTAGTTCACTTGTCCAGTGAATATTTCATAACATTTTAGAAAACCTATAACAAACGTGGTTTCTTTGGATGCTGTGAGTAAAAGATATTCGCTGAAAATAAATGACGCATATACAAGGAGTTCATTCACGAGAGTCGTAAACAGTAGCAGTATTCAGCGCAAATTGGATCGAATATATCTTTTACTACATAACGGGTTTTACTAACAACGTTCCACTCGTATAACACAGATTCATCGCACTTTTGAATTAATTGTGAATAAGAATAACGTTTCGTGGCTGCTCCATACTTTATATTTCACATAAATGCTAATAAATATAACTATGAAAGTTTAGGACTAGTATCAATTATCATGATACTTTATTTTACCAAATATAGTATTACTTATAGTAATTATGAAATACATGATCGCCATTCTGTGAATCATTTGATTTCACATTTGTTTATAAAAAGATAATGCACCGTAAACAGACGCCAAATTGAAAAAATATTATTTAAGAAGGTAAATAAAGTAAATAAAATTTATTAATTATACTCGTTATATTTACACATATATATGTAAATGAATATTTAAATCTACATTGTAAAAGAAGATTAAAAAATAAAGAATGATTATCTCAATATCTATTGTTTGTAACTTCTGTTAGAGAAGTGAGGAATTTTTTAGATAACATTAAATAAGGAGTTTCAAAAATGTTAGTAAATGTTTACAAAACATAGTATATACAGATACAAGAATTTTATACTTCCACAACAAATTTCAAAACGCACTAATTTTGCTGTTAATTTGTAGAAATATACAGAGCATTAAAAAATTTTCAAACTGAAAAACAGGTGGGAGAACGTAATTTGCACAACTATATACGTATCACCTTTTAATAGTAAAAAAAATGAAATATTGCATACTGTAATATATTCCTATAGTATAATTTATACAAGTATGTGCGCAAGATAATATGTCACGTTGCAAGTAACAAAATTAGAAGACAAGTGAAAAAGTTGC
Organism: Bombus impatiens; assembly: GCF_000188095.3. Taxonomy (NCBI): domain Eukaryota; kingdom Metazoa; phylum Arthropoda; class Insecta; order Hymenoptera; family Apidae; genus Bombus; species Bombus impatiens. The sequence goes on along the minus strand of NT_177084.1, from coordinate 358,503 downwards.
GTAAAAGTTCCACTCTGTTTTTAAGGTTCTGTTATCGTCCTGCCTGTCGCGCCGTGGGATTTTGAACATGCGCTCGTCAGCTACGAAGCTAATTTCCCTCTAGCCCGTGTGACAGAGATAACATCTGCCGTAGAAAAGAACGGCATGCCACGAGAAATTATTTATTGTCCCTGAATGCGAACGGTGTTTACTCCGAGATCGTTTTCCCAGAAACGGAGTGTCTTTGGACCTTGGAACTCATAGATCCGTCTCAAGAGGTGCATTTCGTGTGCAGCGTACCGCTTGATCTTTTCGTTCTTCTATCTTACAATCGCTGTTTTTAAAGGTAATCCGCTGTTCTCTGTTTTGATGTATTCACGGTACTTTACGAAAAGGAGGATTATCAACAAAATGTTCACGCGTGATCTAGAATCTGATTTATAATTCACAGCCGTGTCAGAAATGTGCCTAATTCTACCTTTAAGGAGAATTATGTTTACAAAGATACTTCTACTAATTTGTCGATAAATACAACTACACTATGTTATTCTTCTTTCTTCTAGATAGAAGGTATATTGTCAATAATTACTTCAATGACTTGCTATAATTATACATATTTATAGGTGTAGCAATCGGTATTTCATAATTAATCCATCAAGGGCCAACACTTTATTTGCAATTTTTTCAGTTTAAAAACAATGTTATTATTTCTTTTCTTGGAAATATGTTTTTCTCGTTAATACAAGTATATTTCCATTAATGCTCATTTTAAACGTTCCACATGCATACGATTATGAGACCAACATTTGAAGACCACTGTTGATAAACTTAATTTAATAAACTCTTAGATAGATGACTGGTTGAGGAATAAAAAAAGAATCCCAAAAATATATTTCTTGATATTTGTAAATTTCCTTTACTAGTAAATAAAATGAATATTTATTTTCGCTATCCAAGTATCAAAATAATGGTTTACAATATCATTGTAACAACGATACTGCTATATACAGTGTAAGTTGACATGCTGCTTGATTATTTGACAAATACCATATGGGCAGCGTGAATGGATAGTAGTGGATGATACGGCGAGGTAGAGGTAGAGGCAGGATGCAAAAGAGATATGTGCTTCCAGCGTGAGTGCTGTTTCGTGTATGCACGAGTAAATCCGCAGGTGGAGAGTAAATATATTCTACGATCGTGGCAAAGCTATAGGCACAAAGGTTATATAGTTGCCTGTTTTTCGTTATTCGTTTATTGCAAAACATCCATGCTCCCCACTTTGCTCAAGCGGATTTATCGACATCGTTAGTCCCGGCGCGTTTAAAGAAATTTGAGGAAAACAAGAATCTCATGCGCTTGACTGATCCTTGTTTCAGCAAGCAAAGTCGTTTAATAAATTAATTAGCTATAAGTTATACTAAATTATCGGAAATCCTTATTATCAACGAAGTATGCTATTTATTTATTATCGTTTAGGTATTTGAAAGATATACGAAAGGAATATTGGAAATAATTTGTTCTTTGATAATTATAATGACTAGACGAAATATAGCGAGATATATTTCATCATAGAGAGTGTTAAAAGGAAGAATCTGAGATTTTTAGGACTAAAGTATGACAATGTGTATTCAGATCAGTAGATATTGAATTCTAATTTTGTTGTATAAAAATGTTTAATGTAAGCATGACTAATTGTCAATATTTCAAAGTCTATGACTCTTATACTATAACTTTATATATTACATTAAATAATACAAAAATATATAGCAGATAATATTCTTCTGTAAGATAAAATTAATTGCCCGATTAAAAATATATAAACGGATTTAATCACTCGTTTATTGTCGATAACATAATAATATAATAGACAATATCATAATAGACAAATAAAGAAACCTTTTAAGACAGTAACCATAAAGTAAAAGATCGATTAATTATAACAGACTTAAGCATATGATTTACAATTGAAACGTCAACATATTAGGTTGTCCGAAAAGTTTCATTCGTTTCATAAGATAATAATAGATGAACAAGAATTTCTGTTTTATATTATTTTATCGAATTAGGTATGATCTAGTTCGTTATATTTCTATTACTATGTTCGTGCATAATTCAATAAACTAATATAAAACAAGAAACATTGTGTGTCTATTATTTCCTTATAAAACGAAAGAAACTTTTCGGACAACCTAATATATGACACTTTCGACTTATCACAGTAACATCGTCCATAAATACAAAGTGCGCGCACAATACGAATCGCGTAATTAAACATTTACAAGCGTTTTGAATCCCTCGTGAGTTCTCATTTATTCGTGTTCCAATGCTTCCATAGACCAGCTACGATTATCGCGATAGTGTCAGTATCAACTCGGTTTACAGACGACTGTTCCATTTTGGAAATGTATTGTTCGGATATCGGTGGAATGTTTCAAAATTGAATGAAGCCGCTTCCGAAGAAGCAAAGAAAAGAGGCTGTAGAAGGTTTTCGGCCCATAGAAAGGGCAAAGGCCTTTTAATGGTGCTAAAATAATGGAGTATCGTCGGCGGGGTACCTGGTAGCATAGAACCCACGAATGGACACTGTTCGACGTTCCTGGATGCTCGAGAGATGCGTTTTACCCCGGAGTGCTGTTCCGTGTATGCACGAGTAAATCCGCAGGTGGAGGGTAAACATCGCCCTCGGTGATCGCGGCTGGGAAGGTCTGCTCGGGACCAGCCATCCCTTATTCCGCTGCCGTTTTCAAAGGTTGGCGCCCTTTTTCGTCGTCTCGTCTGTTTGCACGTCTACCAGCCTCTTTCGTTTTCTCGTGTGTGCATTCACGTGTGCTTCATTGATACTCTATCCCCCTATCGTGAGCGAGCTCTGTTTCCATTGAACCTGCCGCGCGTCGTTGTCTCGGGATTATCGTTCTGTTCTCGAGCTTCATAGGGTGGTATAATCTGCCCGGTCGGGGCTAAGACTTCTCTATCGGTCCTGTACTTGACATTTGTCCTAGTCTGAGCAGACTACACCGATCGAGAATTGCGGTAAGAGTATCGTTTCATCGGAAGAATAAACGAAAAGGATACAAAGGGTTGCAAAGTGTGTAAAATTGGTTGATGTAATTGTGGCTTGTGTAAGATACGATAGAGGTTTGAATTCTTTATCGAAGGGATTTATGTTTTTCTTTTTATTTTATTAGCATCATTGAATTGAATTAAAGCTATTACTTAGGCAATATACTATTGATCATTTCTTAAGAATGTGGAATATATTTATATTGGTATCATTGCAGTGTATCATGAACATATTCAAACCACGATAGATCTTACTTTAATAAGTAATTTATGGAAGAATAATAGCTCTGATTATTTCATTGTGTCACTCGTCTTTCATAATAAAATTAGAGAGAAGCGTAAAATAGATCGAGAAAAATTTCATATTTAATATCATATAGCTTTTCCCATAATGATCTTGATATCATGTAAACCATTCTTCACGAGGAACCTTCATTTTATTTAATTTCACGTTAATTTGTCGACTTCCTACAAAATCATTCTTAATCTGATTTCGTATTATGCATACAAAGTGTTCATAGTAGTTTAAAGAGGTTTACCAGGAAGAGAAGTTTATATTTCCAGATTATTTTATTGGATACAGTGAAACAAATCCGTAGATGGAGGATAAAGAATCATGTTGACCGTGACCGTGGGCGGTTTAAGCTCGTGAGCTATTGCTATTTCAAAGGTTGGAGTATTTTTCGACGTATGTTTACCCGTTGGTATCCCTTCTTGTTTCTTCTCAATGTGGCGCCCTTGGAAAAGAGAAATGAAAAGGGCGGGGAAGGAAGATCGTGGCTTCCATCATGAACGTTAATGCCTACATCGTTGGATAGGCTTTTGATGTAAACGTGCCTGCGTGCTCGAAGAGCCACGAAGAGGATCTTCAACGATGAGTTTTCCACCATGAAAATGCTCGTGAAGTTCCTGCATCGAATATTCGGGATACGATCGCGAAAGAACTGCGTTCACAATTTTAAGACCGGGTTAGTAAGTCTTTGAGTATAGGAAAGCGTATAGGAAAGTATGTTTGACAAGCACGTATAACGAAACTCTAGTATTCAGAATATTGATGACGTAGAAGCAAATGCTTGCGTTAAGTAATTTTTATTGTACATGTATCTTTCACATAGAAGACTCTGTTATTGTAGATACAAATCAATTTTATGGACGAATAAACAATTTGAATCAATTGGTAAACGATTCGATCAAAATTAATGCGAATTGGGTTGTAAAAGCTATACCTTTCATATATCCCTTGAATAAATAGAACTGAAGTCGAAGATTTCAAATACGCCATAGGGGTAAAATCTTGAAGACAGTGCAATAATAACGTGTCAGAACCAGAAGAGAAAACAATACACGTGCTGTAATCTCCATTATTCGACGATATATTGTCAGCTTTCCATGCGATGTCTTCAAGTAAGTACATGAATTACACCTTATAGCTTATATCCTGTACCTTTAGTTACGTTTTGACATTTTCCTATATCTTTTTTTATAACAGATTGCAAAAATGAATAGACAGAACATTAGGTATATGTAAACAACCGTAACATTAAATATGTATACACATACGTACATTATTGTACATATATCTTTTGAAACGCACTGTTTTCTTGCTTGCGCTGTATCGCGTATTTTCTTTTAGAAACGAGAAATCTACAAGTTTCCATGGAGACTGATTGCGACTAGTAGTTTCACTTCCGTCTATTTTCAAATGTCGTATATATCAGTTCGGAGGCTATCGAGTGTCAAGAACCGATATTCGATGGGTTCTATCAACCGAAACCTATCTATCCATGGTTGCACAATGTGCTCCGCCCATTCCATTAATTTCTGCAACACGTCTAGCACCCTTCGTCATTACTATGTTACTCCCTTGCTCCATCAGTCGCTTCAATTATGTAACAAGGTTATTCGAAAACAGTACGAATTGATATACAAGATCCTAACGTAGTAGATGTGTCGTTTGAAACATGTTGAAGAAACTAATAGATTACGCTATAGTGAATATTAATGATCGAACTATTCATTCCCTATCGTGTTGTGTCTAGACAAATCTTTAGACAGAGATTGACACTTTTGATAATCTAAATTATTCTATCTTAATTTGATCTAAATTGTTTGGTGAGTGCATTTAATAACTTAGGTTCCATATGAAATTCATAATTCCAGATAATTGACAATAAGTCGGAAAGACAAGTATTCTTACTTCCACTTATTGTAAACTGATTGTTAATTATACTATTGTGAAGAACAGAAGAAGAGCCTTATATATATGTATTCTTGTTACAGTCGTTTTAATGTTCTTCGTAATATGATAAAAGAAACCAATTACGTGATTCGATTATATTGTCCTTTTAACACAGATAAATTCTGATTAATAACTCTACATTGACTTATTGGCTTATATTTAATAACTTGTTACATTAGCACGAATAAGTAAAAAATCATGTGGAATGTTAAGGTCAATTGTTTGTATATATGTATGTAATTACATTCATTAAAACACCGCAAGCTTTGTTAATTTGTATGGAAAGATTTTTCAACAATTAAATTTTTATAAGCACTTTGATCATATTCAATATTACTGTATATTTTCACAGGTACATACACATGCACTTATCAAGTATTTTGTGCTGTATTTTATGTTCGAATTATTAACAAACTAGAGTTTTTAACTCTCGAATTTTCTACATATAATGACAATAAAAAATTAATATTTATAACAACAGCAAAATATTTTTATGAACATTTAGGTCTTGTATCTGAGAACAATAGAATCATTGTCAGGTTTGAGATGATTAATCAATATTTAGTGTTTATATACGAATATATAAATTCAAATCAAACCAAGTATTTATTAATAAATACATTATACATACATATATAAATATATATATATATATATATATATATATATATATATATATGATATATGTGGATTAAACAAAATCTTCCTTTATCGATGCACCCGTTTATGTTTATTACATAAATACAATATGCATGCACAATAGATGGTTATGTTTGGATTTAAGGTACTTAAAATTGCACAAATTTATTACCGCATCAGAAATTTCCACTTTCACGAGTTTCGCATTAACACGTACTAATGAGTACCATCGCGTGTTCGTTCGCAGCGAAACGGGAATTCCAACCGATTCATAAACTAACGAGGTTGAATTATTCCTTCTTGCATCGTTCACAAAGTTTTCTAGCCGAAATCGTGGAACAGAGAGGCGGACAAAATTTCACCGGTTCTATAATTCTGCATTCTCATTTACACAGTTAAACAGAATTATTTTGCTTTCTGCGGATGTTTCAGGAGTACGAAATATATATACGTGTACGCGTTACAAGGATGAAATTGTATTAAAAAGTCGTATTGCATCGAGTAACAGAAGTCTGAAATAAGCATCATTTATATTCATACTGCGATGTTTAATATCTCATCTGAAATGTTTCGAACTATCTTTATAGTGGAAGTTATGTATAGTATCACGTAATATCAGCGAACTTTACTTGGAACGAGTACAAATTATTCATTTGAGAACAGATACGTACGTACGAAAGAATTATTATTATTCAGAAGTTTTGATTTGACATTTTTGATTATCGGATCATTTTGAAGTGGAAATATTACACGATTAAATGTTTTTTTTTATTACTATTTCTTATAAATTATTTCTTATAAATAAATTGTTATTAACTATTGATATTCTACTTTGCCTTGCTACTTACACACAGTTATACAATGTACACGGTTCGCCCATATTAAATTACATATATTTCATAAGATCCTTTCTGAAAATATGATATTTGATCGTTGCGAACATCGTTTAGCTAAGTTGATTCCTTTGACGCAAGAAAAGCCCAGGTAAGTGTTATCACCGGAAAAATTCCCGTTCTTTCTGCGGAGTACCCGTTTGATCCCTTTTTTCGTTTCTCTTTGTAACTTTATTTGCCTTAAAACGTTCGACGGGTATAAAGAGGGACGTTCCTACCGGCATATATAAATCTGGTCGCTTGTTACGATTGTTACTGTTTTATCTTCATCATTTTCTCTCGGTGCCTTCGTTTCTTCTTGACTTACTCTGCAAAACGTTCTCTTCACCCTGTTGCTTGTTAGCTGTACGCTACGTATACGACGTCCTGAATTGCTAAACCGTGATATTTTTATTTCGGCGAGCGTGGGATACTTTTACGCGACGAGAATTCGAAATCCATTTTCGCTTATATTCAAGTATTCCTTTATCATTTGATTCTAGATTCCGTCGACTGAACCAAGTCTTCGTAAGAATATCGATAGATATTCCCCGGTGGACGTCCCTTCTAAATGATATACAGTTTCATACACGGTTCGTTTATGTGTATATGCGTATACGCGTTGTTAAATTGATATGGATTCGTCTATACAAGGTAAGTGTCCTTCCTTTGTGTGCAAGAAGGATGGTGTTCGAATACAAATTATGAGGCACACGATAAACGATATAAAACGCGGTTTAATAATTTATCAGTGCGTGCACTGTCGCTCACAAGTAGGTGGACACTTTGATCGATTTGTATCGACGATATATAAATGCTACAAAACAGAAATTATACGAATTAATGGGAAATTAATGATTAAAAGTAACGTTTCCTAAAGATATTGCATATACCGTATGAAATATAAATTGTTTCGCGATTTGTCGAAGCGTTAACCGGCATTTAATAACACGGTGGTATATTTACTCATTTGGAAGAAACATTTCTATTTCATATAAATGCTTATGAGTTGCACGTGACTCGCGAGTTCTAAATCAAATGAGCGTTTTCACGACGATGGTTTCAAACATATGACGAAAATTCATATATTAAATTACATATATTACAAATATAATATTTTCCTGTAGTCGGTGCATGTTAAAACGAAATTTATATTATCATAAAGTGTCCATTTATCCTATGAATCAAATTGTATTTCTCCTTTGCTGCGCTGAAACTATTGCAAGTTTCAGTACGTATCTGATAAAGTGCCATCCCGAAAACTTTATTAATCTTCATTACCTTTAACCACTGAATTATCACGAGAACATTGTAATTGATCGAAATTCAATTGATCTTCGAGTGAACTCGATTTAAAGCAAAAAGCTAGGCTGACGTTCCCGACGTTCCTGTTCGCCGAACTGTACTATCCTCGCATGATTAACTTAAGCGTGGTTGGTGGCACGAACTTTAGCACGGTGACTCTAAGACCCACTGCAACAAGTTTCCATTTGCTTTAATCACCTTACGCGGGCACGTTCACTCGCTAATACTCCGTAAACTTTCCCCCGTATATTTTGGCTGGTTATATTAAGGTCGACGATTATTTCTCCACAGGGAAAACTCTTTGGCGGGCTCGAACGAGACTCTATTATATTAGTTGGTTTTACATTTCTAATATAATCGTAACAGTTTGCGTAGTTTGTGCAATAACTGCGACTAGGGTTACTATCCTCTTTGTTGATATTTATACATATACGATGTATGAGAATGTGGAAATGAAATATGTGAAATAGTCGTTTTCACAGACATGTTGCACGAGTCAAAGTTACTTTCTCCAGACTTGTTGCTAATTATCAGACTATTGAACTTACATACTACAATTCTTTTTGAATGATTGCTCGTTCACGTATTAGAAAAAAAGAAGGAAAAATAATATTTAAAGCAATATATTCCAATCTTTATTTTTATACAATTATTGAAATAAAGTATACTATGGTAAGCTTTTTTAAACCAGCTTGTGTTTCAAGCTACTTTTAGAAATATCTGTATAGATAAATTTCCAATATATGAAATATATTTATTTTTTATTGCGCTAAAAAGCTTTCAATCGTGTTAAAGGTTGATGTTCCTTGGTACATGCCATACTTTTCATCATATTATATTTAGGTCATCGTAATAATTTTCATCTACCTATCAATTTAATAAAGTTAAACAGTTATTTAATTAAATATGTATATCGTATCTATATGAGACTTTCAGTTTGACGAGAACTGATTGATCTTTAAATAACGGCGAACGGGAACGTGAAAATTTATATGATGGAGTCAAATTTGGAGCCAATTCGCTGTTTTGGTGCAACAGTTTCGTTCGCGTTCATCGTTATCGTCATCGATTGTTGCACAGCTATTCGTCGTGTCATTAATCAACGCCGCTCGAAATTGCATACGAAGCAAATGGTAATTGAAGGGTAATTTCAGCTTTCTGTATAAATCAAAGTCACAATAATCTATGGTAATTACTATCAATCGCCAGTGGTTTCGTAGTTTCATGCACAGCCGAGCACTCAACTGTCGCTTCCGTTACGTTTAACATTCAACCATATTTATACTCTCAAGTTTTTGTCCTAAACAACGTTATTGACCATTAAGTACATATTGACTTTTCCATTAGTTGATCATAATCTTGTATTACGATAATATAAATTAAATACCTTTGTTTGGAAAATATTGGTTTAGTAATGTACACTTAAATATTATGCACTATGCTTAATATGTGCATAATAATTTACGTACCTAAGATATGCTTAATTTACAACAAGAGGCATATAAGTAGAAAAATTTTGTTTTCATAGGTCGCGTCAAACATATACCATTTAATACTATATTATGTTTTGAAATGAAATATTCGCCCTACTATAATTAGCATTTAAAAAACTCGTAACGTCTCAGACAAAAATTTATATGAAATATTGTACAAACAAAAAAATAATTTTTGTTAATTTGTCAGAAGTAATTGTACCTATTTACACGTTAGTACCTGTTACAAATATTTCCAAAGAATTTTTACAAAGATTTAAAAATAAATAAATATAATACAAAAATACAATATGAAGAATCTCTTTAACATAATAACCAATGCTAATCAGGACTGAAATAATACCTTATCTTCTATTGCTACTTTGTCGCAAACAAATACATCCATTTCATTCTATTTCTTCCTTATTATTTCCTTAAAATATGCATAAATTCAAGGAAATGAAAGGCGATTAAAATGACCAATAGAGGTAGAATGAGATGCCCAAAATTCTAACGTGTTAATCTATTTATCATTTTGCACTACTTAGTATCCCATATGTCTGTCATATTTGTCCAATAATTCATCGTCCGTATGATTAAATCCACTATTACTTATCAAAGGAAGAACGAATAGGAAATTTATGTAAAAATAAACGAAGATTCGCGATTCCGCTTGATCAGCTTACCTACAGGATGTTTGTAAATCTCGGGCGATGCGAAGCAGTGTGTTTTGCAGTAGTCGTGAGATGCGTGCTTGTGATATATGGTCAGGCAGTATCAATATTACCGGCATGTTACGAGTTATACCAATTCTGTTGCGTCGAGTATCTGGCGAACATTGTACATTGCACATCGGGTAGCGTGTTGCGATAATCTCTCCTTTTGGAAGTACGTGCGCACGCACACTGATGGGAATGTGAATTTGTTCTCCGTTTTCCTCCGCGATTCCCCATCGAAAATTGATGGTGGTGCTTTCAAAAATTAAATCACTGCGACTACGAGATGATATAGGAGATACGTAAGATTTATCTTCCACCTTGTCAGTTGAAATTCATTGAATTTGTATTTCAGTGAAACGTAGACTTTTATCAGATCTGGGCACATTTGAAATTACACTATCATGCTTTATTCTTTGTACGGTAATTATTTCAGCCATTTGAAATAAAATAACTTGCTTCTTGAAGTTATTCTTCGTATATGTAACATCGTTTTAAACGTGCCGAGGTTTGGTTTAGTTTTAAAAAATTTATGTAGTATATTAAATAAAAAAATACAGTTACATATAAGCAGTATACAATTTCGTTCTTATATCCAGAGGATTTAATATTCTCTGACAGCAGCAGCATGCTTCTCGCAATTACAAAAGTAAAAAAATTTAGAAAACAGCATCGTTAGAAAATTAAGCTGTTAACCATAAATAATGTAATCTACGAATGTGTTGAAGATATTTAAATAACGATATAAATATGAATAACTACGCCTGTGCAACGTTATTTCGCACAATTAGGCGCGTTATTGCAGTTACGTTGCTGTTTTACGCGAGCAATTATATCTAGATATAAGTAGCAACGCTCGAGCGGACAACGAAAAAAAAAAAAAAGAAAAAAGGACGATAAAAGTCAGCGCTGGTATGAAAATTAAGTTCATTATAATAGCGGCTCGCATTTTGTCTAGCGTAAAAAAACCGTTCTATCGAGTTATTCTAGCGGCGCTTCTTGCATTAAGAAGAGATCGCGAGGGGCGGTGAAAGTAAGGATTTTTTCAGGTAGAAAATTAAAGCGAGAGCTTAGGAGAAGCCCTGGAAATAAAACACTAATTCGTTGGATCGATGCGTTCTCTAGAGTTCGTGAACTGGAGAGACCGAGAGAACACGAAGGGTAGCATTCAAGGGGAGAGATGTACGCGGGGGTGGTACACGTCCGACTAACTTCAAAATATTAGTGGCAGAGATGCGCCAGGGATTATGCACCCCTCCCCCAATTAAAACTCGGAAAATAATAGAAAGATAACTTACGGAAGAATTATTCGCGTTCTGTTTCCTCCGTTCTACTATTGAAATTGTGCGTGTGTAATAACGCGCGTTACAAGAATTCGATCAATTATAATTTTCCTACTTGTCTCTTTAAAAGATGTTACTTCTCATAGAAAAGAACAGCAAAGGAGAAAGTTTCGGTTTAAAAAATTCTATTGTCACTCGTATAGTGTTATAACAAATTTATCATTTCTTGAAATCACGATGATAAAATAACGATACAGATATACCATATGAATTAGTAATAAAAATTACATTTTACACGCAGCTTTCACAATTGATTTCACCAATGGACCAGTTTAAGGAATTCGATCATCAGAGTGACACGTGGAAGAAACGAAGGAATTCGTGAGCCTGAAGACAGCGTTTAGCCACTGACCTCGAGATCAAAAGGGTGACTTTTTAGCGGACGGAATCTTAAAGTCGACTTAAAAGGGTGGAACCCACACAAAGTGTCGTAAGAATTATCGAACTCGAGGTTCAAGAACGCGGAAAATTTGGCTTCTCGCTAAGCGACTGCGATTTCATCTTGGTTTTCAACCCCTGGGACTTTCTCTTTCGTTCTCTATTCTTCGTGCCATGGCCTCTGCTTCCCTTACTTTCTATCCAACCGTGCTGCTTTACCCCCTTAGCCGTTCAACCCCTTTGACAGACACTCTTCTAAGAAGTTCTTGTGTTTGTAAACGGAAAGACGACCAGCACGTGGCATCTATACGTATACCTGCGTCTTTTACCTACCCTCTTGGTATATACACGATTTTTACCCCCTCGTACAAGACTCCCTTCCCTTTCGTTTCTCTCTCAATCACCTCTTAATGCACACTCCTGTCATGTTTACTTCAATCCCTAATGCTCGCCAGTCCTTTCGAGACTCGAACGAACAAATTCCTTCCCCTTTCACATAACATATGACATTTATCGACCGTATACGCGTCACTTAATTCGTTGCATCATTGATATGATTTTTCGCGACACGAAGCGACGCGGCGTTACACTGGCGATGCTTACGCGTCGCTCTCGCTGGGTGATACGTTCGCAGAAAGTGCTCGTCAGTCTTTATTTATCTCACTCGTTTGCGTATATTGTTGTCAATGAGCAGGAACATGTATATTACATAAACGAGATTATATACTGCGAGATTTGAGATGGTGTATCGTACATACTAATTTACATTGCATCTTAACAAATAATTTTCTTCGTTAACTGATTTTGTGTAGGTATTACCTATATTTTAACATAATTTGTATATGATAGAAAAATAAACGAACTATTGGTATACCTCATATTTTCTACTCGGAAATTCGATATTGTAAAGATCGCTTTGAAAATGACTAATCTGGGTAAATTGTAGATCGTAGCCAGCAACTTTTACATTTTTGGAACAATTCAGATCGATCACAGATCAATTTCTGTATATTCTTTCATTTTTCTAACAACTTGAAACTTATAAAATCGTGCTTTATTAAACAAATTTTTGTAAAGATATTCTTTGTATTTTTTTTATTGGTATTATCAACAACAATAAAACTACGACGTTTCAAATGATTTTTACGAATCACGTATTTTCTACAAACACAAAAAAGAGCGCAAGAATTTGTAAATTAACCTGATGTTTTAGCAAATTAAGCGACTAATTCTTAAATCTTTGTTCTAGAACTAACGCTATTGAAAATTTGTTCTATACTTGTAACAATAGGCGATAATAGAAAATTATTATCGCAATATTCGAGAATTTCAAAATAACAGAATATCCAAGAATATCCCATATAAAAATTCGCTTCGATTGATATAACTTTTAGTAATTATTAATGAACATTCCGTAAGAGTATTTTCAGGTCAGAAACTTTGGGTAAATCCTCTTTCGATAATATCCCGATTGATAATGTCAGTGGCGACTTGTTACTTTTACCTACTTTAAAACTTTCGTTAAATATCGTACCGATTACTTTTGGAATATTCGCCGGAATCTTATGCGCTCTGAAAAAACTCAACACTACAAATTCCGGGCCATATCTACATTCTACAAAATCGCGTAACATTGCCGGCAAAAAATATTGAAAGTTATTTACAACGATCACCATTACTCTTCGTACATTCGATACCAACAGTTTCATATCTTTTCGACTGGTTCATGTCATGGCAGCTCCTAATTTAGTACAGGTACGAATCTCGCGATTCTTGAGAGCTGACGTGCACAAAAAAAAAAAAGAAAAAAAAGGAAACGTAAACCAATCAATAACGTCAAAGATAACTCCCATACGGGCGAAACAGCACATAGGGGAAAAAGAACAGATAGAATTATTGGCAGGGAGAGAGAGAGAGAGAGAGAGTCTCTAGATAGAGCACATAAAATCATGCTCTGTGTCAGGAAGGATTTTCCTGGTGGTAGTCGCAAGGGATAACCAGAGAAGTGAGCAGGTTATGGTCCGAAGATCCCTATCGGTTTCTAGCTTCTTCGAGGATGGGTTAAGAGTGGAAGAGTTTCACACGGAGGAAGGGAACGAAGACGAAGAAGTTGAAGAAGGAAAGTGGTAGGTAGAAATTGCGAGGAAAAGCTGGATGGGGATAACGTGGAGAATCGGCGAATGCCTGCGGCTGAGCACTCACTTATAGCTTTTCCGAACCCCTGGGTGTCGTATCTTTGTCAGTGGTGTCTCCGACACTACGTCACGCTAGTTTATGGCGTCTAAAGTCCCGAAAAAGGCCACTACGGTTCCCCTCGATTCGCGATTAAAGTATTGCTGGCCAGTACCGCGATGCGACGTATTCTCTGCCAAATTGTTAATATATCACATCGTTATCGGACCACTTTGCGCTTCCACTAACGATTTTCTAAATGCCAAGTGCTGAAATGTATTAGTCTGGCGAAACTTACGTTCCCCGATGCGCAGGCAAATATTTTTCCTTATAATTTAGTCGCGAAAATATACTCGTTGTATTTAATACTTCATTGTATTTAATTCAATATATTTGACACGTACGGAACTCTGTCAATCGTATCTCAATCACCTGTCCCAAGTGCAGTACGAAAAGAGCATAACGTAATTTCATCAAACACCAAATTCACTGAACATGCTATAAAAAGGAGACCCTTACAAAGAAATTCTAGCTTTTTCGAAGGATATATTGTCTGTAATTATAATTACTGTCTGTAATTATTATTACTATAGATAAGTGTTCACGTAGATCTCTAGTACGTATCACGTATTGTACATCAGTGTTTTAGATAACTTAACAAGCTTGTAATTAATAAAAAAAAGTATTATTTTAGAAAATGCAAAAGATCATTTCTATCGAAAACAAATACACTCGTAGTTTAGTTGTGTGATTAGTAACTTATTGTTAGTGAAAAGTTCCATAATTTACATAATTTTATTTAATCCTTCGATCCATCAGCGGACAGCGGGTGATACGTGCAACTTCTTTTTGTTTCGAACGTACTCGAGATGTTTTGTAATACAAATCTCGCTATCCTCTCTTTCTCTTCATTAGCGGTAAGATCTCGGAAACAGGCCAAATGTACGCTTAGCAGTCAGAGCTCGATATTGCAGCGATCAGGCAAGGCAAATTTCAAGAAATGCAAAAAGATCGTTTCTTTTTGTAGTAATTGTAACATTTACAACATACATAATAGTTTCCTATATACAGTAAAAAAATTACGGCTTCTCAAACGTTTCAAAATTATCTCACTGTTGGGTTACACTTGATCCTGTAGCCGACGTGCGTGGGAGTACCACGACGTCCATCGTTCGAGGATTAAACAGCTTACTCATTATTAAGAACTTCTACAAGTTGCTCCACATAGTATTCTGTTATAACGAGGGTGAGTTACTAAAAGTTGTAAACACGATATAAACGACGTAAGGAAACACGCAGATTCTTGAACATAATTTGCAACTGCTCAATTAACTAAATTTTCCATGCAACACTTAGCTGTATAATGGAATGAACAAAGCTCTGAGGAAATGTGATGCTGTTGTTTCTAAAATCCACGTACTGGACATAGAAATCTACAAACTCGAGGTGCAAACTCCTTTTGCAACAGTTTAGTATGAACAGTTTAATCGCGTAAGCTCGCTTGATGTCTCGTGATGAGCGACGAAATCGCTAGCACCAGGTGAGCATTGTTAACTCCTCCTCACGCGTCCGACACTTTAAATCCATCGAAATCCTGCCTAAGGTTTAGGGATTGTCCGTTCATCTTGTTCTGCTTCTCAGCTTCCCGGATTTCGTTTTCTATTTCCTCGCATCGCGTCGTGTCGTATTCTTTAATCCAACGTTCTGTATCTAACCGTGATTGCAAGTGTTTCCTTCGTGTCAATGAATTCGCACGTAGGTAACGATGCATTTCGTTGATTGCTTTTGGGGAAAAATAAATGTTTCAAGAAGCACTTCCTTCTTTCCTTAGAAACTAGTTTCTTAGTTTCTAATGGTTATAAATGAACAGGAATGTTTAATTTTTTGTCATTTCGTTTGCGTTCTCGTACACTTTACTCGATGCCAATGGTTATTGTACGAACATGTTATATTTTTTATATTTTTATTGTAGAAATGGATACGTTTTAGCTAGTTATATAATAATGTTAGAGAGAACTTGGTCATTAGTTTACCTATTTGTATATCTGATTGTTTGATTAATTAAATTCGGTTTATACCGAAGTTGTAAATATATGACGATTAAAAACTGAAGGCAAATTGTATACAGTAAATATTTTTACAGTTTTATAGGTCTATGTGAATTTTCCGCATTTCTATGCGACGAAAGAAAACTTCAAACGAAATAGGTTGCAATTAATTTTACAATTGCACTGTTACTATTATACTATCCTACTTTTGTAAGTAGTTTTCCTACGTTTTTGATACAGAACTCCTTAAATAACAAAACTCCACGACGTTCTACATTTACGGAGGTTATTATTAAGGAATAAAATTGTTCCAGGTTTATCAAAATTAAGCACGAATACGTTCGAGCGGCGGTGTATGTAAAAAAATATTTATCGCTTTGGAAAAACTAGAAATTTTTATAAACGTTCTTCACTAAATAATCGTACACTGATGAAACATAGATTTCCAACTAGAGCGTATAAAATACAATAAAATAAAATTCACTTGGATGCAATTCGATCGATCCTTTAATCCCTCTATTTTCCTCTCGGTTAGAGTAAATCACTGAATGTTCCAAAGCTTTGCGTCTTTAAATCTTCCTATCCGATACTTTTGAACACCATTCGAATGGATTTTAATCCGGAAAAATTACATTTGACGATCGCGCGTTCAAAACATTTCTGTAAACCGTATTACAATATCAAAGCAACAATTGATCATCAATGGACAGACGGGAAGATTTCAATTGAAAGCGGCTCGTTGTCTCGTTACAGAAAAATTTCGCTCGACTGTGCGGCGTCTATTTTTTAGCGGTCGTTAACTCCATTTGCCCCTGTAGCAGGGTGCTCGAAAGTTCGTCTCTGATGTCCGTCAGAGAAATGCGTACGTATAATACGCGCCGAGAGAAGAAGAGCGATGGCAACGGCGTAGAAAGCAAATGGCTAAGGAGAGGAAACGAGAGGGACAATGTCGCATTATTAAAGCGCCGCGCCACGCTCCTTTCGTTTCGGCTCGCAATTAATTGAAGCTGCTGTCGGGACCACGTGAAATAATTACGGAACACGCGGGAGACTCCGAGTAGAACGTCGCGTCGTCCGTTCTTGCCTGATGAAGAAGAGAAGTTAGGCCCTCACTCTGTTGCCTATGCTGCAGTAATCCTCGTTACAATGAAACAACGCTGACAATGAAACCTCTTGACCTTAAGTTGCAATTTGGTTCATATAGCGACGAAAATGTTTTCATTTCTGTTCCTTTGTTTTAAGAAATTACCTTAAGAGATGCTCGATGTATTATTTAATGTTTGCGGCAAATTTCTGTCTTATATAGTGTTTAATATGAATGAAGTAATAAATGCAGATCTGGTACGTTTAATTTTCATTTACGTAAAATGCATTTGAATACGTATGGTATCTTTGTTCGTGATATTTTATTTTTGTACATATTTATGAATTTTTTTTAGACATTTTTATTTTTTTATACGTTATAATTTATACACCGACGTTATTTGTGATTAAAAACTATGTGGTAATTAATGCAGATTGTATATATTTGTCAGAAATTTTTGAACTGTTAATGCTGCCTTTAACAGTCGCGTCATTCCTCACATTTTTGTTTAACTCAAATATTATTAAATATTATGCACTTTTGCAGGAAAAAATTGGATGAAGTTTCTATGAAATAGAGCAAAATTGTGTTAGACATATCGCATGTCACTAGACTCTGGATGTTTCTGAAAAATTATAGGATTTATATTATGGAATTATGGAAAATTTCAATGCAGAAATATGTACAAAGTATTCACAATAAATTATTCATAATAATATTTAAATGAAGAAATGAATAGGAAGAAAATAGAAAAGAGAAAATTTGAATCTAGACAATCTGTCTAGATTTCGGTTCTTTATTTGTTCGCAAAAATAATTGTATTATAGTTTAATTTATATTCGAAGATGTAGGTTCCAAATTCCCTAATAAAATAAATATTATTAAATTAATAAATACGCGATAGACACTTTAATAGGAAATCAACGAATTTTTTAATTTAATTAATCGAATTTATTTCAGAAGAATTTTTTCTCAAGATAATTCGAAAGATAGCAAGAAATTGTTTAAACGAATAAATTAGAAATGAATCTTAAAACATTGTTAATTCACGTTGAATAACGATGTAACAGAATTCATGATGAAATTACATTTACTCACTCCCGTGTCCCATACTGTTGACAATCCCATAAAGGCAACACATCAAAGACTAAACTTTGTTTTATGGTGTATTATGTAAAGTAGCTTGGTTTTGCTGAAATGAAATGAAGCTTCGTAACTTTATCATATTATATCATCGTTGAAAGTTAATTAAAACGTGTGGAAAAGTTCACGAATACGCATGTGAATGTTCAGTTAGTCTTCTAAAGGATTAATTATATCATATGAAAGCAAAATTATGAAAATTAGTTCATAGAGGCAGCGTAAATATCTGAATATTTTAATAATTTTCTCTCTAAACGTTTCGAATAATTTTATTGCCCAATTTCCATACGATCTATTTTTATTACATCGACGTTACGTTTTCTATGTAATTTAATTACATTAGCATAAAACACTATCGCATCATAATTTTAGAAATAAGCCTCAAACGACATTTTTGTACACGTACTTTTTTCATCGTTTTGATGTCTGGTCTCGACCTATAAATATCCCTCACATATTTTGTGACACCCTGTATATGTATATACATCGCATTATACGCCCACCCGTAATAACTCTTTATTCATTGATTTTATAAAAAAAATATTTCAAATGAAATTTAATGTATTTGAGTAGATTTAGCGGATAAATGTACTTTGATTTTTTTTTCCTTTATATATCCTAAAACATCAATTTAATCAATTGTAGATAATTTAGAAAGAGCGTTAAGAGATAATATTTATTACAAAACGAGAGCCTAATATAATATAACAAAAGTTTAATATCGCACATACCATTATATATAATGAAATAATATTTCTATACAGTTGCACGAATCTTCGCAATGAATTCTTTAATTACGTCACATTTTTTCGGCACGAACGAACAATGTACTTTCAACGTAACATTGTATGTAGAATAAATGAGAAGGGTAACGTGTCAGGCAAGAAAGCCTTCGCGAAAGTAATTAAAATAATTGTGTTTTTGCGGCGATATTTCTCGTAACTAGCTTCTAATCGGAAACAAAAAGGAGGAAAATGACACGAAGAAGAAGAAGAAGAAGAAGCACAAAAAGAAAGAAGTTGTTGCTGTAACAATTTTAAATTATAAAGTCTACAGCGTAGGATTAATCGCATTATAAATTGAGATGCAATTCTTCACAGTAATACAACTATATCCATCAATGGACAGAAACTACGAGGTCATCTTTGTAGAACGTTTCATCGATCACGTTTAGTCGTATAAATCTGACTTAGAAACTTCCCCTTGAACAGGACATCAGAGAAATATTTTTAAAACTACTTAGTGACTCAGAGTCTGTTCATCATCATCTTCCTCCTCTTCTCTGCTATCCTTCTTTTAGAGATTCTCATTCACAACGATGTCCGTTAACGTTCTTCAAAACTTCGGACTTTCAGAATAATCAAACGGCGGTATTGCACGGAAAAATTATACCGCGGGAAAATTTTCGCTTCGCGGTATGCATAATCGCGATACGAAGCCACAAGCGACGAAATTCACTGCAATTCTTCCGTTTGTTCAGATTAAACTTATCAGGCCCGGACTTATAATGCCGAAAATCCACTTAACGTTGCATTTCGACTAAATATCACGTATAATTATTTCGTCTAAAATTCACAGCTTTCGAATTCGTGTTCCAGTAATGTGAAATGTTATAATGCACGTACACCTGCAACTTCGGTTGCATCACGCTTTCTAGCCGAAGGACAATAGAACTGGGAAAGCAGAGAATCACTTTATTTCCCATTCTATCGTACTGTCATGGAGAAAATATTGTCAGAGGTAAAAAGTTATCGACGAAGATACCGATGGAATATCAAGTTTCGTGTACGATATCAAATCAAAAGTAGGTTTTCAGTTTTTCGATAAAGGGACGCGAAGAGAAAATAACTCAGGTAAAGAGGGTGGATTTACTTCTTAAAATATTCGAAATATTTATAGGAACGTTTGGACGGCGGGATTAATAGATATAAATATTCTTTCGTTTACTTCTATCGGCTGGAAGTGGCTATAGGACAAAATGCTATCGATAAATCGGCTCGCGAATAGGACGAAACTTTCGCAAACGTTCGACGAAACAAACAGATGGGGGGATAAAATGGAGGAGTTTAAGCACCCCTACGCGGACGGTCCTTTCCTTTCGTATTCTTTTCTCTGGAGAGTATGAAATGCAGACTGTTTACAGACAATCTGTTAAAAAGTTTTACATGCAAACAGGGGCATCCGAGAGTGCTTTCGTCTGCCAGTTGTGTAAGAACGAAACTCTTGCTGTAGGCAAAGAACATTCTTCTCAAGACTTCTCGCCATTATGGAAATAACGATTATGCAATAATACGTACGCGTTTCGATAAACTTTTCCTCTTGGTATTTCCACCGTGGGGATACTATCTCAGACGTCATTAAAAGACTGCGAATGCGATACTGGAAAATATTTATATTATTTCATATCATATGTGAAACATTGCGAGTATATCACGACGATGACTGAGTTTCCAAAGCTTGCTTCTCTGCATACATTACAGTAGAATTGCAAGAAAATTGATAATATTGACGACCGGATAATTATTCACTGAACATCGTACGTAGAGTGATAACTGCAAAAGATATGGAAAAGATAGCAGCAATTGTCGTCGGATAATATCGAACTTAGATTGTATTATTGAAATTAGGCATAAAAATTTCTGTCATAACTTGTAAGGCATCAAATTGTTTTTACAGTGGCTACAAAAAGTATTTGCACATATCCTTAGTTTGCAAAGAAGCATTTCCTATTTGGTTTCACGTTCCATTTTCTTTGTATTCATATGAAAGTACCATGAAATAGTAGGAAATTTGATATTTGGGCTTTCATAATTAATTAGTATGTAAATACGATAATATACAATGGTAAATATAAATGAGAAATATTTTTTGTAGTCACAATATATAATGTAAAGTTTAACAACTTTAATTGCAAGACATCGATCAATGATCTCGACTATTTGATAGCAGTTTGATTGTAGATAATTCTACAGGTTTCTTTTAAATACACTTTATTTTCAGAAATTTATATAGTTAATAAATTTGAGTAAATAAACTATGACCAAATTTGATCCATATAATTTCGCCAATTTTATCCCGGAAATTATTTTTGTTTACATATTTCCTAATACGAAAGCCTATATTTTGCAGATTTATTACTAATTTAATTGATAGATTAAATATACAAGCAACTACAGCAACGAACACGTAATTAATATAATTAGTTAAATACCAAGTTTGTTGCGGTTTCAAAACTATTAACTCTTTGTCAATTGTATAATATGCAGAGAATACACTCGTACGATATTTAAGTAACTTACAATAGATAACTTATATATCTTTTGCCTCATATTAAGATTATCTAATAGTATCCTTATACTTTAATACGTAAATTATAGTATAAATTTAGTTAATCATATTTTCATTTGTTTAATTTCAATCTTCGTACGAAAGATAATACACATCTCTTATGGTCTCGATTCAATTTTCAGTTGTTCTTATAGCGTAATATCTTCTATTACATAAAGTAGCAGATATTCATTTCCACTTTCAGTTATAAATAACCACAATCTCGCAATAAGCATTTACAAACTTCATACTTTTCTATTAAGCATCTGTGAACTTCTCTTCAGCAGAACTTCATAATTTTTAGAGGTAGGTACCGGTGTCTCGTAAATTTTTCGCCCTTTTCAATTTTATCGTCGATTCTTCTTTTTTCAGTTCTTAAGTAAAGACCTCATACTCTTCAAAAACTTTTATATTCGCGAGATGAATTGTGGAACATTCTTTTCGTCTTGGAACGGAAACGTACAAAGAAAAGGCTCTAACCGAGCTCGTGAATGAAGATGAGTAACGTACATTGCTCAAAACTTGTAACCATTACAAGAAGCCATCCCACGTAAAAGATGGAACGAGAGATTATGTGTCTCCCCTTTGCCTCCAGCCTTGATACGTCCCTGGACGAGCACGCTGCTGTCCTTGGAACTTCCTTTGGTCCCGGGAGAGGAAAGCTTCCGAGGGAAATCCGGACTTCCCATCCGCGACTACAGACGACCCAACTTCTTCGTGGCTTGTGATGTTTTTAAGCTTATACTTTATGAAAGAACATCTACCATCCACGGGAAAAAGAAAACGTTAAACAAAGTTAATACTGCTTTCTTGTTGCGGAAGGCAACGTATAATAATCAAATCTTAGAGTAACCACATTTCAAGTTGAATTTGACGAACTTTTAAATCGTTTCATCTGGGTTTGTATGAACTGTTGAATCGTTTAATATGCGAACGTTAATGATTTGTAACTGATAACTTCAAATGTTTATAAAAATTCGACACCGTTTTAAAAGACACAAATATAGACTTATCATCTATAAGATTTCAAGTTGCTTTTAAGAGAGTTCATCTAAACTATTTCACGTAATATGAAGATATTTGTGTAATTTTTGCGTTGTCATTAATCGGTCTTATTTTTTATATTTGCATTGCAGTGAACATTTTTGTGGAGTATTTGAAATAAGATGTGAATATTGAAGTAATTTTATGGTTGCTTACTGATGTACATATATACTTTGCGAATTCAAATACTGACAATAACAAGAGCTTTAATCATTCTGGTTGTTGAATAGAGAAAGCATAAGAAATGACTCAAACTTTGCTCCAATTGTAATTATAATTCTTTGATAACATTGGTAGTTATATCGTTAAAAAATCATACAAGCGTTAAAGAGATACATTAAATGAAGATAAAAATATCACTTCTTACATTTTCAAAATATAGGTACATATACATATGTCAGAGACATATATATATATTAATTTATACATTAATTATTAATTAATTAATTTATACATATTTACATTAATTCTCATATCAAAATATATTAATCATCAACGAACTTTATATGTGTAAAATATATCGACATTCTTATCATTTTTAGAGATAAGCTGTAACTATACTTTTTGATAATATACGTATATACATGTGTTATAATTGAACTAAAATATTCTTTCAAGCATAGTCGATTATCTTTGTTCACATTACGCATATAAAGATATATTTCATAATTATTGGCTTTTAACTTTTTTTTTAATTATTTAGATAAATTCTTTGTTTCTAAGTAACCTCCTTCGAGAAGTCTAATAAACGGAAGCTTTGATTTGTCAATTTTCAGTCGTCGATTTAACGTAAATGTAGGAAATCAGAAAGACGATCAATGGGGGAAACGAATTGGGTACTGCGTGACTGAGAACCGCAAACCCTATTTAGGGCTGGGAAGAACCTTTATGAGAGTGACACGCACGATTTCCTGCTGAGTTTCGTGTCACGTAAGTTGCGTAACAGGTGGCATAGAGTGACAGAAGGAAAGGCTGGCTTCTTAGAAAGGAAAAAAAAACAACTCCCATTCACTTATATTAGAAAAGTTATCACCCCGGACATCGAAGGAAATTGAATCACTCAATGATGAAATGTCACCTACCAAGCACGATACGGCGTTGGGAAAGAAACTTTCTCATTTCCTGGATGTCTGTTTTTGAAATGATTGAACATGAATCGCTCGAGGAAGAAAGAATATTACTTTGTCGTATCTTTCTCTCGATACGATGAAAATGAATATTCATCAACTTGTAGTAATAATAAAATTGTGCTGCCATCGACGATAATTCTTCGGGAAGCACAGCAATGACTATTTCAATGCACCTAACCCAATAATCGATAGGGGTAGAAACGCATTAAATTTTACGAAGCACGAAACGTCGATTAGAGATGGTCGGAAGAAGTGGGCGGGCAAAGTGAATGGAATAAAATTTTCATCGGACCGCCCTTGCAACTATGAAAATAGGCCTTCCGGGCATGTCTCTTTTTCTTTCCTCGGAATTTTCTCTTCGACGGGTGACACGAAAAAACTTCTTAAAACTTTCGTGTTCCGCCGCATCATGGGAGGCTACAGACTGGGCGGTCTGGAAAGTCAGAAGTTCGGGGCCACGAGGAAAAACAGAAACAGAAAAAGGACAACGGACAGTCGAGAGAGAAACAAGGATTATCAATCAGAATGACAGTGATATAGAAAAGAGCTAAGCCACATTAGTCTCCGCCCGGTGGATTCATTCGCGCTGCCAATCACGCCGCCACTTTGAAATCTCTGGGGAACCCTAGCAACCGTATCTTTCGCAATTTTCATTCGAGGACGACGGAATCGAAAATATTGTCTCAATGTACGTAACACGGGCCATCCTTGAACCGAACGTATACCAAAAATAGATAACTTTTCTTTAGTGAACAGATAGTTTCGCAAACGCATAGTTATTTTAATCCTTTACGTTAGAACTTAAAACTTCCTTTTAAACAAAATTCATTCATATTACACGTATAGAAATATATTTCGAAATTGTTAGTTTTTTAATTTTTCCAAATTATTTAGATAAAATCTTTGTTCCTAAATAACCGCCACTTTTAAAACACAATAATAATAAAATATTGTACCTAATTATTTAATAGAAGATTCAAATTTTCAATATTTAACTTAAACATAAATTTTCGTTATCCGTCGTTTAGTTTCCAGCAGCAAGTTCTGATGAATCATTATGTTGGGTAAAAATTTCTTTTTAATTTCTCTTTTTTTTTAAATTTTCCATCGAGACAACGATCTACAGTGAGATCCGTTATAACGTACCGCACGCGTACCGAGCGAAAATTCAAAGTCGATTTTCTCGAAAACAAAGCCTCGAACGACAAATTTTTATTCTATATTTTCGACTTCTTTTTTCGCGTAGAATCACCCCCTGTCCGCTTGTACCACCAGTTACCAACCACACTATATATATCATCGCAGATGTGCATGCGATTAATTAAGTTGGTGAATATTCATAAATTCATAATAACAAATAACTGGGTGGCATATTGTAAATTGTAGGTTTAATGTTACAACGATACACATACGCTACGAACATAATGAGATATACAATCGTGGCTATTTCAACGTAATGTCAAATGATAATTAAGAATATTTACATTACGCTCGTAGATTCGTTTTTGCAGACCGTGTTTGAACAAGCAATGACGTCAAATGAAATTAAACCATCTGCCGATATATCGTCGAAATATAACGTTCGCGTTATCGATCGGTGCAAGGCCGATGAAAAGGTCTAACGAAAGTGGGCTAATTAATTGCCAGCGATATCGGCGGGTATATTTCATCAAATCAAATTCACATAAATATATCTACTACCAGAAAAATGATGAACTACGAAAGAAACAATAAATTCGAGCAATTTTTTTGCACGTTTTATATATCCAGAATTCCTGTTAATTTTATAATTATACATATGATCTAAACTTATATTCCAAGTCTTTAAATTTGTATTACGATTTCACAGATTATTTAAAACACGAAATTTATACGTTATTTGTACGAAATTTAACGTTTCAATAATCTTGTTTTAATAATCTTGTTTTTTTACGAATAACGAAAAGCGTTATTATCCATGCACAAGAATGTATTTTTGTTGTTATAAATTCAATAACAAAAACGAAGGAACGTCAACATGATGGGTTCTTTAATTTAATCAGCCATTGAAGAAATTCAGCGTTTTATACAAGGTGACCCAGATTCTGACGCCCAAGCATTGTTAGTATATTTAAATAAGAAAAAAAAATGTTATATAAACATAGGTCGTTTAAACCTTTATTAAAAAAGTGACGAGAAAAATATGAAATACGATGGGAACAGTAGCGGACTCACGGTTATTGCGACATAATGTAGGGATACATCAGCGATACTTACGTTTAGTCTGTCTATGCAAAGGTAACTAATTCTCCATCTCAAAATGTCCACCGTTCTGACAATAGAGAATCGACAATGGCCGAAAATAGAATTTATTACCCAGCGAATTTCATTTCTATTCCATTCCATTTCAGTAAATGCGTCATTTTGAGATGGAGACATTTTGTGTTGGAAAATTTGTTACCTTTGCATAGAGCGAACGTAAATATCGCTGATGTGTTCTCATATTATATCGCAGTAATCGTGAGTCTGCCACTGTTCTCTTTGTATTTCATATTTTTGTGCGTGTTACATGTACGATAATATTTGATAATTAATAAGTTCTTAATAACGAGGCATTTATAATGGTTCAATCATTAATTACGCTCAATTGTGTAAACTTGGAGCGAAATTTATCTTTGATGTCATCCAAAAAGGATTATTGCATTCTCGTCGGGACAAATTCTACAAAATTGTGGTTCGTTTGGATTGCCGTTACATTTGATTGCTTGATTGCCTTCGTTGCTGTGTATTTGTGAATGTATATTCTACGCAATATTCATGTTGAAATTGTTTTAACGAGCAATTACTTGTCAAATAACTAGAAACGATAGAATATTATTAATTGATTTCACGATAAAATATCAAATGATTATGTTCTTTTGTTTTTCATTTTTATAGCGAGTACATGTATAAGTACATACAGATATCGGGTGTCTGAAAAATCATATTATCTATTCATTTGTTTAAAAATAGTATCGATAGGTATATTCACGTCTAAACATAATGTTTTATGACCATGATACACTCTATTGCAATATATTTATATTCATATCATCAACAAATGTAATAATGTTGAGAAAGTTTGAAGCATCTAATGCACTTTTATTTCGATTTATATTCATCACTTTCAATGGTGTTTCACCTATACACTTAAAAAATTTAAAGAATTTTGTATTGGAAATCCATTAAAAAATATATATTCCATAGCTCAATTACATTGGACTGTAATGATTTTATTCTTTATAATCGCCATAGCCACAAACAACAGAATATTATAACACGATTAAATCGATTTGTAAAATTCAACAAGCAGTAATAAAAGTGAAGTTTGTAAATTTCTTCATTTTTGAATTATAAGCCAGATTAAACAAATTTTCTTAAACCGATAATTAATGTCAGGGATTAATGCAAGCAATAATACCTAAATAAAAAATGTATATATATAATACATAGTAAATCATAAGATATATTAGTGCTACATCTTCTAATAGGTAATTCAAATTTACAATCTACTTATTTCATAGAAAAAATGGCGATTTCAGCTTCTAATCGTTAATTTATCATTAATTTTAATTGAATTTAAATATTACCACTGCGAAATGACAAGATGTTTATGAACAGTGATGTATCTATCGATTATCATGAGAATTTACTAAACAGTGGATATCTTAAAATAAAATTTAAATATTTAATCGCAGTTACTTTTCTCGTGTACTTAACTGAGCTCATACTCTGTAATTCGTATTTAAAAAAGAAGACTCTAAGAACTATAGGGAACCATTTAGAAAGCAAAAACTTTCAGAGACTGTCATGGGAACGTTCTCGTACAAGATACGAGGCAAGAAATCGCTTCTGATCTTGCATCCGCAAAAGTTGTTTGATGAACTTCATTTTGTAAAAGACACGGCTTTTAATGTTCCGCACGACATTCTCACAGCGAGATATTCGTCAGAGGTACAAAGTATCCGCACCGAAATAGTCTGTGAACTAAAAGCTATCGCAAAAGAGCGTCACTCGAGTCTACCTGGATACATGTTCATCGGTGAACATCGTTTTCAGAATACGCTGGCCGAGTTTCTTTGTGGGTCGCACTTTGGCAACGCACGAAAAGACAGACAGTGTTAATTTCTTTTTTTTTTCGACGGTGCAAACGCGAAAGCCTTCCTCTCTGTCTGTCTTCCTTTTTCTATATTCGACGGTGTTCTATATTCAATCTTCTATATTTGCTCTCGTTTTCGTTTTTTCTATTTTCTTACCAGTGTAATAGTGAAATCGTGTCTATGTACATTGTTTATACTCACTTTTCCATCTGGACTGCATACTTTAATACCCGCGAGCGACACTATCAGGAGAACGGGCGTGGACCGATCACTATACTGAAAAGAAACAAACGTTTTCATATAGAGATTGAAAAATATTGCAATTGGATTGCACACTACATGCTCACTTATTAGTACACTGCATCTCATAACGATAGGACCGCTCAAAAACTTGTAACTTTTACATATCCTGTTACACATGTTTATTTATCAACTTGGTAAGGAACGACTTATGCCATATTTGAAATTATATTGAGAAACAATCTTCTCGCTCTATTATATTCGCTAGAAAAATTACTTTTCTGTTTCATAACTTTGGAACTTGCAAATGAACTTTTAGAACATAAAACGAAATTGTAACAATAGTTTTTATAAGTTTAACTGTTCGGCTTTGTCGTGTTCTCTACAAGAATTGAATTTTAGGGTAATATAATTTAGTCTTATAATCATGAGACGCAATGTATTAAATATTCTTTAAGAATTCATAAATATGTAAATTGAGAATTTATCACGTATTAGCATATGTAGAAATAGACATATTTTGTTATAATCTAAAATAGTCGCTGTAATTATAAGTGACAGTTTATAGTTTATAGTGCGTCTATAATGAATTTCGGATTTTTTAATCGTTACTTACAGACAATTCCAATTTTTCTTTTATATTGGTTAGTATATTATTCGCAAGATGCTGGCAAGAAACGTTCTTATTGTTAATCTTATAGAATTGAGACATTGCTTCCTTTACGAAAATGTCAATTTCTCGTTACCTTTAAAGAACACCTTACTGGAAGGGAATTTATATTATATATAAGTATTATAAGCTTGACCTTGTTTGGTATTGTTGGCAAGATTTATACAGCCTCTCGAAAAGTTACAGTTAAACTTCAAAAGCATCTGACACTTGTTAAAGAAGAATTTATAGAACTTAGGAACAAGCAAAATAGGCTCAATAAATAATAACAAAATATTGGATTTCTCACACATAAATCATATTTATATAGCACGTAGTTTTTCTTTTAGACATGTTATATAAAGAAACATCGACCGTATTTATTTCATACAACAAAATATTTAACTGATGCAAGATTGAAACTATACAAGAAACGTCATACAAATTCTATAAATACCTACATACAATGTAAATACTGTAAGAAATGTTTTAAAATTCGAAAGTCTTTTAAACTGGAGGAAAAATTTCGCTTTCACGTTAGGAACATTATCTTAAGAGTTTGTGACCTGTGAGTTTAGCGAGACGACTACAAATTACACCGTAAGCAATTACACAAAGGTGATAAAAAGTTACTCCAGTTTACATTGCTAATTAAGAACAGGTTCTTCCGTTTCACTGAAAAATATTCAACCTGTTCGTAACAACGATGAAGGTTCGAACATTCTGTGTTGCCGGATCGGAGACAGCAGCGGATGCCCCAGTAGCTTGAGGCTTCCGCTAATTTCGAAATTAGAAAGCTGGCAAAGCGAGTGGCACGATTGAAAATGGCACTGACAACGAAAGAATGTTCCCTATTTCCCGTTGAAGACACGGCTCATTGTCTTAAAAATCCACTGAGATGGATAGACGTGGCTTGAGTAGGAAAGGGGGAACGTCGGTATAATTACTGTAAAGCAAGGGGTGGTTTTCGATAAAGGACGCCAGTGCACTCTATTTATACGGGGTGACCTACGAAGTCTCTTTCTCCTCTCCTTTCTACTGTCACGACATTATCTACTGACGAATGAGAGAGCAGAGATCATTCCACATAGGGATAATTTAAAAAAACCTCGCTTCGTGATGATTCCAGACGCAGCAATTATTACGTGTAACCCACTGGTTCTTTTAAATTTTAATATTACTTCCACTCCTTATTACGGTAACGCGAGACTCGGTGAAAAGGGAATGAAATATTTAAGACGTTTCTCTCTTGCGAGATGTAAGTTTGTTATAGGATGTCTCGTCGACCAATACATATACATTCCACGATATAAGAATGCAACATTTTATACGTAGTATTAATTGTTTAGATATATTGGATTATCACCGATGTTTATCATTTGTATGATAGCTAACATGTATAAGTTTCATAAAATGTTCTTCAGAATGTTACTTGAGCTACTTACATTTCACTACTGTGAATCTGTTGATATCTTTTCGTATTTCATTATGAATTTATCGCATTCTCATTTTATGAAGAATTAGAAGAAACAGGCAGTAATAACATAAATGAATCAGCGGCTTATTCTTATTTGAATAATTCTGAAACCGCAACCATCTTGATATTTAGGAATTCAATCGAAAGATTAGACTCAAGAGGAAATGCTCGTATTTACGAATTATTCGTACGCTATGTCAAGAGTTTATAACGCATCTGCCGCTTCTGAAAATATAGATACCAGAACCCAGCCGTTCGTATGCACGAACGTTTATTTTCTACAGTCATAAAATAATTTCCAAGCCTCTAACATCTGGCTTCGTCGATCATGTATACGAAGTATAAATCGAAGATTTCTCAAAAATGTCTAATATGCAGTGTGTAATAACCACGTCATAAACCCCTACGGTTTTACCATTAATAGAAAAGCTGGCAACAAATTTTTCAATAATAAACTATTTAAACGTCGTCTGTAATATTTCACATATTCCCTTTTGGCGTGCACTAGGTATGTCATCTTCTTCTAGATAACTTTCACATTTCTATTTCATACCACAATATTTTTAAACACTTAGACTGAAACATAAAAATAAAATACTTGTCAAACGTGATGATCTAACTAAACGGTGGCCAAACCTTTTACATTCTTCTCAACTCTTTCGTAAATCTTAAAAACTAATTTAACAAATTTCACATTTCAATTATTTCCATTGCGAATCAAAAACTAGACACGGATAATTCTATAAAGAATTAAATGTAAAATATCTACAAAAGGAGGGCTCTCGATTATTTCCTCTTCTTAAGAAATAAACCGGTTGTTATATGGATTAACCCTAACTCGGATCCAGTGACCTAGAATTTCGTCCACGTTCTCTCCGCAATTCTGAATGACCGCGCGAACCGAGGCATATCAAAGCGTGCCGCTGATGCCAGGCACCCTGATACGCCATGCAAACGAAGATATCACGCGACGTTTATTCCAGGACACCCGTTGGTTCGGCCACCTTTGTTCGGCGGGGGTGATTAAAAAGTTGCTGAGTGAGTCGCGCTGACAGGAGGACGCGGAGCGAGACAGATACAGAGAAGCGGTGAAAGTAACGGACAGAGGAAAAAGAGAAAGGATGGAAGGAAGCAGGCGTGCGAGAGAATGAGTAGGAACGGAGCTGTGGAAAAAGGAGGGAAAGTGCGAAAAACCAAGTTGCGAAAGAGGGAGAGAGAGAGAATAGGACGAGGAGAGACGCGAAAGGAGAAAGATACAGAAAATAGGAAAAGAGACAGAAGTTGAGACAGCCAGCGCAGGAGACAAATCAAAAGGATAAAGATGCGAGAACGTTTGAGGAAAAGGGACGGATGAAAGGGTGACATAGGGACGGGGATGGACGAAAGGGTAAAAAGCGCGGGATAACTCCTACTCGGTGTGTACAACCATTAAGCGCATCGGGTACAACTCCGAATGGGCTCTTGGCGTGATCACCTAACATTTTCTTCCTGTTTCAATCTCCCTGTGTCTCCCTGTTACGCCAGCCACCCACCGTGCACAACACGGTTACCCTTTTTTTTTTCTTTTATTTTTGTATTCCTTTACTTGCCGCTTCTTCTGCTCTTCCTTTCTTGGAAATGCCCCTGCATCTGTCATTGCTCACCCGACTCTGCATAAATTGACACTCGTCCGATTTACCTGGACCATTGTCGTTTATTTCACTTATTGTGCGCCGATCTTTTAAACTACGTTTCTTTCGTTTCGATAACAGCCTGTCGATTTAAATGTACATTAATGATGGAAGTATTACGCTTGGAAGTTATCGTATCGGTTTAATTTGCATTAAAATATGTGACGTTTAAATTTGTTGTGTAGTTAGCCGCAAATTTGTAACACGTATGTTTGAAGTATAAAGGATCCTTTGTGTAAGACATTTTTAGAAATATAATAACAATTTGGAGAAATTCGTTGGCTATTATTTAAATTGCTTCATCCTATCTTTTCCTTCTCATAATTTATGTTTCTTAGTTTCAAGTATAATAAAAATAGATTTCCCTCGATAATGCTGGCAATGGTTATCTTTATTTGATAGATCTTGAATCTATTGCGTGCATTGTAGTAATTTTATTTGTTTTATAGAAAAGTGCATACTGTACAATTTTATTAAACTGTGCGGATGTGGTCTTAAAAATTTTATTTTTAATACAAAGAATCTGTTTATTAATATGTACTGTACAGTATAAAAATTGTAACACAGAATATATAATAAGAAATATATAATCGCTTTATTTATTCCAATTGTTATTTATAGATATTTAGAAAGAAAATACATCCATCGTTTCTTGCATTAACAATTGTTATTTGTTTAACTGTTATCTTTCCTTCTATTATTATTTCTTTTTCTTTGTTTTTTCTTTTTTTGCTAGATGATAAAATACCTCATTAATTTCATTGAAACAATATTTTTTCAAATTTCCAATTGTTCTCAATTTTTATTTGTCAACTTGATTTACGTCATTTATTTTCGGAATCGCCTATACAGGAAATGATTGCACGTGTTCAGATTCGAGGACACGGAAGCATACCTGAACTAGCCTCTTGAACGAGACGGAATTGGGAATTAATTGGTTTGTCGTCTGCAGATCTGCCCTTTCTCGTTTTGCAGTAAGGCTCAGATCTTTCAAGTACGTAGAGAAATTAGCTTTCTATGATAATGCCAGATTAGGAACAGTAACATTATGAAAAATGTCCGATAAATTTTCAGGTTTTAAAATTAATTCATCAGCATATTTTAAAGGAGACAACGCAATGTAAATTGTTGAATATCGAAACAAGTGCTTTCACATAACATAGAATATATAGCTGACTATACTATGATGTATTAAAAAGAAACTAATGCTTAATATCGTGTGGCAATTAATTTGTGATTTAATTTCTCATAAGGCTCAACAAACGTAAATTATATTTGCAAGGAAGTTTAGTTTCGATTTTTCAAACCAAAGATCTCTAAGTATAAATTATATAAAACACCAAAATATTTAACGTCAAATACCTTGTTACAACAGTGACTAGCTATAACGATCACCTAAATAACTACTACATACATAATCATTTTTAACAGCTCATTAAATTGAGATCATAATAAAATTCAGACGAAATAGATATAAATGTACAAATTAACGCGACCTCGATTTTTGAAATATTCAGTTGCAACCCTCTAGCATGGACACGATCTCTTAAATCCATTTACCCTCTGACAAACTACATTGTTCCTATATTGGCATATGAACCATTGAACAATGCTCGGTTGTACTAGAGATAATGTCGCCCATCAAATCTGTCACGAGTAATAAAGGGAATGGTTATGACGAGCGTGATTATCAGTGACTCATGACGCGACGTGACTCAAAGTATCGACAGACACTGGGGGTAATAGAAGAGGGTTTCCTTTAGGTTGCATCACGGAGAATCGTTTCTTGTCTTACCGCGGCGACTGTTCACGAATTTATGAATTTATCAGCCGGGGGATCGTTTCTGTAAATGCGATCCACGTATCATATGGGGTGCATATCAAGTACCATCCCCTCATGATCGCGAGACTGGAGCAAGGAGAGCACTCGAGGCTTCCGAGCATGAAAAACGAAGGGTGAATATGCCTGATGAGAACGAGAGTACCGATTTGAACTCTTATGCTTCTTTTGCGTTCGTCAGGTTTTTTTAGAACCATTAACAGGTTTCTGAGAGCGAGCTGTGCGAGTAGCAATTATTAGCAGCATTATATCTTGCCGTGAGTTCTTCATGCGCATTTTTTAACGAACGGCGCTGGTGAAGCTATTAATTAACCAAATAACCTGTAATAGTCTGACAATTTCAATTTTTGTTCATATAATATTTCGATGATAAGCAATTATGTACTAGGATAATAATCCAATTTAAGGAGTTTTGCGCAGTTTTTCATTCTCTGAAATATCTTATCTAATAACCCTTTTTTTTACTTAATCACAGTAAATTTTCTCTTGTAGGTAAAGTTACTTAGTTACAAAGTTTATTCGTTAAAGTTTGAGAAATATCACGAATACGACAAAGAAATTGTATTTATTATAACAACCATATTAATTCATATATAATATTTTATATTATATATGATATGCATATATAATTTTAATGCATTGAAGTATTTTTAAAAAAATGTAATATTCAAATAGTGAAGCTTCGTTTGTAATACGAACAGTGTAAAGGTGAAACAAGAAATCTTTTTATTTGTAGCACGGTGAATTCATCGTAGGTGAAAAGAGATTTTCTGAACAAGAACTGTCGCTTTTCCATCTTGGAAGGTGTATAAACGTTTCATCGTACGATGATAACGGAAAATATGCCGTGAACTGAACGACGCTCGTCTTATTACGTGAGCTGAACCTATACCAATTCTTTTCCTTAAAGCGTCTGCGTTCATTTTTATATCTACTCTTTTATTCGCAGTCGTCGTCGACTATTTTATATCTACATCGAACAGGCGACATATTCAAGCGTGCACGGGTCCCCACTGACGTTATATTGCGACGTATAAATTTATTGTACAAAACTTTACTGTTCCGTAAAATCATTATTTTCATTTCCTTCAACACATCTTATTCTCTATATTTCAATATCGCGTAACAGACTCGTATTATACTATTGATGCAAGTTCATTTCTCTTTGTTTGAATGATATATATTTTGAACTCGTTGGCTATTTTTATTATATGCTGCGAAATTCCTAATCTTCTAGACAAAAAGCTCAACATTTCAGATTTAATAATTTAATACCGGTTAAATGAGATTTTGATTCGAACAGGAATTTACTTTTTTTTAATCAAACTTCAACATTCATCAACTCCTTTTTATAATAAAATTATTCTTTGAAATACAAGACAGATATATTTGTATACTGTTTATGAAGGCTAGAACTTTTTTATTTAACATCAGTTTTATAGACATATATACATATTTTTATGTTCTTTTTGTTTCTTAACATTATCCACGTATATATAAAATTCAATAGAGCGTATTTTGTATTTTCGTATGTATGTATTTCGTATTTTGAGTAATTATCAATAAAATTTTAAGTGGCTCATGCTTATGCAACATATTTTGTCTGATTATACCCACAAAGCATATTGTCTAAAATTTGGCTGTTAAACCCTGAGACACCTTGTATATGTACAAAACAGACATAAAAATGTAGGAATAACTCATGAACAATGACATTAAAAAACACGTGCTATCGTTTACAAAATAATTTGAAAATTATGATTGTGATTTAAAAATCACGATGTGTTTAGGAATGAAAATAAAGTTGTTGAAATGCGCCAAGTCTTAGACAGTCTAGACACTGAATCATATGTATATGAGTAGATCTAACCAGTAGATACAAGTAGGTAGATACGAGAACGCATCTGCGAAAAATGCAACGGTACAGCATATGGTGTATCCGGCTTGAAATAAAAGCAAAACGTTGTAACGGAGGGGGTAAATGACGAAAAGCTCTCCCTCAGGTTTGTCCGGGACTGGTTTTAATCCATTATTATGAAATGTACTGACGTCTGACAAAACTGGCCAAATATCGGAAGCGCCGGACGGAAATTAAACCGATTCTGTTCCTCGTCTACTTCGATTTCGATCATCTCCGTTTCTCTCCCCATTTTCCCTCCGAACATACCTATATAATAGGTTCGGACATATGAAATGTTGTTTTCTCAAAAAAGAAAAAATACCTTTGCCCTCGAATAAAACGTCGTTCCTAACTTTCCTAACGATTAACTATTAAATGAATAAAAAAATCCTGTGCTTTTATTTTTATAAAGGAATAACGTAAAGGGACCAGACGAATATTCTGATTATTCGTGACAAATAATTTGAAATTTGTGTTTTCAATCCTTCTGGTATTCGATGCACGTACGTTGTAGCAAATTTCTTCTTCGTGTACTAAAACCACCGTATATAAAATACGTGCTAATGTGTACAGAATTAAACGTATTTGTTGCGGTAGTTTTGTATGTACCCAGCCAGTGATTTCTCTGAAGTTACGAATATAAGTTAGGTTTCTATCCGCGGAAGTAATTATCCATCAGAATAATATATATCGTACATTAACCTCTTCTAGCCAAGGAAAATATTGTCCCACGTAACCATCTTCCGCCCTCGTCATAGAATTGTTTCACATAACAGCGCGGTAATTTCTCCTGAGACGGAAAAGAAGAAGGACAAGAATTCGAAACAGAGGGGATAGGCAGGAGAAAAACGAGTGAACTGCATTCCCTACGAGAAAATGATTTTTCACCCCAGTCACAGTATAATTGTTACTCATCCTCGGCCTAGAGGCGTCGCATCGAATTTCAGTTGGCCACCAGCGCACCGCACCGTCACGGAAATAGACAACAAGTGACAGCGGTACAGCGGAATTTAATTTCGTTTCGAGATGTATGAACGTCGGACTCGGTATACACACGCCCATCGGTATGCATGTGTGCATACATATGTACATCGCCGACGCTTTGCTCGGCTGCGCAAGCTTTTAAATGAAATCAATTATCGTACACTCGCGAATAATTATTATGCGGACGGTCTGGACGAAGGAGACGGCTCGTACCGACCAAGAAATTATTTTAACGCTACCCGCCACTGCTTGATTGTTACTATTCCGCTTGTTATGACGGCCGAGATGTTGGAAAACACGAGCTGCTGATTATAATTAGGAAACAGAGGAGAGCACTGCAGCGCGACGTATGATGGACGTCTACTAAACTTCCGTTTGTTATAGTTTCGATTATTTGTTTAATTCGTACAACATTCTGAGTTGTCCTAACGTTTCGATTTCAATTTGGAACGTTCCTTGTCGCGGGAAATTAATTTATTGAATTTGTAAATTCAGGACACGCCTAGAGAGAAGAGAAGATTTTTCTTTAAATCCTTAAGTATCTACGCATGTACGTTCCTAAAGGAAAATAGATTCTGTTTAAATTGGTCCTTATGTTCGTATATGCTCATATACATATTTCTACGTTTACATATATGGAAGTAAACATGTGTATATGAATGTTCGTTTAAGTCGAAATAAATCTTCATTGAAGATTTAAAATGCGGAATAAAAAAGATATTTAGTATAGTTAAACGAGAGACGTCTATACGGAATTTTCATTTATTATAATTGTAATTGTTTGATTGATTTGTAAGATATTATAAACTGTCTTAACACTTTAATTTCAATTTGCTACTTTCCGTATCACAAGGAATTAATTTATTAAATTTCTTGAATGCAGGGCACGTGGAATTATAAATATGATTGCGTCGAAACTGACTGTAGAGCACAGAAATGTTAAACACATTAATATAATCGATGAAACGTTAATTTCCAAAAGAAGATTTAATTATTCCCGATGTATAATTTTTCACAGAGAATCCGTTCAATACAATTTCTCTTCACGTAATTGTACAATGCTTTTAAATAATCTACCCGATTGATATTAAATAATTATTGCGAAGGCTTCTACAGCATGACATTGGACATACATCGTCGCGCAATCAATGTTATTAATGCGAATTATATTACGGATGATTGAACAAAGCCAATTTAGCATATATAATATTTCTAGGGATACACGTTATATTCCTTTCCTGATAACTTTATCGGAATATCTGATTAATTTTTGACTTTGAACGATTCATTCATAGATGCAGAAGGTAATTCGCTTTTGCGTGTAAAATATTAAATTGAAAATATTGAACATTGGTTTAAAAAATAAAGATAGGATTTAAATATAGATTTTTCAGAATATAAATTAAAATTATGCAAATAAACACGTTATGCATTAAATATTCATACCTGCAAGTATAAACTATCTGTTGAAGAAGAATGCATTTAAACATTATCTAGTTTGTTTAATCTGTATCGGGACAATGATTTTATAAATCTCTAACGATCAACTCGAAGAGAAGTTTATGAGGGAAAATATCTCACTGGCGACCTAACACAATTTACTGGCTGTTACGCTTTTGCTGCTTTTCGTGGTCGTCAAGATGATGCCATTTCAAATTCATTAACAGGCTGTGCAGAAGAAGCAATGATTAAAAGCTAATAAAATCTTAAGAGTTAGACTTTTTGTTAAAAAATATACCATCGAATTTTTTCACGGTATTTTCAACAAAAAATTGATAAAACCTATAATTTGTAGACAATCGTTATTGATAGTTCATATGAAAAAAGTAATCAAATTCAATATTAACCGACCATGCGCTTTAATCCTTGATACACCCACTATATTCCAATAAAAGGAATTTTAAATTGATTTTTAATAAATACTATTAATTAATGATGTATCTAACTAATGCTGTTTAACAGTATAGTTACTCAATAAATTTTCAAATATTTAGTACTTTTATAAAATTGATCACCTAAAATTTCTAGATATTTATATAATATATTTCGGTATTTGACGATTTACCGATTTAAATAGAACTAAGTTAGTAATTAATTTCCGACTAAAATAACGAATAATATCACATTTATCGATTTTCCAGAAGTAACTCGAATAAAACCACTTAAACAGAGAGTTTCTGCTATAATAACGCGAATGATATTTTAGTTAGAATCCGTATATATATATAAATCCTCGACGACTAAGACGTAAATAGAATTATCCGTATGTATAGCCCATTTTAGATATCTCGATCGATATTTTATTCTAAAATTATTCGTGTTCTAAAATTCGTAGATATTTATAATTTAGCGACACGAAAATCATGAACCGATAATACAATCGGTTCGGTATCTTATTAATATTTATACTTGAACAGCTAGAATTGCTTTCCTTGGAAATTTTCCCCCCTGCAACGAATATATTGTAGACTCCGCCAGTTTAATAGATATACCAAGTGTATGCATGCTGGTTGGACAGGGTCAGCATTTCGAAAGTTTCGCCGCGCCCCAGGATCCAGAGCCGATTAATGGACATATCCGATATTGCACGGCTGCGTGGCTGCAAGTATTAAACGTTACAGTTACAAGGCCAGGAACAGAGCGCGTCCATGTGGCCGACCGCTTACACGTGTTTCCGTGTGCCGTGCAGATTTCCAGGGAAAATAGACTTACAACTATGCTAGCAGGGGAAGGTTACCATAGGAATAAGCCAGCGACCTCTAATGGAGATGGATTTCTGCATCAACGGCCACGCTGGATGACAGCTAAGCTTTGAAAATTTTATGTTCAATCCTACGTCGCCGTCTTCTGTGACTTCGAGCGTACCATCTACCATCCTTCGTTTTTCCCATCTTTCTTTTCTCGTTTCTTTAATATATGAACGGTCGAGTACATTTGCTCAGACGACAGACTGTCCGCAACATTTCCACGCGAAGATTATCGTGACAAATATACGAGAGTAAATGTAAACGAATGGCGATGAGTCGTGCCTCATGAATTATAATTAATGATTGGAATTTATTCTTCAAGAAATTGGACGATGAATTACCATTTGAATTTTGTTTGGCGAAAGTAGATATTGTCGTGTATTATATAGATATATTCGAAGCTTCTTTTCATGAAAAAGAAGAAAAAAAAAAGAAGAATGAACAATGATCTCGAGCAAATAAGGATTAGATTGTTTTTGTGAATCGTAACACTGGACATGCAACAAGCGATGTAAAGTATAACTTGTGTGAAAATCGATCATAACGTTGGTTCGACACGATCGAAACGAGCGACTGGCACTTTGGCTGAAACGCCGAGGCTATTTATCGGCGTAATAGGGCATAACGGAGCAGTCATCAGCTGATTGATGCGTCGACAGGCTCCGGAGGGTTTATAGGTGGTTGCGAGCCGACGATTCGCTCTCACTTTTCACTCTCGGGACGTATTTGGATAACGCCGACTGCCAGACGGGAATATTATTTGCTTGTTACCGCCTGCTTTACAAAGCCAGCTACACAATCGTGAATTATAAAGTACGACATTCCAGCCGTCCTGAATTACGCGTGTTTTTGACACGACAACGATGCTATTGTATATCAGTGACAAACTTCTTTCTTTTGTATTAGTAAAAATCATAAAGAGAATTTGACGGCTGACACGAATGGATATTGTATGCAAATCTATTGAAAGTACGTGGATTAAAATAGATAAAATAAAATAAAATGCACTTTTCAACGTAGTTCACTTTTTATTCGTTGATCTAATCTATAAGATCGTTTCAACATTTCACATCGTTTATCTAAGTTCGGAAAATATTGTGTGACTTTAGGGATATCTGTGTGTAGTTAAATACTTCCCATTATTTTAAACATTTTCATATTGTTATGTTATGATATGCTGGAAGATTACATGGCTTGAAAGCTTAGGCTAATTGTAAGTTTAGAAAGATTAACGTGAGCATCCTTCACGTTCATTAATTAGTATCTCTTTCAACGAAGTTTATTTACATAGTTAAATTTTATTATTAGGCAGGTATATTTAAAAAGTATTAAGTTTTTAGATGTTCATAGAACTCATAAAGGTATTTCATAAAAAAATACAGTTGCTATTTAATTGCAGTAAAATTCATATAGAGTTAACTATTTAAGGAGGAAATATTTAGAGACACGGAAAACGTAAATACATACTTCTTGTCTTTGATAGACATTCAATCGTTGATTAATGTAATTATTTTTATTCTATTAAATGATCGAAGTTTCTACTTATATTGTAATCCCATTTTTCAGTACAAACAATTCATTATATTTCTCTTATATGATACGATGTATCGAGAAGTAAATGAATGGTATTGTTACGTACAAATATGTTAAATTAACGAAAGAATTAGAAAGAATTGTCACGAAAAATATTGTGATTGAGCCATTAAGTATATGAAGCGTTTGACGTGATGACAGGTATGGTGGATAGAGTATGAGGAGTGGCGAGATCGCTTCTATTATTAACTTCCGGATATTTGTATTGGACTCCCTGCTGACAGCAGAACCATTTGTGTTACACCCACTGTGACTCACGCCTTTAGGAACTTTTGCGTGATCCATTAGCGAAATTCGATCTTCTACATCGAACGTGGGCGATCCCTTCCTTTTCTTCATTTTAAAGTTTCCGATGTGAAAATATAAAAATGTAAAAGTTATCGTGCGACTGTTACAAATTGGCTACAGTGGAACTTACGAATGGTAACAATATACATAATGTGACATATATAACAGGAAGATGAAATATTCAATTTGTTGACATTATAATAATCGATGATATATATCTCGATGTTTCTCATAAAATTAATGATTTGTACCGAAGGTACTTTTATTTCGAGAAGATTTCAACGGAATTCCTTTGTAACGAAATATTTAATCGGTTCAGCCGTGGTTTTAGTATTATTGCTTCGTATCCAATAGTCTTAATCTGTTCCAAAATAGGTCAATAACTACGCCATCGCATGTGGTATCATGCGATTGTGGTACAAAGCTGGTTTTACACGTGCCGACATCGTACCATTGCCCGTGGCACGAATTTAATGGCACGAAATGCACTTCCAAATGTCGGCAGCTACCTACGAGTTCACACAGAAGATCTAGTTTAAAGCAATGCGTTTCCAATGCCGCGGACAATGGCACAATAATGGTCTGTGTGAAACCGAACTAAATGTGTAAATCTCATTTGAAATACCAGCAGATCATGTGGCATCAGTAGTTCAAATCGTTGAGCATATTAAATAACGAGCGATATGAATTGTACAGCATCGAGTAACACGAGATAACAAATGAGTAATTTAACACTAACCGGTTTCAAAATTTAATTAAAAATTGTAAAATTGTATATTACCTGATTCATCGATTTCTCAATTTTTGTTAATATAATAATTTACATAAAGTTAGATGGTCAAAAGGAATAACGAAGAATGTACAATTTTACATTTTGACCGCACCTGGTAACGTTAGTATTAAAGTTTACTGTTCGTGTAAATTTATTAGATTGTGCGATAAATTCATTCGCTTTTCGATGTCTCGCACTACGTAAGAAATGTTATGGTAACGTTATACTTCCTCAAATGCGACTACAGGGTAGGCACATGATGTGTTCGTCCGTGCGTAAATTTTACACCGCTAGACAGATTTCGACGAGCAGGAAACACCCTTCTAACATTTTCGATAGTTACCGGACATCGTGACATCATTATTCCGGCGTATTAAGCAAGAATTTAATAACGTGCCAATATGTTTCAGCTGGCAAAATCTCGGGAACACGGCGATAGCGCCGCGAGGGTTGAACATTTCACGTTATAAATCACGCAGCGCACCTATATCCTCGTTATAACGGAAGGGCCTGAGGATTCTGTATTCAAAGGATTAGCATGAAAATAATAGAATGGATTATATCGCGGGAACCTGTGAATCGTTATTGAGTCAGAGGTGTTCCATTGAAATTTATATCCGGCGCGAATGGTCGCGGAGTTCATTGAACGCGAAACTTCCACGCTTCTTATTTCGTCCCGGCTATCGGCCGTTTCACCTGAAAGACGCTAGAACAATTATCGCGATGCCATTTCCGCGTCCGTAAAACGCGAGCCTCCTCGAACGAACGAGTGTTCTCGAAGACAATAAAGTCGCGAAACTTCGCGGAACATTTTATTAAAGCGATGCAAAATGCATCATGGTCGTCTCGGGCGAATGCCCTTCAAGAACTCGTGCAAACCACTTCTTCGAAAACGTCCGCTCTGCAAAGTCCACCCCCGTGATCGTTCATTTCGCGGCATCATACGCGAGGAATAAAGGGAGCCAGATACGTCGTAAGTACCTGGCGTAAATGATTCCTCCTTTTAGCAGTTGCAAACAGAGCAGTACTCGGTATATATAAAGACAAACAAGAATTAACGACCAATTAGGGGAGTTAAGAAAGAATCCTCGGCCGAGATAATGGGACGATCCATGGTCGAGCCGTGTTGTTACGAAATGTAATTAAGCCCGGTCTACAACAATTTGTGGAAATCATTAACGAACGGCCGCCGTTCGCGATTCTGTGCAACTTGTCGTAAGACTGCGCCATCAAGATGGCTCGGAGACACGCCAGAGAAAGAGACCTATAGATAGAAGGGAGGACGGTTTCCCTTATTATAAAGCGTTCTTATTATAAGGAGGTCCCCTAATTATTGTCGTCCCTTGAGAAAGAAGGACTCTTGCCTCCTTCAAGCCACTTCGAGTACATTAAATTATGCTTTCAACGGTCTTGAGAAAATCTCTGCATTAAGTTGCTCCTTTATTTTATATGTGCGTGCGCGCATTAAGTATGCACTTGTGATTTTGTATCGTACCTTCCGATGGTTACAATTAGTTCAGTTTGCCGGCTTTAAGAGCAACAGTTTTTTAAAACTCGTTTATCCCACTGCTATTTCGTAATTTTCTAATCAACGGGGAATGGAGAGAAAGTTACAAGTTTTGTAGATCTTAATGAGGGTCTCCAACGGATTTTAGACTTTCCATTTTCTGCGTCTGATTATTAAAAATCGTGTGGTAGTATTGGCATTTAATCGTTTGAATTGTTTGACTTAACTTAGACAGTGAAACTGATCTCGCAGCGGGATAAAGTATTT
Source organism: Bombus impatiens (assembly GCF_000188095.3). Taxonomy (NCBI): domain Eukaryota; kingdom Metazoa; phylum Arthropoda; class Insecta; order Hymenoptera; family Apidae; genus Bombus; species Bombus impatiens. The sequence continues at coordinate 314,500 of NT_177084.1, read as the reverse complement.
TTACTTCGTGCTAAATTTAGTTTAATCAAATTTCTAATTTTCTAAATCTCCCCTGCACAAGATTATTGTAGCACAAATTTAATATTTGCAGAACATAATATAGAAAATTATCGTATAGCTCAAAGTCTTCGGTAAATACACGCTTTGGAATATTTAAAATATCTGAATTCCAATTTTACAGATGAAGCAAAGATTCGTAGATGTTAATGAAAAAGCAGCGATACCATAAATAAGGGAAACTGCAAGAACGCGTTGTACCGTTATTAACCTAAAGTATACTTCCTTATTAAACCTTTTAACCGTTTTTCCGCGTATACAGGTTTTACCGACAAAAGAGATTAAAGGCCACTCAATGTTTCCAAAAGCGGTTTACATTTATTATATTATTATATTTTCGTATCTTATCTCTTTACTTAAACGTTCGTTTACTGATTCAAATATTCAAAGTATATGTACGTGATCCACCTTTGTGCGTGTATGTGTTGCCTGATTTACATCGAGCCGTAAAACAACTTTGGTATCCATTAAATTAATTCTAACAAGTTAGCAAGCGGATACTGTAATTATTCAAATTTTATTTGATCTGTATCCGATCTGCATAGGTAAACGGGATGTTTACGCGTTAACTAGTAGTAAGTTAAAGTCGAGAAGCATACTCGAAGAGACGTGGATCTCCTTTGGACGTTCGGTTAAAGAAGTTTCATCCTTCCTCTTTCACTCGATCTCCATTGGGAAAATGCAGACACCGCGTTCAGCAAGCAAATTTTTTCCGTTTGCTCTGCCTCCTCTTCGTCATCATCGAGGAATTTCTGACATTCCGGCATAACAACCAGAGAATCGCGATCGCTTCCATGTCCCCGAGACTGGCTTCTTTCGTTTCCTTTGATTTCACCAGAAAAAGACGAAACGCAAAGAAATATAATTTTGCGTCGAATTGCCTCGGGTAACTCGATTACCTCTTGATATCGCTTATTGCTCGTTTTTACCTGCAATTTTATTTATTTTTAATCGCAGCAGCAATCAGAGTTATTTTTCCCACCGACCATTACGATAGCAATTAGTTGGAGCGTTACTCACAACGCGATGACACAAAAATGATTGCAGTTTCTGACGTTGTTAAAGCACCGTTACCCGCTTTTTGCGTCACCTTCTGAATTAACTCCTGCTTTTGATCACTATATTCGAATATTAAGCTAGTGTCATAAATACGACAGCGAACGCATAATACGTATTGTTAATAAGAATAAACGAACAGTAGGCAGCTTTAATTTTTACAGGATTTAATAACGCTTATAATAGCACAATTGTGATCTAACAATACTTATTTGTAATAAAGATTCATTTAACACAATGCGCGGAACGTTTAATATATTTTGATTTAATGAAGATAAAAATACCAATGTTACTTTACCAAACAAAGGATCATAATTCAATCATTTTTAAAAGCTAACAAAATTTTCCTGCTGATATATATATAATACTTCCTGTTAAATTGTACCCGTTGAAAGATCGCAGAAACATTGTTATCGATGTACTCACATTTCCATTTATACATTCATTATATTGTTATATCCCATCATAAATTTTTCTCCGAGATTATTCTGTTTTCTTTCTAAATATTTTGGTACCTTTTTGCAGCCTGTATCTTAATTCCTTCAAATTTCATAGTTTTGTTAGGTCACCGTCAATGAAATCTGCAATCTTCGCACGTGTTTTCTCGAATGACAACACTCTGTCAAGGCCATCGATTTTCTTACCCCTTTCGACTTATCTTCAGGCTCTATTATACTCCCTCGTCCTAGCTTTGCTTATATTTCCCCTTCCTCGGCTATGACCATTCTTGTCAGCGTGGCCTTTCGCCGTAAGTGAGATTTTGCATATTCAAACGTGAAACACGCCCGAAGCTGAGTGCACCATCCTGCCTTTGCCCGTTACCCGCACCTTCCTTTTAATTATTGCGATTAATTAAGCCGTAACAAGTCTGCGCGGTAAGGAATAGGTTGTGGGTGGAACAGGGTCGGGGGGTTGGAACAGCCGATGGAACTAAGGAGAATGGGGGGAATTCATTATCATCGAAGTCGAGAGACGGTAAATCACGCACGCGGAATTGTTAATATCGGCACCCTGAATATTGAGACGGCCCGGAAGATTTACAAGGGAGACGCTCGAGAAAGGGATATTAAACTTTCTCTCGGAAGTATATTAAGTCGATATGAAACTCGGACTCTTCCCGCGTCCCGTTATTTCCCATTGTGAAACAGCGATATCGTTTGTACTTAATCGATCGCGCGGAATCGGAATTTCAGGATGTTTTTACGACGGGCCATAAATATCATTTCGATCGAACCGATCATATGCCACGGGAATCTTCTCCCTTTTCTTACTGTACGAAGATTTATAGCGGGTTTTCATATTTTTTCGTTTAGATTGCAAGATATCACTGGGCGGTTATATTAAAAAGCGTTGACTCTGGTATCGCTCCAAAAATTTCTTCCGTGATATTACACGCGTACATTTATCGCGAATCTCACGATCGTGAGATACAAACGTTATTTATTTATAATTTCAGTTATTCATAGGACACTGAATGTTCATAGAAATTGATAGATCAGTAGCTGTCTCTAGATTTCGTATGAATTTATGAGCGAAATTTTTGTTCTGTAATAAAATGTATTTACATGTCGAAGAAGTAGTAACGCTAAAAATTTGGAACTATTTTATTTACTGCAAACAATCACAGTGCTTATTCATCAATTAAGTTCTGGAAACTGTTATGTAAAATTTAATACAGAATTTGTTTGTAATCATAGAAAGTACTCGACAAAAGTCTTATGAATATTTATATTGACAAAATCAAATGAAAAGATAACTTTGATGTAGAATTTGTTTACAATATATTGAATCTTGAAACTATTTTCCTGTAAAAAGATGGGAAATATAAGTTACCATGTTTTTCACCTGTGACCTGCGAACAATGGCGGAAGAAAGAAAATGAATAATTTGTATCTATGCGTATAAACATATATAAACATTACTAATTTTTCTATTAGAAATTGTTTACCTTGATAATATTATTTAGATCCTGCCAAGATTATAATTGAATTTTCCGTTTCAAAATTACTGTTTCATCCTCTTGTCTGTTAAACCTTCTTTTGCCTGTTACCGTAATTAATAAGAAAAATCGAATCGTTTTGCAAAATATTATCGTTTCAAAAAGATATATCATAGACACGTTTCATGGAGAAGTAAATCGACTCTCCGCGTTCAGTATATTAAACTTCGAAACACGAACTGACTAAACACTAGAAACGTGCAATGTACTCTGTTATTCTCAGCCGTAGAAATAAAAGGTTATTCCACTTGTACCGAGAATCGGCGCGAGTGATATTTAAGCGATTGGAGCGCGCGCGATATTAAAATCTTGGGACGTAATCGTAAACGTAGATAGCCGCGTCGCGTGCAGGATTCGAAATTACGGAATGAAAATTCGTTCCGGCTGCTACAAAGTTCACGTGGCATTATCAGGAAGTTCCAGAACTCGCATTATATCCATCGACGGAAACATCGGCTTCCTCTTTCCGAGCTTGGCCGATCGTAAAAGCGAACGATGGAGAATGAGAACGAGAAAACCAGAGGTAAATCTACAGAGCGAGCCTAAGCAAATGGTGTTCCACGAAGGGACGCACGCATGCATACCTACAGTCGAAGCCTTTCGGAAATTGTTGATGCTACGGACGTCGGGAAAATACGGCTGCTGTTTGCGCTCGCGTCTCGAATTCAGCTTCGCGTTTCTTAAGGACCGTTCTAACACTGGCGGCTCGAGTTTAATTGCTGACTACGAGAAAGAAGATTCGTTTCCATGTTTTCTTTCTTTCTTAGTCGTTATTTTCCTATTTGCAAGTAACAGCGAACAGAATATTAGAAACTACGCTATAAAGCGGAAGTCGGAGAAGAAGAACGTGATAAGTATATTTTTGTCGATTTTTCATTTTAACGTCGCCTTACGATTAAACGGGAGAATTTTAACACGGCACAATCGGAAATAAAAGCCTGTCAGATTCGATGATGTAAGTTTTTTACATGATGATAAGTGAACGAAATTTTGTGCAAGTCAAACGTGTGACTATTAAGGCGATATTTTAGTAGCATTTTCAATATTGCGATACTACGATGGATATTATTTTGAAAATTTAGAAAAGGGTGAAAAGATGCATGTTTCGGCTCCAAATCCAAGTGAAAAGACAATTTTCATCGCATACGTCGATTAATTGACAGTGTAGTGAATCTTAAAACTGTTTCCCTGCAAAAAATAGGAATGTGACGTATCGTGTACTTTACCTGTAATTTTCAAACGCACTCGGAATGTTGGTAGATTTTTTGAAATCTTAAATTGTACTCTATATATTTTGCATTTAAAGTTTATCGATTTTATTCCTCTTGATACGTTAATCTTAGTTAATCTCCGTACAATTTATAAAATCACATTGTGTGCGTATGTATAGAGGCTATACTACTGAATCAGTAGAATAACGAGGACAATGAACAAATTTGGTTCAACGAAAATTTAATTTCACGTTCCATCAAAGGTAAATATATACGATCATTTCATGAAAAATGTATTAATAGTTTTATTTCAGTGGAAATATCTTAGCAGGAAAAACGGCTTTAGCGTGCCATTTCTTGAAACTAACCTACGCGACGACGACGACGACGACGACGACGACACGGAAAAGGGAGAATATCCATGGACAATCAGCAGAGCATATTTCATATTCAGCGACCCGTGACCTTGCAATCTTCGAGTGGAAGAGGGTGGGCTAACTGGCCGGACGCCTCTGAAATTGAATCCACAATCGAGAGCAAGTCGTCTCCTCTCCGCAGTGTAACGTATGCATTGGTTTGAGTAAATGGACGATGTCCATCTTCTCCTCTTCGTCCTTTCCATTTCTTCCCCTTTAGTCCGTTCCAACCCCGTTCCACCTATCTTCCCCTGCACGTTCCCAGGATGTCCCCAAGAGCATCGAAGTCCTTTTTGCACGTTCTACGTACTTACTCGACCTTGTCCACGTTTTCTCACCCTAATCCGCTTTGTTGACAGCAACGTGTGTACGTATGATTGTCCCCTATGTACACCTGCGGATTTCTGCTCTAGCAAATGGCAGTAGATTTTCCGAACGCTCGTCGTTTTCTCTGAACGCGACTAATGGGGAATAATTCGATCGCGAAGAAGTAAACGTTATCGATGAGGAATTAAAGCGAACAATTGCACGGTTTCAAAGATATATAATGCGGCGGAATGACGTAATGAGATGTCGCGAAACATGGTAATTTGTATGGCATCTGTGTATCTGTAAACTTGATTCTTCAATGTTGCATTTATTAATAGAGTATATTTCTTTCGTTACGATATTGTTTTAGGGTTTACAAGTTATAAGTACGTGACTATGGTAATTCAAGCGACGATTTAAATCGTTTCTCTTAGTTAAGGGGTTAACAGAAAATAACTAACATTTGTATGAATTAATACATGTGAACGAACGATGAACGATGAAGACTGACGAATGTAATACAATCATAGATCTACCGATAATATTTAAGACGATAAATAATAAGACGAATCCTTCATTGCATGTGTTTGCATCGCAAAGTGCTTACGACTACGTTTATGATATTGTAAGAAATTTTCTATTTCAATTTCTTACTTCCTAAGGATAGGAACGTGAATTACTTCGACACGAAGTCGTCCGTCTATGACTACGATATACGATGATCCTAATTTGTTTTTATTATTAACTCGACAAAGTGGATGTAACAGTGTTCAGCTTTATGAAAAGAAAAGTATTTTATGCAATTGTATGCTCTGTTGTAAATCAGAATCTACGTGGTACCAACGTGGCGCTCGCGTGAATTAATATTCTTGACTAATTTCACGACAATACGGTAGTTGTTCCCATCAAAGCAAAGAATAATTCTTTTTATTTGCAGTCGATTTGTCGGTTGTCAACGGAACACTCCTATAATGCAGAGCTATTACTCTCTCGGGGACGAACTTTTAATTAACGATCGTTTTAAACGAGCGTAATTGAAGTGGAACGATCTGTCATGTGCGTAGAAAAGATTGAAAGCTGATATGTGAGTTCATTTGTTCGCGTTATGCGCTATAGAGAGAGAGAGTAATCGATGACACAGAAAAGTTTCATCTGACCAGCCACTAAAGGGTTGTCCATATCGTGTAATAACTCGGATTCTGTTATCTCTCTTTCGATCGAAATTCTCTTCAGAGTTTTATTCTTTCCCAATTTGAAAAGCCGTGAAATTCAATTTCATAACTGAATTTTCTGAACACTTTTGCCTTATTGAAACTGACAGAGAAAATGATCCGTTAGCAACGTGAGCGATGATATATTATTCTCTTTATCGAATTAGATACGGTATTTGTAGTGATTGAAAGTAAAGGAAACATTTATGTACGCTTCATTTATGAATAACTTACACTCATAATAAAATCTAGTTAGAAGTATAAAACCTAGAAGATAAGAAGAATAAAATTATTATCGCATTTCTGTTCTGCAATAATTAGATATAAAACATGCTTGCGTGTACGTGGCTGACTAAATCATAACGAGTAATCCATTTTTATGTGTATTTAATTCATTGTAAATATTATATTCAAAATTATTTAACACGTATTATCGTTAGCCAATAGAGCTGCGATAAACTTAGAATTTTTAGATAAATATTATTACAGATTATATTTATAGGTGGAAAATATTAGAAAAATGCGAAACTTTAGAAGATAGCGCATGCATGTGTCTAAAAATATGAATAAAGCGAAGCTACGTATTTATTCCAATAAATTCTCTAATTGTTATCTGGTTAAATTCGACAAGTTATTAAATTAAATGAACCGGTAATTTTGTCCCGCCAATTATGAAAACGCTAGGAAGATCTCGGTATTAATCTTTGAGATGGAAATTAAGGTGCCAGTCACTCGCAAAGAAGTCGAACTGATAAGCAGAATTCGTGCAGACCAAAGGAATCAATTAAAAATGAATGCCGACGAATTATTAAGAGATACTGCGACTTAAGCACCACCGGGGAACTTTCGTATCAGAGACGGCCAGAAGAAAGTTCGAGACTTGCTCGGAAGGGAAATAAGTTTAAACTTCGTACTTTCGTTACTCGAGACACCTGTGAACAAACAGACGCGTCTACGACAAATTAAAACTTGTCGCTCTGCTAAGTTACCGTCTTGCGAGTTTTCCGTGTTATACGTTATTTCCTCGCGATATTCCACCAATTTATCGAAGGTAAACACGAATTTAAACGTTTCCCGCCTCTTTCTCTGTACCTTCTCGTTTTTGAAATTCTCGTTTACGACGATTGCGTTTACAATCAAATATCCGATATCCCAATTAAACAAAAGTTTCAAAAGTTGCTACGATTTCTGTAATACCAACAACGAAAGACTAGAATATTTGACATGAAATTTAATCAATAGAGATAATAATGTAAAAGTGCGTTAAAATTTATGATCGGACTATGCGACCAGCATTTCGGATAGGACAAAACGAAGGCGATCGAACGACTTTTGCAAAGAGTATCGAGCATACTTTTAGTTTGTTTAAGGAAACCACCAGACGTGGTTGCGAATACGCGGAAGAGGCGTGGTAACTATCGGCGACCCTTTTCCAGCGGCTCCCTCGTCGACAGCCAGCAGTCCACCCCGCGCAACCGCGTCTACGTTAGCGAACATGTTTGAGCCATTCGCACGCGAAATTTATTCATCGGTTCGTACAAAACAGCATCGCGAGTTGTTTAGGGCTCGATGAAGAATTCACCGAACTACGCTGACCTGTTCGCTATTCCGTTCCAGCCCCTATCCTGTTACGTCGATAAATTTGCCTGGTCGAAGCCCCTCCTTTCCCACTGAAAATGATTAAACTTTGAAAAGTGCTCCGATTTCACCGGTACCGCACGCTGTCCATTCCGTTTGCACGCGGTTCGTCAGGCGATAAATATTTTTCGTTCGACGCGTTGCAGCCATTTTTGTCTCGCAACCAGATCCACAGGAAATGTCGTTTGCTAGTTTCCTTTCTTTTTTTTTTTCTAGGTAACATCTGTATCGCTTTTATAAAGCTTATCGATTTCATATTTTCGCCCTTTCGAATGTACACTATATATGGAACTACTATGTACGTCGAGCATAACACACGCTAAGAGTAGAAAAGCAAATTTCCATTCGTTGCTGCACGATTTGAATACGAATGTATGAATCGCCGTGTCATTCGTGCGTTTAGGAGATTTTAATTGCTTTCAGATGCAGATATCTCGAAATTAACACGTCCGTTGCGGACTCATTCTCGTTTCGCACGATGCTGTACGTTGACGGAAAATTTTCGCGCAATACCCGTCTTTGTATCGTGACCATTCCGGAATTCCTAATTTACGTGCCACGTCCAAACCGAAACCGTACGTAATCTGACACTGTGCGCGATTCGAATTATCTGCGACTGTGTGTGTGATTCGTGTTATCGATATTTATCATACTGGAATTTTTGATCGTCTATTCAAAATTCCCTTCCCTAGCCCTTGCTCAAGTATAAACCATCTGATCGCGATTCCACAGTGGATGACCAAAAAATCTGTTATACGTAGATTGCGGTCTTAAAAGGCTCGGGGTGGTTTAACGAAGCAACTTTTCACAGGGGCAGTTCTTCTCGAGAGGTTACCGGAAATTCTGGAGCGCTTTCGCGGTTCGTTTCACCGGGCGGAAAAAAAGAATTTTTTTAAGAAAAGCCTGGAAAGGCGGGGTTTGACTCAGACTACTTAAAGGCGCGAGCACACATGTCAACGAGCGACTGCCGCAATAGTGTTCTTAGTCTCGCTCCTCACGGGAGCCTTCTAGATTTTCAGTCGCCTTTCACAAGCTTTCTCGAGTAAAGTACACGCCATTTCGGCATTCTACCGAGCTTCTTGCGCTCCTCTGATCTCTACCCGGCAAGTTCTCCTCTTTGTTACCTTCCGCCTAATTATCGTCGTAACTTGTATGCGATTTTCTTACGTCACGCTCCTCTTATTTGATAAACAAGACTACATTGTATAGCTTCGTGAAGTATTTTCGACGGTGAGCTCTTTGTTCGTTGATATGCACAGAACGTACGAGAACGACGCGTTATTACATCGAATCGTTGAATTATTTTTCCTTTCATGCCTTTGGGGGTTTTCACGTTCGAGACCTCTTTGAGTCTTTCGAGTATTCCCAAATGCCAAGGGGAATGTTTTGTGAATTTTCTTTATTTTTACACGGACTAAAATTATTTTTGAAATTTCTTGCATTCTTGCCCCTACTTATTTCGAGGGTTTATTTCTCTTTCCATTCGCTCCTTCGCGACGACTTATTATTTAACCGTAGCTTTCAGGTTTTTCGTGAATGTCCATGAATGTATATGAAAACATACTTTAACGAAGTAGGTACTTTGGTAAAAGATTATCGTCATAAAATGATGATTAACAGTGAAAAGAAGAAAGAAAAAAAAGGAGACTGAATAAGTCTGATCTAGACCTTATATCCTTTAGTACTCTGTACTAGACATATCGTACAGGACGTTTCGTGATAAATGGGTACTATTTAATAGATGGATCCAGCATCTAAAAACAATAAAAAAAAATTTCATATCCACATATAGCCTATTTGATCTTGTTTACGAGATATAAGGAGTTTTGTGCAGCATCATTTCGTATCCCATTGCCTTCATGGGGGGAGATGTCTTGCTATTAATGTGGTGACTCTTTCAATACCCTCTGATATTCTTTGAATTCGTTGAAACCTTTGTTCGATTTTATGGCAAAGTATTTCACTCTTGGTGGATGTGGAATATACAATGAACTTCAAGTATCCCTACAAATAAAAATGAAATGAATGCATGTATTCATCTCGTTTCTGAAATATTACGAGACACTCTGTATACGTGGAATGCATGAAATTGTATTGCGGATGATCGTAGATCGTCGCTGTATTGAAAAAGTATATTTGAAAAAGAAAAGACAATTGAAGATATCAGATAAACTTATTATTTTAAACGAGTGTTAAACGAAATTATGTTAATATCGAACGAGAGATCATTAATTCTTTTAACTTATTTAGAAATAATACCTATTTAAGCACTTGCAGCATTATTTTACAAATTACATTATCTTCATTCGAAATTAAAAAGAGGAAGACACAAGGGAGCAAAAAAGCAATATTATTGTTGCATAGAGTTTTTGAATTCCTTGATAGGTAAAACGAGGACTATACATATAACACTTGGTGTGTTCTAGTGATCTATATATTTGTAAAAAATGTATGCATTTATTTTCTACCAAACAAATACAAATGTGGAAACGAAATTGCAAATTTAACAAGAGTGGCTTTTATTTCACGATATAAAAATTTTGATACGAGCACATCGTCATGGAAATTAGATTTTCACTTACCGATTTGTAATTCTCCGAAAATGAATAGAAAAATTTAATTTACAGAATACCGACTTAATTTCTATGAAAGCTAGAAATAATATTATTCCGTCGTTTAGAATTATTAAAAGTATTCTGAATATTTCGTATATGAAGTACAAGTAAAAACGAAGGAAGAGAAATAGCTTCAAGCAGTCAATAAAAATAAAATCCGATTCTTTCGGCAGAATAATCGTCAGATTTTCGGTAACGTACATGTTCACAGGTACGTGCACGAAATTTCCAGGAAAAGCTACGGCGTGAAAAAAAAAAGGAACGAGAGTGAAAGAGGAGCTCGAAGTGGAGCACACGCGTTTCAAAACGATTTCTGCAGTGACGTTCGCACAGCAGCTACGGTTCTCGAAGCTCTCTTATGTGCTTTCAGAGGACTTTCAGAAGCTTTCTCGGAAGCAACTGCATCGCGTTTTCAACCTCTCATGGGTATTTACTCGCTAATAGCGTGCAAAGTACACGCCGCGGAATTTCGCAGCCTTCGTTGCTTTTACCACCCTACGAGTGCCGCGTCGTCCGGAAGGAACTCTGACCCCCTTCAGTCAAACTGTCTTCGCGATTTCCCCCTATTAAGCGGAATAAACCTTTTCCAGGCTAGTCATTACCTTCACTTCCACTGTTAGTAATTTGTCGGCACTGTTGTTTAGCTGGGAAATTGTTTCTATAACAACGTGTCGTTCAGAAATGAAATCAGTCCTTTGTGACGGGATAAAGGAGCCAACGACGTACCAGAAACTACTTGCATACGCTCTTTGACGCGATATAAGCTAAACGCTAGGAGTCGATTTTGGAACGTGTATTTTCAGCGTATTAATTTATTTCGTCCGCTTTCCATCCGTAATATTGCGAGTTATACCTATACATACATTATACATTATACCTCGATATAATTAAGGAATACTTTTGCATAAACTCGATCACAACGTAATTAGAACAGCAGGTACAGTTATTAATTTTTATTCACACACCGAGTCACGTTCACGGAGATATAAAGGTATTCCAAACCAGATGTTCGTTACTATGAAACGAAAATTTTGTTAACGTAAAAGAAACTTCTCCGAAAGTATCGTATTTTCATAAAAGGTACAGAAATCGTTTTGAATTTTTTAAATAGCCTCGTATATCTTTCTTGTTATATTTTTATACTACGTTAGGGGATGAATCTAGTATAGCAACGCCTGTCATTTTATCTACCTGTTCCTATAATAATGTATAATTTCTTTTTGAATTATCACCTACACGTAACATCTGCATAAAATAATCATAAATGACGCAAGTATCGTTTCGATGGCGAGTAGAACGGTCATAATGTATGTCACTTGTACAAACACGTATTTCTTTGGTTTAATGGCGGACCGATGTAGGGGGTAAGAGGGAACTAATTTCGTACGAGCCCATGGAGGTTCACGAAGGTTATCTATTTCACTCCCGTAAATACCGAATCCTGTAACATGCGAGCGTGGGCTGCAGGTCCACCGGTTATCTGGACAACACCTCTTTCCTCTCCCCTCAAACATTTGCAGGGCTGGGATTTAATTGCCTCTTCTATTTTGTGCGTCACGTACGCAGCGATTTGCGGTCGGACAACCCCGCGATATTAATTTCGTCGACCGCTTTGCCGACTAATAAAAGAACCAAGGAATAATCGCGATTACGTTGCTCTCGTGAACCGTTTAATTGCGATACTTGTCGATGCGAGCACGCGATGCGAAATTTAGATTTCGCTCATTCTAACGCTTCTCACGGAGGAACGTTTTTCGAGGAGACGTGTCAGTTTATATTCATTTCACTGGCTCTTTCATTGATATCTCTTCCAGTAATTTTACAAATTTTTATTCCTTCGCACGATCATTTTTAAAATGCTATTTTCATTATTGCGAATATCAATTTGCTTCTTTTTTTTCTTGCATACTATTGGAGCACGGAGATAATTTCACATGAATTTATTATTTACGACAGAATAGCAATTGTTCTTTTTTTATCGAACTAGATAGTTGACAAATTTAAGTTTAAATTCGATCAAGTTGAAACCACCGAATCGCCAATGTGGATCTGTTATTTTACTTGAAATATTCACGAAAGCTTCTCCTTATTAACCAAATCAATTGACTTCAGGTTGTTTCATTTAAATAATTCACGCCGCTCTACCAAATATAATTAATACACAGTTAATAATTAATTCTTAATTCTGTCATAAAATACAGATAACGGAGATTGTAAACGTTTAAAACTATGCGATACTAGAATATGTAAGTGGTAACAAAATTTATTATACGAAGTAACAGAAGATGTACGCTAACGAGAAGTATTATCTTAGGATATATTCGCTGCGAAATGATATTTTATCAATGCTATGTTTACTATTATTACTTCATTACAACATCAGAGCCGCATATGAAATTACATCTCCACTCATTAAACTCGAACTTGCAAGAATATCTACCTGATATATAATTACATTTATTAAACAAGTAATTAAATACGTCATATTATACGATTTAAGAAACTCTTATTTTCTATTTACTATTTCTAGTAGCACGAACCTGTTGCCTGTACTATTGTAATAAAGTAATAAAGTATTTATAAGAAGTTACACGAGCTCTCAGATAATCGTACGAATTTTAATATTTTAAGTAATTTAATAGTTCTTGGAACATTATTATATCCAAATCTTTTATAGCGGATTTTATATTGAATTATCTTTAAGATAAATATTCCTTGCGTTGTGAAATAAAATAATCTCTATCGATACAATAATTTACGAGATCGCGAGTTTCGAAGAGATAGTGATGAGTGATTTTTCTGTTAAAAAATCCCGATGTTACTTGTCGAACGATTTAAACAACCATTAAAAATGTATTTTACAGTAGTTTTCGATTTAGCCTTTCTACTGATAACAAACATTTTCAAAAACGTTTAAGCTGAGATAACAGCGAAGGACAAGAAGAAGAACAGGAAATGTACATCGAAACGTCTTTGTGGACATCGAATTGCTTGGAATCATTGGTAATCTGATTTCCGGCCGGGATCGATCCTGGAAATACGACAGTTCATCCTCCAGTGGCTATCGGAAGTAATCTAATTCCGGATGGGTAAACCGGAAAAAGAGGAAACATTACTAGATCGAATGTTTCCCGAGATCGTTCCGCGGCTGTTAGGGATGCATCGTGGCCGATGAAAGCAAGTTAGACGGGTCGCTTAAAATATTAAACTTTCTTCAATTTCGTGCACAACTCTCTTTTCATATTACGCCTTCTTTTCATACTTAAGGAACAGGTATGCGTAGTGGAATTTTCGCCAACTTTTAGCTTTTACGAAACACAAACTGTACGTGTGTAAACCGGAGTTCATACGAACTATTTTCGATATCTATCGTCGAAGTTGTCGAATCAATGAAATTGTACGATATATTACGATGCTTATGTTATCTCAGACGTAAGACAGTTTTTATTTCGAGTTTAAAGCAACAACGGTATATATTTCTAAAGTTTCTGTACAACCTGATCGTCGTAAGTTAAGCATAAAATTAAACGGAAAGGTGATAGAATTACGACCAATCGAATCGTCGCAACTTACAGCAGTGATTTGCATTAAGTTTCATTGTTCCAGGCCGATAATCGATGAGACGAGGGGAAAATATAAGATAAAACTAGAGAAAGAGGAGCAATTGCATGGCGTTGGCTTTGGAACACGGTTCGATTATCTATTCCCAATTCTTTCGAAACGATCCACGGCTTGATCCTATTTAATGGCCGTGCCATTGCTATCTGTTCCCTATGAACCCTCCAGTTTCGCCATCAATGGGACTCGGATTTGCGTTTGTTAGCGGAAAACTGGGCTCTTTTATACTCGTATGTCCATCGCGAAGCTGTACTCGTATATCTGCTTTTTTTTACGTTCTTCTCTTTCTATTCTTTTATTCCCTCTCTTACAGATACGGATTCTTACATGTATTTATGTTTCTGTATTTAAATATTTCCCTTCTTTCTAGAAAAAATTTATACGGACGATATTTTATTTAAAAATCCTTTAACCACTTCTTTCAAATTTTAGCTACTACGTAATTGCTCGTGACTCAGTTACTTGTTTATTCTATATAATATGTACAGCGTTTTTATTTCTACTTAATTTATGATTAATATAATTGATTAAGTTTGCATTTGAAAAACATCAGAAATATATACGTGTATGTATTAAATAATCAGCTTGAACGCGCATTTATTATTTCAAATTTATCATACAGGCATTTATTCTATATCGATATCACGTATTATGATCAACAGTAGAATCATAATTATACACCGCCATCAATATTTCATGAATGTCTCTCTCTCTCTCTGTCTCTTTAGTGGAAATCAATATTTCATGTGTTCAACTTTATCTAAAATTTTTGATAGTACATATAATTTAAATACTGACGCTTAACTATTTTATCCTAAGTGGACGACTGAATATTTATTCCTCCTAATACTGTTATTTTTAAGCCATAGCCATACATTAGTATAATAGTTTAAGTTGAATTTGAATTAGTCCGCTTTTAAATATTAGGATATTTCATTCTTCTTTGTATTGTTATACTTATTTGATGTGATAAATGGCATGGATCTTATTATATAAAATACAGAATATAAATGAAAATTAAATATTCCAAATGTAAACAATTTATTATGAATCTTTTAGAATTGTACTAGGTTGTTTAGTTTTAGGGTATTTAATATTTATGGGTATTTTATCTTTCGCGATAAATTATGATTGGTTTTTATCATATAAAATACAACATATACAATGGTATACGTATAAACGGAAATAAAATATTCTACATTGAAATAACTTGTCGTAAAGTATCGTGAAGCATCTATGATTAAATGATACAATGTACGTGTTTGTAATTACTATCATTCTGGCTAGTACAGGGTCGGCAATTGCTCTGATATAAATTCCATTTGTCATTAGAAGAAACAACAATTAAGTGCATGGTAATTAAACATCTATAAAGATGGCGACGAATTAATAATATGCTGATGTTGTATCGGATCGCGATATTTCTCGTGATTATAAAAAGCGGGTCGTGCGTACGTCCGGTCCATGGTGATCACGTGTATCAATCGGCGCGGTTAATTGATAATAACAGTGCGCTCTTAATGTCAGCATCCCGGCTAATTAGGATGTGGGCCTCTCTCGTCCAATTACCGTCATGTTATTATGAAGCCACTCTGGCTTCCCTTTATCCTGTTCTGTCTTCTTTCTTCCTCACTCCTTTTCCTTGCGCTATGTTTCTCATTTTCTCTTCATGCTGCTCACTTTGTGATTTGTCGTTTGAACCCTATCACGTCGTTTACTTTCGTTCTACGATCTGATATTTTTATGTTGTTGTTTACAAACCAGAGTCCTGGTTCCTTCGTTTTGACGTGTTATCATATTTATTTTCATTCGTTTATTTATATTAGAATTTCACTTATATTATTTGTATTAGACATCAATATATCAGTCATGTTTTAATTTATTGGCTTTATTCAATGCAATATATTAAATTCATTTAGGTATTATATTCACAATAAAAAGATTTTATCATATTGATAAATTAATATATCAGTTTTATAACACTAAACTAACACTAATAAATTTAACAGTTTGATAACATCTAAAGAAATATATATTATTTTTAACTTACTTTCTGTTGTTTTAGAAAATTAAAGATAAATAGTACAAAAAATATAGGTAATATGAAAATCAACTTGTAGAAGGAAATATTGATCTTGAACGATCGCCTTGTACTTCACGTAGCGCATTTCACTTTTTTATTTCCTCGCCAATTGAAACAGGTTGAAAACTAGCACTTTCCTCTATGTGTACTTTCATACTACAGGCTCTACAGCTTTTATACTTGGCGACAACTACTTTCGTTTCCACTTTTTTTGCATTCCTTTTCCTTTGCCGACTGTCTCTTCTTCCTTTCATGTTCTACGTTTTCCTGCCACGGTATCATCACGTGCATGGTTATATCATTGCTCATCTGCTATACACCGATTCTTATCGAGTATATAACTCGTCTATAATTGCCATCGCAAGACCACCACAACGTAGTTTACACTTTACGATCGCGAGCGAAAAAACAAAGATAAGATTCGAACACGGTTGTTCACTAGCAAAGGGAAGAAATAACGTGAACATATCGTCATGATTATTAATTTTTATGTTAGGAATTCACGATATAATTTTCTTGATTACGGCACGGCTAGCAAACAAGAAACTTATCGTCTAGTTCTATCGTGCAATAAATAGTCGTTCGATGTCATTCTATTTGTTTTTCGTTTGCAGTTTTTGCTGTGATGGTAGGTTGGTGATAGTCAGGGACCTGGATCACGTAATTACATACAGTAATTTTATTATGTCAAACACGCTGGTGAACAAGTTTAAAAATTGAAATATTTTTATAAACGAAGGTAACGGACAGCATAAATTTTGTATTGTAATAATTAGAATATAATTTCACATTAATATTCTGATACGGAGGAGTAATTTCGTTATTGTTACTTTAATAAACGAACGAGCCATTCGTTTTTAATAAAAACAGATGGAATGTTCAAAAATACATATCTGCGCATACGTAAATAGTACTTCAGATTACATAGCACATTAAGAGATTTTTATTTGCGAATAAGACGCAAAAGGAAGAAATTGTTTTTATACAAGTGGCAATATTCGTTGGAAAAATAATATAAGTTCAAGATTCTATATATTGAAATAGTAAATACTTGCTAATTTCAATATGTTCGAGTAAAAATATCACTTGGCACGAAGAAAGAAAATGAAAAACTTGTTGCATGAGTCTCATCATTGAAACTATTACTATCGAGTCCAAATAAAGCTCCGGAATAAGAAAATACAGAGAAATGCAAACATCTTTCTCCAAAATAAATTCAAAGCACATTACCTTACGTTATAAAAGTAAACCAGATATTATTACTGAATTTTAATACAATTTTATTAAAATATTAGAGAAGCGATAGGATCAATGATGTTCCTGCTTCAGGTAACTTTGTCAACTACAATCAAAATCATCGATTGCGCTTTAATGAATAGATTATCAGGCGAAGGTCTTCCT
Organism: Bombus impatiens; assembly: GCF_000188095.3. Lineage (NCBI taxonomy): Eukaryota > Metazoa > Arthropoda > Insecta > Hymenoptera > Apidae > Bombus > Bombus impatiens. Next base: position 296,886 of record NT_177084.1, on the reverse strand, counting down.
TTTACCCTCGTCTTTCGTTTTTCTCCCCTATTACGAAGTGGTTATCATTTCATCAAATTATTTGGCACTTGAAAAGTCGTTAAGATAATTATTAAATGGAGTCTTCACTTTAAATCTTCTGCGGTCGAATTATTCTGACTTTATTCGGATGACACTTCGATCCTCTCTATCAATCTTTATATCGTTGTGGAATAACGAGTACGTTAAAATATCATCGTAAAATATCATTGAAAGTATCGTTACGAAATCTAAATTAGTAGGAAGTAAAAAAATCAGTGATCTTTCGATTCTTGAACCTATCTCGACGAGTAATATGTATTACGCATGGCAACTTGACAGATACATCTTAGGTGTCAGGATTCAAATATTTTTCAAAATATAATAAGTCTCTTGAGAAACATGAGGTTCGCCGTGGGAATTCTTACACGGGACGAATCCTGGATTTTACGATTCTCACGAAAGCTACATCCATCCTACATGCGTACATGCATACATACATGTACATATAGAAAAATCGAATTTTCTTTTCGACTGCAGACGTGATATGGGTAATGTATTGACCTTAATATTTATGAAAATATTTTACGAATAACTTTATATTTCATATACCTATGTGTGACGTTCATATACGTTCAAGACTTTTGAAATTGTACATGCTGTTAACCGTCACGATGAAATACTTATCTCGTGCGAAAGAATGTACATTATGACTTCGAATTACTATTTATCTTATCCTACCACCATAGACACAGTTTGGAATTAACGAAGATTGTGTAAGTGGCTACGAGCAACGTCGGAAATAAACCAATCACGAATAACTCTAAATTTTAATCATAACATCAAAGTGATGTAACAAAGAAGGCCTAAACAAAACCAAAGTCGAGGACAAACACGATGTGGATGAATATCTACGCTGGTACGAAGGTAAAGAAAAGGACAATAAGCGGAACAGAGACGAGGACAATGTCGAAGACAGCGACGGAGATGGTAATATTGTACAGCGCTCGTCGACATAGCAATAACAATAATGAAAGCTAGAAGGATTCTCCGATGCCCTTGATGTCGAGGCACGATCCCCCACCCTCGTCTTCAGTTTCGGCTCTTCAGCTTCCTGGGAGATTAGCATGAAGCTGGAGAACAAGCGAACGAAGGGGATGAAGCAGGGGAGCGTATAATCGAATAACTAAACGATTGTGTTTGCAGCTGCTCGGGAATACTCGATTACAGAAGAGATTTTTAGTCGCTGGGTTTATGCGATATTTTCCGTATCGCGTTACATGTGGAGTATATCAAAATAATAACTCCTGGATTTAGTGGGCTATCGTATACATTATGCGTTTTCAATGTGCGTTTCAATACAAAATCAAAATTGCGGAGAAACAAAACAATTTCTATAAACAAAAGCAGAAGCTTACAGATAACGTTAAATATCGCTATAGTTCTCGAAAGCAACAAATCAAATTAAAGATACGAATACGAAACGTTCGTTGATAAAAGAAAAAAAGAAACAGGTTCGTCGTTATCTATTATATAAAGGTAAAGAAATATAAAAATAAAAAATATCTGTAACAATAACTCAATGATAAATATATCGTCGATAATTGTCTTACTAGAGAAGATGGTGGTAGCAAACTGTATATCAAATCGAACGATAGATTCGAACATCGAGTTCAAAGATTTATCATAAATTTTCTCTCGTAATCCGACCATCCATTAAAGACTCCACTGCATCCCGCTTTCCCGCTTTTTCGAACTCTCATTCCCTTTTAAAGCTGCAGACTACTCTCGCTTCAATGACTTATTTAAATATTTGTACCCATTAGCCAGGTTCTCTTCTTTTACGACTTCCGCGATCGAGAAGCACGCTTAGTTAATAACACGGTTCGACGGAGCAGGCCTTTCAGAATTATTAATCTCGATACTGATCGTACCTGTAGCTTTATCGTTGCCACAGAATCGGCGGTCATCGCGCGACTAGCTAGATTCGCGAGACAGGTTCAATTGGCCGTATAGGTGAGAAAGTGGTGGCGTCGAGGTTGCGCGCCGTCGCGTCGTCGTCGTCGAAGAGTAATTAGTACGCAACGGTCGTGCCGATAGCAACTTGCGATAAGGCTAATCGAATCGGGCCTGCAAATTACTTTCCACCTCCGGCCCGGTCCACCGGTAATTGAATAACGTCCTTACGTTGCGCGTAATTCGATTGCTTTCGGGATAAGCAGATACCAGACTTGAGAACTGAGTAGAAAAGAGTGGCAGTGCGGGAAGAAATGCGACCAAGTAAGGCAGTGTGAAATTACCGCTCGCGATCTATTAAACTTCACGGTCGCGTGCAATTGAGAAGAGACAGCGAAATGTTATCAGTTTATCATCACACTGAATCACTCGTTTGTGATATGTATAGACTTGTAACAAAGACATAGGAATTTTAATATACAGCCTTCAGCTAAGATTACATTCAACTTGGACGTATATTATTAACGTCGCATTTTATTTATGTTTTTCTTACTAAGTTTCAATTGAATATTTCACTTTTTGTTTTGTTTTGGAAATATTAAAATGGTCACTCTGTTATTAGAGCGTACCAAGGGAAAACAGTAATCTGTTTCTATTCTTTGTAATTTGAAAATGTCTGTAGCGTATATTAGTGCTTTAATAAATTCTAGAAATATATTCTTCTTACAATTATTAACCTTTATACGCTTCGTTTATCAATGTAATGTGTTTAACAAGTTTTGAAAAGCGATTAATTAATTCTTCTAGTTTTCTATTCATCTCTCTTAATACTCTTAACCTTGCTTATTATAAGCGAACGTTTTACATCTCTCTAGATACCAGCGTTCAAACTGTCAGTGTTTAGAAACAAGACTAGTTTAAACAGCTTCATCGGTTAGTGGTTTGCATGGACCTGAGGTATAAACTCGGAGTAATGTAATTAAGGAGCTTACCACTGGCTCGCTTCAGATTTCCCAATTGACGCTGAAATTTTCAAACTGATGTAAATATATTTTCGTGCGATACAAATACAAATAATTTCCTATAAAGACGGAAGATTCAAAGTATATGTGTATATTATCTCGACACGAACGAAACATTATTTTTCTGTAAATATTTTACTACACCCTCTGTATGATAGAATATTTCTTCAATGTTCATTTATCATACGTTAACTTTTCATTAACTATGTGTTTGCAATAAGTACCTTATGACTTTTATATACATTTTAATATCATTTTCAAGTCTTATAATTATAATCATGATAATCAAGTCTCGACACGGTATTAATGAAATTCGAACAAATTTTGTATAATACATATAATATACTCACGAAACTCTTATACAATAACTGTTCAAACACTTTTATAAAAAAGGATTGTAATTTTCTAAGATTAATCAATATTTAAGTTTCTTCCAATATTACCATCGAATATAGCCAATATCTTGGTATACAGGACTCGAAAAGCAATAGCGATGATAAATATGCTTTTCTCGGGTGCAGGTCCCAAAGGTGAGTAACACAAAAAGTTATCCCTCCGTTAGAAATAAAAATGTTTCATCAAAATATTTACCGTGTTTCATTGTCTCGATAGCCGGATAATGCTTAAAGAACAAGTATCCACGATTCAGCGACCGCTCTTGGTGGCTCCCCATGATAATTACTAAACAAACGGACAAACGAGCAAGGTCCTTCTTCTTCGCTTTTTCCTGGTTGATGCTCGAGAGCTCTCGAACAATGTGGTCGCGTGACAATGACGTACTTCGCTGAATGACCGTCGAGAGAGACGCCGTATTTGCAGACGAACTGCTGTGACGTACAAAGACATTTCGATGTGATTGTCCGGTCTAACTCGCTTCTTCTCCTAAAGTCATCAGTCGAATGCCAGAAAAGAAAAAAAAAGAAGAAAAGAGGTAAAGGAGGTAACGAAGATGCCGAGGAAGAGGAGACGGAGAATGAAATCGTAGTAAAGGGAGAAAAAGGGAAAATGGAAAATATGGTGGAGGACATAGAGAGTAGAGTGACAGGTTTCCTTATTGGGACGAACAACTGTCTGACCAGTTCAGACTAGACCGATAGAAATACCGAAGAAAACGAGCACTACGAAGCGTTTCTGCATATATAAAATAAAGTTGAATTCAGAGAGAGAGAGAGAGAGTGAGAGAGAGAGAGAGAGAGAGAGAGAGAGAGAGAGAGAGAGAGAGAGAGAGAGAGAGAGAGAGAGAGAGAGAGAGAGAGAGAGAGAGAGAGAGAGAGAGAGAGAGAGAGAGAGAGAGAGAGAGAGAGAGAGAGAGAGAGAGAGAGAGAGAGAGAGAGAGAGAGAGAGAGAGAGAGAGAGAGAGAGAGAGAGAGAGAGAGAGAGAGAGAGAGAGAGAGAGAGAGAGAGAGAGAGAGAGAGAGAGAGAGAGAGAGAGAGAGAGAGAGAGAGAGAGAGAGAGAGAGAGAGAGAGAGAGAGAGAGAGAGAGAGAGAGAGAGAGAGAGAGAGAGAGAGAGAGAGAGAGAGAGAGAGAGAGAGAGAGAGAGAGAGAGAGAGAGAGAGAGAGAGAGAGAGAGAGAGAGAGAGAGAGAGAGAGAGAGAGAGAGAGAGAGAGAGAGAGAGAGAGAGAGAGAGAGAGAGAGAGAGAGAGAGAGAGAGAGAGAGAGAATGATGTCGCTTGTGCTTCTTTGACAATCGAATTTCTCTCAACAGCAAAGAGAATATCCTGCTGTTTCAAACGTAATAATCAGAGAAATCGAAATACAAAAAGTACAGTAGCGATAAAAAAATTACGTTATCTCGTCCGGTCGACAGACAGCAACGATACTTTTCGAACTCTGAATTTCCAGTTCAAAGAAGCGGAAGGATTGCAAACTAAGGCGCATGCGAAAAGTTGACTAGCTGGTTGGAAAGAAGCAGTTGGAGACAAAGGGAAGGGAACAAGAAGAAAAGAGTAAGATTCGAAGAGAAACGGAAGGTCCAGATGCATTATAAAGGGACAGACAGGGGGTACCCCAACTACCGGGGCAACTCGAGCTGATGGAACTGACTGCAAAGAAAGCTGTCGGACACCATATCCTCGTGCAGAGGATAGCATGGGGGTGGAGATGGTATTGGGTCCTAACGGGTAGATTGCACCGGTAGCTTCGGGCCACGTTACAGGGGATCGAAGATGGCGGCACGGGATGAGAATGCAGCTGGTTTCCTGGACGCTCGGCTCCGGGCAGCGTAGTCGAACGAGGGTGGTGGATAGTAGTGGAGTAGGTGGAGAGACAGAAAAGGGAATAACGCAAGAAAACGAAGAGGGCGGACAGCTCACGGTCACCGTACAGTAGGCGCTTAATTGTGTCGCGGAAATACTCAGACAGACGGATTCCTTTAATAATGTGCCCGACGGCGCGCTCAACCGATTCACCCTCTTGACGTTTTCTTGTTTTCTTCTTTTCTCTTACGCCCCCTGCCGCCGCGCATCTCCTTTCACCGGTTCCAATGTCGCTGGTCTTCCCCGTGGTGCATGCGACTGGACCGTGCAATTAAGTACACAGCCTGAAGGACGCATCTTCCACGGGTCCAGTAGTCTTGCACGATCGAACCATCCAACTACAAGTACATGATTAGGAATATTGAAAGAGTGATTTCGTGCTATCGAGTTATCCGCTTTCCGATACCGGCGATGAAGTAAGGACTTTCCTTCCGATGAAAAGCTTTCACGGCGAAAGGGAGGCAATTGCAGCTTTCCCTGTTTCAGGCAGCCTTACGTTACGCGAAGGAGTCCGTTTTATCCCTGTGGCAGTTTAAAGTTACGAACAACGTTCTGTACAGTTTGAAATGAGAATTATACAACGTTTAACGCTTTAATGCTAAATGTGTACGCCGAGGATGCGATCACGAAACATTTAGTTTTATTATTAGATAGGTTTCGTTTTTCAAATACGCATGAAATTGTAGCAATGAGAATTTAACGCGACTGTTTATTACGAATGATTTACTGACTTTCAGTGAAAAATCCAGATAATCGATTTATTGGCAAACTACCATTTTCATATCCTCTGTCACCGTTATTTATCTTGATGAAACTTCGTAATCGAACCACCTTTTGATTTTTTCTCTTTATTTCTTAAGAAATATTAACTACTTGAAAATTGTCTTTCTTCTGATTGAATATGGCCTGATAAGCTTTCTGAACGTCTTGCGAAACTTCATTATCGTTAATCTCGTTATTGTTAAAAAATCAGAGAAGGTGGTAAAAGAATAATTAATTCCTTATTATCCTTCATTCCAGCCTGATGATTTCTTTTATGTCACTATTTTATTTCTTATCTACTGCTTATTTTCTTATTAAGAATCTACTAATACTCATAGAGTTAATTTAATGCACTTGCAAATAACATTCGATAGATTATAATAGTATAATTTAACAGTAACGTAATAATTATATTTTACTACAATAAACAATGTTAAATGTGTCTTAAATAATAGCAAATCTTTAACTTTATAAGTAGTTCGATAACTAGTTGATTAATAGTAGACATATTTCCAGCATTCCTATTTTCAATTACGACAAAGTAGCTGTTCGTATGTTTCATTTCTAAGCATAGTAGGACATGCTACATAGAACGAACGTAATTTGTTCTAAAACTTCTTTCATTAGAGTATCTGTTCATTCCAACGCTCGTTGTAACTACGCTAACTATACTAACAACCTAACTGTCTACACGTGAGATAATAAACGATCTGTTTGGCAAAGGATTAATCGTAGGAATATCAAACAACCAGAAAGTTGTATGCAACCGATGTTTCGAATGATCGATCAATACCAATAGGAAAACAATACAGTTGTTTGTCCGATATACGGTTAAGAAACTTTGGTAGAATTCCAAAGTGATCGTGGAAGACGTTATAACCGAAGAACTTCTTTATGGAGTCGATGAACCGTTTCTTTGACGGATCATCCAGCTCCAGTCAGTCGACGACGTAATCTGTCTGAGCCTTGAGGCATGGGCGTCGCTGCTTTCATTTTGTTTCTGGTAAAAAGTACGCGAATCCTGCGAAAATCTACACTTTCGTAAATGTGGCTACGTCGATCTCTATCTTTGGCTATCTTTGGTTGCATGTCGAAGATAAAGATCTACTCTGCCTCTTCGCTCAAAAAGTCTCCCTGATGATCGGTCGAGTGTCGTTGTCGTAAGATGGTCGCTTCGTGTTCTTTTGTTTTCAAACGCTCAAGGGCCTAATTAATTAAAAGGATGGACTTCCTTTCCTACAGAGAATCTTTTGAGGTTTTTGAGGAAGTGGATTACGGAAAAACTAGAAGAGGAGAGGCAGAAAGCGGGAGAGAGAGAGGGAGATATGGAAAACAAAACAAAGATACTAAAAGAGAAAAGCTATACTGAGAGTGGTTGAACTCGTTAAGTCATTCTGTTCCTTTACAGTATATAGAAATGTTCTCAAGAAAGTAATTAAATTTAATTAGTTAGGTGTTGATGATGTATTATATGATGCATTAATGCGATATATGAAAGATATGGTATCTTATCAACACATAATTATTAAAGCCATATGTATGCTCAGATACTATTTTGAAGATATTTTATTTGTCGGATTCAATGGAGAAACCACTCGAGTACATATAAACAGTTTATATTGCAGGAGCGTTTCATTGAAATAAATAAAAAGGTTTCAATAACATTTAATGGATAAATTTAATCGCTGAGTCACACGTACGCTATGCGAAAATAATACGTATATTTTGAATGAAAGTACACAGTAGTAGGACAATTTATAAAGAGATGTTGCAGTTTAAAATTGAAGAGTAAAGAAAAAAATAGAGAACGTCTATTTTTAGCGATTTAACAGTGTAGAGCACATTCTGTTGATGGTAACTGGATTACAGGAATTTCAAATCGCAGAGAGTTACAAAGCAAATGTGTTGATATCGGATATTGTTAAAGGTTTGGTACGTCTATTGGGTTAAATAGATGTTGTTAAATCATCACATGGATGTCATCGATAGCTATGTTGTTAAATAGCGGATAATATTTATTCCGCATTGAAACAAAACAAAAAATATCCTCGGTCTTCCTACTTTTATCGTTCTTGATTAGCGTGTTTGCATTTACGAGGGATAATAAAGCCTTATTCAGTGTTTACAAAAAGCATTTGAACATACCCTTATTTTGAAATAAAGCATCCAATTTCTATAGTCTAAATAATACGAAATTCAATAAACGTAACCCTAATTAATTACCACGTAAATGCTATAATAAATGCAACGATGTGCAAATACTTTTTATAGTCACCGTACGTAAGAAACAATATCTGACGATAAATATAATGAATATTGGCGAAATATGTTGATACCAATAGAAGTGGACGTTTCTTAGTTTAATTTAAGAAATGAAATTTAAGCGATCGTAAACAATAATTTTCTTACTTGTTCTCAAGACTATAAACTTCATATTACGAACAATACAGTTACATTTATTGATCGTCGCCTCTTTACCGATCGACTAAAGCCTTGATTTCCCCAATGAAGCTTTCTTAAGACGTTTCTTGTTCTTTTCTCCTTATCCTTCGGTTGTAAGCCGAAGGCACGGCCAACTTTTATCATAGTAAAAATGACAGCATCGAAACGATAACAATCGATCGGCTCGCTGTCACTAAAGAAGAATGCCGGTTTCAACGAACGGAAGCTCTTCATCGGATAACACTGCGGAGCAATTGACATAATGAATGCAATTTTATTTGAAGCACCATGGACGGGAGGTCGAAGTGAGTTGTTACCAGTCGCGAATGACTAACGGCTTCGTAGCGCGGAGCGGTTCGAGCAAGAAGAGAGAGAGAGAGAAATAGAGAAAGAGAGAGAGGAAAAAAGAGAAGAAAGAATCCGTGGGACGAAGCCAAAGGAGAACTAAGGACGATTGCCATTCGCATTATCGGCCTGTCGATGTTATTATTTACGACGTCGTTAACTTAGGCGCAAAAATTCACCTTGTGTGCGCATTAATCCAGCCTCCCAGACACGACGCGATGCGACGTTTATCTTTATCCCCGTCAATCTGACGTTGCGCTCATAAATATGAATTGCCGAAAATCGTGCTTCTAATGCTTTGACATAGTAGCCTTGAACGTTCATCGATTTCACTTTCTTCAAACCGAGCCGAGCTTTCGAACTTCCTGCCACAGTTCTCATCGATTTTACTAGAGAGTAAAATCTGTTGGATGCTGCGAGAAAAACATACGACCCTCGTCTATTTGTATTACCACACCGTATTTACACTTTTCTGTTCGTGAAATGAATTCAAGGATATATTACGTAGATATTAAATTGTAATATATATTCGTCTCACTGACGTCAGTCTCATTCATTGACAAGTGCACACACACGCACACTTGTAACTGATACATGCTAAATTTTTTATTATTTTAATGTTAAGTTTATTCAAGTTAATTTAGCATTAATTTAAGTCAACTTATTTAAGTAATTAGGTTATTATATCATTTAAACAAGTACTTTAACAAGAATTTACTTATATTATTGTTAAGTTTATTCAAGTTAATTTAGTATTAATTTAAGTCAAGTTATTTAAGTAATTAGGTTATTATATCATTTAAACAAGTATTTTAATAAGAATTTATTGTGATTCTAGAGATCGTGTCGACGATCTCTTGATGATAACAGATTTCCAGTTGTTATCCAGGTTTCTTAACGTACGAATTCTAAATTAGCTACAACGAATGTACCTAACCGGTCTTAGACCTGACAATATGTATTTTTACCAGTCACATAATTTTTATGTGACGTACAAAATACGTCAGAAAAAATTCCAATATGTTAATAAGTGTACAATTAATCTTATCGAACGTAGGAAAGTGCGTAACATTTCAATGGACGGTGGAGACTGCAATACTCTTGAAGAAAATTCGTACCCTTATGATGGTATTTTAACATCGAACAGGTACACATTTGAAACGCGTAAAATGCTACCTGGTTATTCTAATTAACTCGGATTCGTAAGTACATACTGAACTTGATCCCATAATATCATACGGTAATTATTATAGCTACTTTATTACTGTACGTACGTACGCTTAATAAGAACACTAACGCGTTCACGCCATACCACGTTATTTCGCTATTGCTATTCGTAAATGCTTCTTTAACCGCAGTGGTATGCTCGTTATTAGCGAATCGCGTTTCACGTTAACCGAAGCACGTATTAGTCAAATTCGTACGATTTTCCATCGTGCGAACAATCGTATTACGACGAGTCTATCCTCGATTTTGATTCTGGTACGTAAAGACCTAGCAGTCGAATTGAATATAACGCGGCTAAACGCAATGGCAGCAGCAGCAGCAGTAGTGCGTTAACGTCGTAAAGAATAATCGCGCAAACCCTCGGCTTCTTCATTATTTCTCGTGCAAAGAATCGAGACGTTGGCCTGCCACGGCTCTCGTATACATTTTTCTATTGAACCGGCAGAGATTGCGTTTGTCTGGAACACGTTCTCTCGGCTCGAAAAGATTTTCTTTGTGCTCTGTAATAACGCACGAATAGTCGCGGTAGCGTGGTTACGGAACGTCGCGCCACACATTGTGCTGGTCAAGAACTGTTCGACCAGGTCTCTTGCCTCGCATTCGATAGATCGCGGTGCTATTTTAATTTTCAACAACTCTGCCGATCCACACAGACTTAGAACGTCTGAACGGTAAGTTAAGGGAAGGAACGATTGATATTCGGTCTACTGTGCGTCGAGAGTTTGGATTGTTTTAATGTGAGCAAGATTCGTACAAGGAATGAATATTCTGACTCGATTTGCTCGGCATGCAGAACGAAATGTAGATTTTGCGTAAACGATCGGTGGATATTGTAAGGGAAATGATAACGATCCATCGATGCACGGGCTTGCTCCGTTTACTCCGAAGTTACGCGTAATTCCAAATTAATTAGAATAATAGATCGGAATAATACGTAAAGTAAAGTAAATTCTTCGTATCATTGGATCGAAAGCGACAACCTTATAGAAACTTAATTATCAAAGTTGGCGATCGATAAGTTCCGATGCAACAATATCAAAGTTCATCAAAGCAATCCATTAACCTTAACCCGTATTACGTTCAGCGTTTAACGGCAGTATTTGGTGATTGTTCCAGACGACGACTGGAGAGCCTGGTATATTCGGCCGAGCCGAAAGTCCGAGGGGTTTTTCAAGAGCTGGCCAGTGCCCTAGCTAGAAGGGGTACAGCTAGGCCTTCCCATTTGCAATGGACCCGAGTCGAGAGCAGGTCTAATATGCTTTAAACCGCCGCCATCGAGCGGCGAGAATAACCGGAAAGGGCTGGCCCGAAAGAGAGACGACGATGAGGACGACGACGACGAGGATGACGACGACTAGCGGGAAAAGGGTGGAAGCAGCGTGAGAAAGACGAACGATGAGGAACGAAAATCGCGAATATTCATAATACCGAGTCGAAGAAACAAGCTGACCCTGCAAACAGGTACTTATTGGCACCGGCGAGGATTCAGCAGGCATTATGAGAAGGAAAACTGAAGGGTTACGAACGGAGGATTCAAAGAGGATAGGTAAACGAGAAGAAATTCGCGCGCGCGAGAGAGAGAAAGAAGGAATTGTGTGGAAAACCGGTGAGCAAATGTACGTGTAGGGAGAAATCTTCGTAGAAGGAATGAGGAATAAAGAAAACAAAAGGAAGAAGGAAAGCAGAATATGAAGGAGAAGACAGTGAGGCAGAGATGAGGAGAAAGGGTTTCCCCTTGGTTGGATGAAAGCGAGAGAGAATTTTCCGATCCCCTTTCCGTGTTCTCTGTTCATCGTCAGTGGCCATAACGAAAGGTATATTCAGTCCTCTTCGCGGGCATATTTCTGGGAAACAAGACTAAACGTTTATAGTCAATTAAGGAACCGAGTAGGTAATGCGCTTTGCTGCTCATCGAAAGTGAAAGAGGAAAAGAGAACGGGGATGAGAAACAAAAAAAATGAAGTGGCACCTGAGTGAAGATGGTTTGGTAAAATGGAATGTCCTTGGGAATTCAACCTTGAGTTCACTTTACCACGAGGATCGCGATGAGTCTTGCGAGGAAAGAATATTTATACATTTTCTTTTGGTCGGGACTTTAAAAAGGTACGTTAATGAAACGCGATGTATAAATGTTCGGGGGTCTTCTAAATATGTCAATTCCTTAACTTCTTTTGTTTGTATGTTACCTATCATTTAAATGAAACTAAAAACTGATGTAACACTCTCATCAGAGATATTTCTTTATTTTAAGGATTTGTATTTTGCATGGAAACAAGCGAAAAACTGTACATATACTTATATAAATTTTCATTTTATACATCATGTACTGCGATTGTTTGCGCATCAGGCGTTCGAGTCTCTTACAGAAAAATGTAAATTATTATTCTTTAAGTCTAAAAGACTTTAAAGACATGGTACACTTCACTTCACGGTCAATGTTTGCCTAGGTTTTTAAACTACGTTCTTCTCCGACGTTTTATTTAACTTTACTCGTGTTTATTCCTAATAATTAATATTCGATCATTCAAATATTGAAATAAAGATTCCTATACGATTAACGATATTTATCTTGCTTCAGAAACACGGATGAATATTTTTTAATACCTACCGTGTGAAGTAGGTACACAAATGAATATACACTTGGTGACAAAACTACATTAGCAAATACACAACTACCGTGTTAAACTTCTTAATGTACAAATTATCAGATTCGTCGATACAAACAAAATATTTCTCACAATTCTATATCGTTATTAACTTTTATCCGCGTTTATATTCACATTTATTAGTTCATTCTATAAATATAATTATGTATAATCGTAAACGTAAAGGCAATAGAACATATTTATTTATTTCTTAAAATGGAGAGACAAATATCAAGGTAGTTGCACATAGATTATAGATATAGAAGAAAAATTTATTTATTTCATAGAATGCACAGATAAATGTGTATCGCTGTAGTTCAAATCACGCGTATTAAAAAGAACACGACACGTTGTTTGCATCTTAAAGTAACAGAAGCGGTGCTGCAATAACAGAAATATCAATAGCGTTATAGTTACTGAAGCCAATTATATAAAAGTGGAAGGAGAATCGGTAATGGTCTCTTGACGTTATACGGCAACATTTCCTTCCGGTCGCCTGCGTATCTACTTCCAGTCAGCTTGTATTCTCATTTCTCGTTACACAATGGTCTTCATTATAAATTGACGAATGAACAGCCGCACAAATCTATAACGGGACTGTTTGTTTGGGTGAAATTGGAGGAAAACATTGCGGTCCAGCCTCGCAGAGCCGTGGGCGATCCGCGTCAACCGAGCTTTTTCAACCTGGACAACCCCCTTTCGAAGCTTTTACGACAAAAATTCATCCCCCTGAAAGGGTCGGGAGGACGGGAACTCGGGACAGGGTGAACCGCGCCAAAAAACTGCTACTTCGATTCGACGTATGTTTGGCGTGTCTGTCAACACGAATGGTGTGCGCCTTTTCGAACAGATTCTTTTGTACGGATTTATGCTCGATAGTGCGTCCGTTTTTTTTGCTTTTTTATATTATTTTCGTGTTGTACGTCATCTAGAGAAATGTTTACATACACCTTGTAGTGGAAATTTTCGAGGCAATTGTTCATTGAATTTTTAAGCGAGGAATTTTCAATGTAACGAACACGGTGCTCCCGGTTGACGTTCCATACGCAGTTTTGTTAGATTCGAATAGAACGCTGTGAGGTAAATGAAAAAGAAGTACAGAAATTCAAACATTTTTGTTTTCTGTACCAGAGTATGGATAAATTCGTTGCGTGAAATACGAAGATCCTACGTACAATATTTCACAATTTGATTTATAATATATTTATTTCATAACATTTCAATGTTCTTCTTAACTAACGTAACGAACATTGATGTATTCAAGATTAAATATACGTTACGAAGGATCTCTAGATGATATTCACGATAACACGATATATCTCGTATCTTTGTGACAACTACTAAGATGACAAGAATAGAGAAAAATGATGATTACCTGCTGAGGTAATTAGAAACAACACAACGTGCGTACGAAATTACATAACGAAATGTACATATATCGTTTCAGTTTTAATTGGATCCAAGAATCTGAAATTACACGATCCCACTATCGTGGCCTTTCATATAAAGAGCCTGTAGTTTGTTTTGTCAAGATTCGTTTTTGCCCTAGTTACCTCATGGTAAATTATTAACAAGTACATAGAAACAGGAAATACGCTTTCGAAGAATAACGTCAACGCAATGTGTTCGTTAACAATAAGCCCTGACGCGGTTCGTTTCTTTTCGTTTTAATCAGAATTTTCAAGAATGTCTGCAACTAAGGTAGAGTTACGCGATACTTTTGTTTGAGTTGTCCGAGCGGTCTTATTGAGGAACTTAACGCAATAATACTGGAATGTTCTCTGTTAGACCCCTCTAAAACTTGGTTAAATCTCTGTAGCGAAAAGCATCCTTTTAACAATAGATCTGTTTCACCAACTTTATTCGTCTTGTCTTCAAAATATCACTGAAATAAATTACGTTTTAAACGGAATATTCTGTATTGGTATGAATATTGGTTGATTGAAAATATTCCTCTTTTGTTAGACGCACAAAATTAAACGCATAAATACTAAAACAGTCGTCTCCTAGTTATATTATCACGATAGAATAAAAATTTAATTAAACAGTTTGCTTATACAATAGAAACGAATGATCATTTTTCAATGGTATCTGAAAATTGAAAGTTAATATCTAGAAAGGTTAAAAGAGGATAGGTGGCAATTAAAAAAATATTATATCTCACGGTTTATAATCGCAGGAGCAGAAATAAAACGTATTTCCATGAATCACGATGTAGGTGAAGCAATCGTAGATAATTGATGCAATTGACTAACCCGTCCTAATTTGTTGAGATTGAAATTTGCGTGATTATAGCTGTGTTCACTTTCAATGAAACTTCAGGCTAATGATCGGACTCCACATTCTATCGTAATGGAGTAGAAACATCAAGAGATTTATGAATCCTTTAGCAAGTCACGATAATGAAGAAGCTTTTAGTACTAGTTTTCTGTTCGGATTGGAAGACTGAAAAGAGCGAAGGACGTTTCTTTTATTCCACGCTCCTTTTATCCTCGACATACTTGTGTATTCACAACACAAACTATCCTCGCGAACATGTTAAAGCCATTAACTAAAAGAAAAAGTATCAAAGATGTTAACGAACAAGTTTTTCAAATTTAATATTCCCGGAAAAGAATGTTTTTGTTCTCCTTAAGGAGAAATTTTACTCGCCACAAAGAGAAAACGGACTTCTTACCGCGTGCTTCAATATAAAGCTGATATAAAGTTTTTCGAAGAATCGAAACGAACGTTAAATAATAAACGAAATTACATTACTTAATGACGCGACGTAACATAATCGACGACGCGTTACGCGATAAACCAGGAAGATAGGGTTAAATAAAATATCATAATCGATCGCTGCGATATTTCTATACAAAAGGTAGAGTGCAGGGAAATATAAAAAGACAGGATTCCGACAGTGTTGAATGGATCTTTAAATTTATGATCTGCTCGCCAAAGTACGATGATAGAAGACCAGTACTTAATGGTAACTCGCCAACTCGAACATTACGGTGACCAAAAAAATCTGCCTTTCCCCTCGCTGTCTACCTTTCAACCACATGCACTGATCTCTCGCGTTTCACTCCATCCTTGTTTTACCTCGAGGAAAACCCTTCAGCTTTTGAAGGCGGAAGAATCGCAGGGCACGCATTATTTGTCATTTCGCGGTGATGTAAAAATCCCAGAAACTCCTCCACGCTCTTTCCCAGGTGGAATTCCATGAAGGAAACTTGATTTACGATCAGAGAAACACACCCCTTCGACAGTCACCCTCTTGGTGATCATAAAATACTCGATATCCAAGAGGGAATGGTGGGAAAAGAATCGTGACGATGAACCTTGCGATTTTAAGAAGACTCACTTAATCCCTTTACACGGATTTCCACCTACCAATAGAATCTTCAATTCGTTCATTTTGTAGTAAATAGAATAGACGATGAATGGAATCAAGCTTGTGGACAAATCTCTTTTTAATGAAATAAAGATAAGAAAAAATGATCATCCGAAGTAATGAATTGTTTCAGTTACTTTACTTTCATTTCAGAAATTACGTATGGGAAGTATCTGACTTTGTTTTGTGTTCAGATTAAATCATTGTGAGATAATCTTACACCGTAGTTAATTAGCTCTTGCAAATAAAAGAACGATTAACAACTGATTGTGAGTTGGAAAAACAATATGACTGAGTTATTTTATAAAATAGAATGGTATCTGTCTTGTAATTAGTGTTGTCCTAATTTCACTTATCCCTCGATGTGTTTATTTGTATTTTAATTGTAATTTTTCATCCTATTGATATTTTGTCGGTGATATAAATATTTTGAAATGTTTAACTCGTTAGCTTCGTCGTTCGGTACGTCTCAACTCTTATTCGCTCGAATAATTAACGACAAAATATACTTTACATTCTCCGCGGTTGCAGTGCGATGATTTTCACTAGCGAACGACTGTTTTCGTTTATCTTTAAAGAATGGCTTTTGAACGGTAATTCGGGAAAAGATGAAAAATGTATGTAGTACAATTTGGAAGAAAATTTACTCTGTACACGCGAACCAATTTATTGCATGCTTCTGTATCTTCTTCTTCAAAGTGTTCTATTCCGTACAGAGCTTGTCATATAATTTCAAAGAGTGGAAAGGAAACTTTTTATATGCCAATTTTTATTAAAATTTGGGGCACTGAAATTTTTCTTCGTTTGAGTTTGAAAAGACCGCGAAAGCGAATAAAATAGGTAGGTACATTAAAATGTGAATACACGTGGGAACCTATGTACGTAAGGAAACGTAAAATATGCAAAAGTTTCGATATTTCGTTGCAGTTGATGTACCGCATACTACCGTGCGTGTAAAATTTGAAACGAGTTCGTTTCGAACTCGTATGCACATTGAAGAGAACTCTTTGTAGGTACGTACTAAGGAACGTACCAAAAGCTGGCTAATATGTACAAATAATTGATAACTTTTCGCGAAGAAAGTAGAAAGGAATAATAAAAAATACTTTTCCGGATGACGTGTAATAGATTTCGCGAGGAAAACAATTTTCTAAATTGTAAATTCCTATTAACGTAAAATTTACATAGATTTATCTGAACTTAAAAAAGTTACAATGTTTTTAAAAAAATTGCAAGGTAGTCGTTATTATGATTGTTGAAAATTCTTCGATTAAACAGGGCAAGCGTAATTACAAAACGTTTAGAGTTATATAACAAAAATAATTTTTGTATTCCTAATAGGAAATGTCTATCTTTAAATTTTTAGTTCTCTAGATTCTACATTGTTCCTTTAAATGGAATTTTAAAGACGTCCATGGCTCTCATTTACCTTGCGGAATTTTTCTCTGAACCTCAATAACCATCGATGTCTGTGTTCCTATCTTTCTTCCTGCACTAACTTTTCAGATACCAATGTCAGACCCACCAACATCAGATCGTAAGAGTAATGAGGGATGAATCAGAAGGTGGTCTCACGCTATTAGAGAACTCCGGAGAGACAAGTGGAACAGAATGACCCATGGGAGCACTCGTGCCGACTAAATCGGGAACATCCGGGAGATTATTATCGGAGATATATGAAATTGAGCCGCTAACTTGTTCGGTCGTGTAATCAAACAAAAGTCGCAGTTTAAACGATCACATGGACCTAGTAAAGGTATGTGTATCTAGTTACTTGGCGTTAAAATGTTCATGAAAGTTGGTATTCGTGTGTAATTGTTAAGATTATATAATTACATTTCAATATTTATCTAATATTCAATCTGTACGATTTTATCTTTGTCTTTGCATAAGAGTTCCACTGAGTTCCATATCTAAGTTAATTTCATACTTAATTTAATTTCATTTCATAATATACAAAGTGTAAGAGGTTTATCGTGCAAAACAATGCAAACGTATCCTATGTGTAAAAATAAGGAAAAAATGATCTTTCGAAAATAGATTTATAAATGCTTCACAACTTCACTCTTCGGTTGGTATACGGCGATTAAAAACAAGGATAAGCTTTGAACAGCAAAGGTTGGAAAAGACCAATTTTTTGGTTCCAAAGAGCTCCAAATAACGTAACCAGAAATTCGTTACTGGAAAAGAGATTTTATGAAGCGAAAGCTGATACGCGTCGGAATTCATATTCATTGAAATTAACAAGAAATCCGAAACTTACTAGATTCAATTCTCCATAAATCCTCCAAGAGCTTTTAATCCAATTTTTCAATCTATTCAGTTCGTAACGTACAACAGTGTAAAATAAAATACGATACAATACAATAGTGTAAAAATATCGATAATAATAAATATGTGTAAATAAAAAATTTTTATTATTTTCACTGATATCGTAATTACGATGCTATGACACGTGATTAGTTTTATCAATTTAATTATCAATTTATATTTTACTATCAAACGGAAGGATATAATTACTCAGTTTTAGAATCGATTTTTACGTTTTGTACATTAAAATGCCAGAAACGTGGAAATGTCTAGAAAATGAAATAAAATTATGAAATTCTTATTACAATTCGAACGCTAAAGCAAAGAAATCGAATGAACGAAGAACTAGACCCGAGATTGTTGTTACAGTGATAGAATAATTGAAACGATTGGGGTGAAAACGAGGCTCATAGACATTTGCCGAGAGATGGTATCTTATCGAATTTGGGTCGAAAAAACTAACGAGGGATCTGTACTGCCGGGATCGATCCACTTACGATCTGACGTTTTTAGGTCAGCTCCGTCACTCTCTCAAATAAATTGCTGTAACAGTGTCACGAACAAAAGGAATCTTCGTGACACTCTAGGTTTTACACGTGCAGCTATACGTACTTCATTCCCAATTAATAAGTTCAGTTGGTAACAAGCTAAACAAAATTGCAGTATTTTTCTTTACCGAAATTTACGATCAACGGAGTTATCTCATTTACATATGATTTATATATTCGTTGCATTTAATGTATAAAATTAAACATTTAACGTAAAAAATTAATTATTATACACGTATTCAAATTGCAGTTCTGTATTGTCATTATATTTATCATATCCATTGGTCTGTTTCAAAAGTCAGCTACGTGGATTTTTATCGTAAATTATGCTCTAATGCAACAGGCGCAAAAATAGTTGCAACATAGATTTCATCATTTAAGCATACTGTCATTGCACAATGGCATTTGTCATTAATAAGATTTGAAACCTGCCACGCCCATGATAAATCTCGATATTTATCGCAGGCGTTGTATCGTTACGCTATGGTGATTTTCATCAATGCTCGCCATCGATAAACGCAATGTATTTATTCACATGTAAATTAAAGAAAAAGTTGTTGGTGGTTTCGATAAGGCAAAATTCACCAATGTTATGAACATCAATGAGAACGTAACAGTATTTATATTCAAGGACGTACGCAAGGAGTAAGGTGCATGCATAGTATAAGGATACTAGAGATTAATGTATATTTACGAGTTACTTTTCATATTTTTGATCATCGTGTATTTTTAGAATTTATTTCGTGTCTCTAAAATTTATTTTATTTACTTTAAAATCGAAATGTAACACATATAAGTCAATTAAAAAAGTAAGAATTCCAATTTTATATATTTCTAATTAGCTATATCTCTGCCTGATTGGTGCATTTCTTAACTTCGTGGATTTATTAATTAAACATGTACGCATACGTATACATTATACACGAGTATTTTTATTACATTAAACGTATCTTCTACATATATCTATATTACAAAATTACATTTAAAGAAACATCGAAGTATCAGTTCAAATATACTACGTAACAATGTTAAATGTGAAAACAGAGAAAATCACTGAACTTAATCAACACGATATTATATTTAATACATAATACGATTTGTAATCATGTATCTGCAACTATCACGAATTTAATATGAATTAACAAAATGAAAAATATATGGGATTTCTTTCAATGTTCTATTTAGATATTATCAATCGTTTATCCGCTCTATGGGTATCGAAAAAACTATTCGCAGTTTACCTGACAACCATATAGATATTACATAATGTTATCCCAGGGGTCGTCCTTAATTTCGGAATATCGGGGAAGAAGGAAGTAACTGGAGTGTTAATCAGGAATGGACCTTTTTACGAAGGGATATGTCGTTGAAGAATGAAGAGAGGAGGGAGAGCCTGGATTCAGATACACGTCGATAAATGCGGATGAAGGTGAAATGCCATCAAGGATGCTAGATGATAAAACGGGAAGGGATGATCGAGTGAGTGATCGGTCCGAATAGAAAATGGAGGTTAGGCTATACTCCGTTGCCTACAGCCCTACAGCTAGATTAGATTGCCTACCCTCGATCGTCTTCAACTTGGGACAATATCCTTCCAGTTACAAGAAATCGTTTTTGTCAGTAGGTCTAGAGAGACTTACTGCGACAATTCGAACAAATGTTCGGGAGGAAATAACGTGTTACGGGAAAACAAAGAACGAGAATAAGGATTTCTAATAAAATTCAGTTGAAATTAGAAAATCTGGAATTTACTAAACATGGTCCTAAAATTCTCTATTATTGGAAACCGATTACCTGTAAATCCTTTTGTTCATTGCTAGATGCCTTTGGTATTTATAGTTATTTGGTATTTATATTTTATATATATTTGGTATCTGTATTTAAAGTTATATATAATTTATAGTTTTTAAACTTGGACTTGTAAAATGATCAAAAACGGAGAAGTAAAAAGAGGAGAAATAACGAATAATAATTTTGAAAGTACGCACTTTGAATTTGTCTTTTTGTTGAATAAGTTTCTATGTCAGACTTTGAAGAGAGTTGTCTTTTGTGAAAATAATGACTAACGGGATTGCAATTTGCTTTCGTATATTTTCTTTTCCGAGGGTTATTACGTGATAGTGATCCATAGAGACTCCGTCTATAGAGTCATTACGATATCTATACTTTGCACGGCTACGTAATGGAGAATGATTTTAATCGAAGAAATTAACAACGACGTCTTGCCCCAGAGAAATTTACTTTCAACGTTTTGTCAAACCGCGACGTGTCGGACTTCGCATATAATAACCGTTCTTTTTCAATTTTGTGCTAACATTATACTAATCTACAAAGTCTCGTTATGCAAATCGGAGACATAAGAAAATTTGCTTGCATATCAGAAAAATTTCTTATTTCTCCTGAAATCAAATTTTAGTATCATATAGACAATTCCATTGAACATAAATTGACTTCGAAGAAATGTTTCAGACACTTGTATATTTGTAAAATTAAATTTTTTAGAAAGCTAATGAAAGTAAATATTTTTTCAATAAGATTGACGTAACTAAAACAAGCAGAAAGGGATTTAATAAAATATCACAAGAACGGAAGGAAATTAAGATATCTAGAACGGTCTTTATTGATCATCAGGAAAACCGCGGGTAAATATTACATTTGTGGACTGAGAACCCTCTTGGTTACTTGCTAACCTTAATTTCATCTTGCTGATAGAATTTCGTATAGCTACCTGTAGTAGCCGTTTCCATTTCCCCTCGGACTGATCAGAGACCAGACATTCGAGGTCGAATGAAACAGTAAGTTTTACGAAATTAGTCTCTCAACAACATTTCTATATAAGAGTAAGTCAGATTTAAAAGAATGAAAAATTCAGGCTTTTTTTCATAAATCTCAAATGAAATTTTACTTTGTTTATTTCAAACTATATATTTCATAACATAAAGACTAGAAATATCAGATCGTTGATTAGTATTCCTATTGAAACTTGTAATATCCACGATTTTTTTATTAAAAGTATTTATTAATCAAAATATCATCCATTGAATTCGCTATATTTTATGTGTAATAAAATCGTTGCCCTTAATAGACGACAACTGAATTAAATTTATACATTAAACGTGATTTTTATCATATTCACAAATACATTTATGTATAGCGAGAATTAACGAATTATATCAGTTTTAATCAACGATTAATATTAGTTTCACATTCGTTCGTTTTAGATTACATGTTTCTTTGGTTTGTTTTTATTTCACTATGAACATTCTTCACGATCACATAAGTATTATACATTTGACAATCTTCCGTTCTTCATTTCCTTAATCCAAAAGGGTGATCTCTTCTGTAATAATTCAAATTTCATGCCGTACGATAGGTATAACAAACCTGCAAGCATGCGCAGACCCATTAATCTTCGGTTGCTAAATAACTTGGACAAAAAGGAACATCCCTGGCACAACATAATTCGTCAGGCAGCGCGAATGCAGCAGGTTTAGTCGCTATTTGATTTACTCCGTTGCAGGAACATGCAGGCGATTAATGCGTCTACTTTATGGCAGCTTAACAGCCAATCAGTATGCGAATTGCGGTTTACCATTGATTCATTAAGTCATGGCTTGTCGGAAATTTGCATAATCGTTCGAAGGAGCAACTAGATCTGGGTTGTTGCTGCCGGATCCCACGAGAGAATCAGGATCGCTCGATTTGCTCGGTAGTCGCTACCTAGCCATCTTATGCTAATACGCACTGCGTCGTACAATGGCTTTCAATAGCGACAATGTTGACTTGCCGTACAAACAGACTGAATGATATCAGCGACGTGTACGGGATCAGGAAGTTCCACCACGTACTCATTACACCACGAAAATGAGGCCAATGTCAAGTTTCGGTCTCTTCCAACCAAACTTGCTATTTAGACTACGAACTTTTCCACTGTTATACTATCAAGTACATCGGTTTCGTTATACGAACTATCATCGATATGTTTAGAACGACGTTTAGATGGGTAGCAAAGTTTGCGCGTGAATTGTAATTCAATTCCTTAAGCAATTGGAGTCTCCATGAAGAGAAAAGGTACACTGTACATTACAATTATAATGCAGAATATTAATTGTGTACTGTGGTAATGATCTCTTTCTTGAGATGCAGCAAACTAAACTTCGAAACAGTGATAAACAGCAAATAAAGAAATATTTTCTGGGTCTTTAAGGATATTTAGTAGATACATACACATGCACTTTACAGCGGTCACAATTTACATAGTAAACTATCGATTGTATTAATAGCCTCCATATTTAGTGGGATCATCCTAATATAAAGTGTATATTCAAGATGAGCATATTAATTTTTCACGAAAAAATGCATACTCGTACTAAATGTCTTCGTACTCTTACATACATTTCCAGACTGATTCGAAGATTTATCAATATGATGATAGTCGTGTCTTGTTACGTTACTCATGAAATTTCAAAAAGTTAGTACATGAAACATACGTATATTCGTAAAAATGTATTATGGCAAGCGTTTGAATATTTTCGAGAATGCAACAAGAGTCGTATATCTGTTGCTATATTCGAAAATATCGATATATTGGCGAACGATAACGCTATACATTCAAGGATTAAATAACTGGACAAGCACGTACATAGTAACTGGAGAGAAGATACCTGTGTGCAACGTTGGTCGTAAGTTTATGAAATATGAAGTCGAAAGCTAACTAATTTATAATTTTATGGGCACAAAACGCTTAACATTCCCCGAATTCCAAAGTTTCATTCTGTAAATTGTACAGTCCTGTTACCGGCTTGCAATATTAATCATACGCTTTTTATGTTGTACAAACTTTAGGATCAAAGTTCGTGACGAAGGTACAGCTTGAATTAGTAAAGAGTTACTTAAAGTTACGATGGTTTTAGGAAGTGACGTGCTCCTGAAATTTTGGACGATAGACGTCTGGGTGAATTTGTTTCTTTAGTATTTGGAAAATATTCTCGTGTACTCTCGTCAAATACTACAATGCAATATCACGCTTTTCCTGCGTTGTAATACGTTTCTCGTTCCTAACGCTGCGCATCAAAATTTATTCGAGTTGTACGCATTATATGTAGTCTTGATGGTCTTCATTAAATGTAGAAAATGCGAAGCGTGAAATTGTCGATCGAGTGGCAGTTACTTAATCATCATGCTGGTGCGCTGCAACGACTTTCATTAATATTGTATAATGAGGATCAATGAATGAACATGCGGTACACTTCTCGTTAAAAATAGCAGAAAGACGTGACAATTTTTTATTTTCCCTATTTATGGAATTTTAACCGCTAGCCAATTTTTATAAGTAAACGTAATATTACGCGTTAATAATTTAATAGTTATTAGTCATTTTCTATTTCGACTTTCTATTTTAACATGGAAATTTTATTTTTCCCGCTTGTATTAATCTTCAAACCGACGATAGCGAATTTTTTAGGAAATGCACATATCAAGGTCGTCGTATCGTACAGTGTCGATCCATTTCCAAGAGTATCGTATTGCCGATAGCCGGAACCATAAATGTGTCATCACATCAGGGTTTAGGTTGGATAGCGGCTTTGAGTGGTGATTCGTGATATTCTCAGAGAGAGTAGCGCGGCTCTAAGCAAAGTAAAGAATCGCGGATGTCATAGTTTCGGGCTGCCGACAATCGACAAGGGGCCCGACGTTCTCTGCTGTCGTTGCCCGTCGTCGAGGGTCGCGTGCACATTAGCGCACCTGGGGCAGATGATTCGGAGACACTCGAGCTCACGATGTTCCGTGGTACGTGGAAAGCGATAGGAATTTTCTAAATGGATTTGGCCACATCATCGAGTGGAATAAAGGGAGAGGATTGACTGTGAGTCAAAAAACTCAGCACTTACCCCACGATTAATTTACTAAATGTCCAGCTGGACAAATTGTAAAGTACGAATTAAATTAAAAAAAAAAAAAATTGTCCCACAACCTTCGCGAGATCAAGATCGCCTAAGATCGTTAGATGCACGAATTTGTTATAAGTTAGATTTTCCATATCTGTTGTCTAAAATTATCTCTTATCTTTCTTTCCCATCAGCTTTTCTATTCTTTTTTTATATAAAACTTCCATCGAGACAAATTTGTCAAAATTCAGTAAGTTTAAAAAATCGTGTTATCGATCGAATGATACTAAATAATAAGGACCCTTTGCTTCTCGCAATGGATGGTAATATTAACACATTCAACGTGGAAGACGTGAAGAACGCACGTGTCATGGGGATTTCCTATTTTCTAACGGATGACGTGCAGATAAATGGATACATGTTATAGAAATATCGATTTCCGCCACGAGGGACACCCTTCGATTTTGTGCGCCGCATTAAATGCGTCGAACAAGCAACCGACTTTCGACTTGAAGGAGATAATAAGATTGCACGCCTACTTTATAAACACGGCCTTTTCAAATTTCTAAAATTCCGAACGAGCATCAAGAATATGTTCTATTTCCCCGGATGCATAATTACGTAGCATCTATCGATTGTTCCCAAAAGGATTTATCAGGGAGCGCCAGGTGTGCGCTCACGGTTTATGGTAACATTTCACAATATTTGTGTTTCATGGAGAATGAAAAAAATGGAAGAAAAAGAGGGAATATTGTCACACGAAACACTACATAATCGTATTCGTTATCATACTTTTTGGTTAACGCATTCATTTCTGACTGATCGTGTAGATACACGTAGATGCGTCCAAACAAATCGATGTTGATTATAATGCTAACATGTAACAGTTTTACCTTCTGAAAATAAATTGATAAAAGTTTATCAAAAAAGAAAAAAGAAGAAAATGGAATGAAAACATAGGTCATAGGATAATTTAAATGATCATTATATATTGGCTTCACGGTTGTCTTCTTTCACGCATGGAACATATAACATATCTTCGTGACGCATGAAATTTATAATTGATCGTTTCTTTGTATACGTGACGTTTCATACACTGTATGGTATACAGTCTGTTTTGCATCATTTCATACATTTATCGCTAAATTTCAATTTCTCCCGGAAGCACATAATATGATGATTACACAAAATTAATGTAAATGGATGCAAATGATTCGAGCTTGGAACGATACTTCTAATTAATGATCCAACACAGTAATTTAGCGCTTATAAATTACGGATAGTGATCGTTCTGATATATTAACTTGGAAATTAATTTCAAATAAAGTGAAATAAGAAAGCACCATTAACTGGAAAATACTATCTTAATCGGTTGTTTATCGTCGCATTGACTATATGATAGATTACTAGTAACTCGGTTGAAGTTATAGGCTGAGTTTTATACTGTTATAGCTCCTGGAAAGGATTGATTTATTTTCAAAATGTCAGCAGTTATATGGTTTGATTAAAATTTTATCAACTTACTCCTTACAGAGTAGCAATTAACATTAAAATATGATCTAGCAAGAGAAAATTTGTCTCCGTGTAGAATAAGATAGTCTGCAATAATAATTGTATTATGTATTTGTTATACGTATAGCGATAAGTCTGATATATTAATGCAGGAATTAAATAATCTCGAATAAAGCGAAATTAGAAAAAGTTACAGATAGGAAATATTTTTGTTCTTTTTTTCTTTATTATTGATCGTACTCGCGATGGATTTTTATAAAATATTTATATCGACAGATGAACTAATGTTACAGAAATTTGTCAGTTTTATAGTAAACATTTATGCAAACAACAAACATTCGAGCTAGTAATTGTTTCTCAGTAAAAAGTTCGATGCGTATTTCCGCACCGATGCGAAAAGCTCGGCGATTGTTTCGGCAAATTGGAAAATGTTTGCGCGAAATTGACTCGATGGAGAAGCGACGCGTTAACTGGTTCATAATGAATATTTGAACTGGCATGACAATTAACTTGTTGGATAATATAATGGCCAAAGGGAAGCGAAATGCGTCAGGATCGCAACGAGGCAACGATTTTATGGGTTCGATGAATTCATTGAAGCGTATTGGCTGGATAAAAAATTTTCTCATCGATAAAATGAAAATTCGCGCCACGGTTTATGCTTCTGAATGTTTTTATGGGAGAAAAGATGGGACTGCGAGTGATTTCCATTTTTTGTAATTCTTAATCCGAATTAATTGAAAAATAAAACAGAGAAACGAAATATAATACTGATGCGGATGCTGATAAAACATTCAGAAATTTCTGATTTCAAAATTTAGTCATAATTAACGTTGGCAAATTCTTACTCGAAACAAAATTTATGAATAAAATTTTAAATACAAAAAAAAAAAAAAAAATACAAAATATACATCTATTGAAATAATGTAGTGAAATGTTCACAGTTTGAAACAACTGGTTCATTACTTTTATACGGTAAACGTGCACCTCGTTTAAATACAATCGCGTTAATAATCACTAAATCATTATTTTACTTTGACGATAATGACATATACAAAAATTTTATTTTCTTTTACTCTGTATTGCAATATTTTGTATTTTGCAGACATTTCGGTACAATAGCGTGCAATGGACAAAGAAAACAAAAGGGAAATCGAAAAAAACATGCAGGATAATCCGTGACAAGTTACACGCGATGTTTTGCATGATCCGGTAAGCCGTGACGAACGGAAGAGAACGAACAAGAGAAGGAAAGTATATAAACGGTGGCTGTTTATCGAAACGTCATGCGCAGGCAGCCTATCAAAAGCAGAATCGCTCTCGGGACTCGGGAGCCTCCTCGTTCCCTCATTTCCACGCACGCTTCATTTCCCATACACACTACAAACGTTTGTTTATAGTTAGTGCCGAAAGCTGCTGGCAGCAGCACGGTGTCTACCTTCTTTTATCATTTCATCGATACCGAACTTCCTCGCAAGACTGAACTTGAAGCGTTCGCTTCAAACTTCAATGATTATATGCATCCTATGTGCATCATTCTATGATATGATAATACATCCGTATTTTAACGATGAAAGAGAAGGTAGTAGTATTTCTGTACACTGTTTCCGCTCCTTGTGTAATATGCATGTAATTAACATTTTTTTTTTATTGAAACATTTTTTATTGATATTTTAAGATGTGTAATTTGATGCAAAGTAAAATAATTCTTAATGTTTCCCTTTATTAAGCGGACGTTTCATGATTCAGGGTCATTTCAAGGTCATAGTATAGGTTGTTGAACTCGTCTTAATGTCAGCCACAACAGTATGGAGTTAAAAATACGTGGTAACAGTGCAGGTGATGTTGACTTCTTATCGAAAGAACAATTTCTTGGAAATTTCTTATATTAGAATTTGTAGCCAAGCGAAAGCTGATTAATTTTTATTCAAAACATTTTATTTGTCAAATTATCGGGAGCGTCTGAAACATCGTGGTGACATTTACGCGTCACACACTGTACAAATGTTAATCTCATGTCGGAACATTTTCTTTCTACGTTACTACAAAGTAGAAAAGAGATAATTTTTCAAATAAATATAATAAATGAGATGATTCTGTTCTGTATTTTCTGTTCCTATTTCCTGCTTGTAAATATCCTTTTTCGCGGATAACACACTTGAAACGGCGCAGACATGCTAGAAAGTCGCATCTGTTTTATTCGTAAATAGACGTCTGTTATTAATTCATTTAAGTACAGCGGCTGCTTCAGTATCTTGTCATTTCCGAAAAGCGATCTTGTTTCTTCCTCATTTTGTTTCTTTTTTTTTTCATTCCTTCTCCGGAGCAATCTACTTGTTTCACAGGCCAATGGTTACGAAACCAATCAGTGTAACCCGCTCGAATGGAAGGCTCGGCAGGTGTACAAAGAGCTGCTGCACGAAAAACGAACAAAATATTACGCGAATTCCGAAAACGCGGACAAAAAAACGCCGTTACATTTGCGTCATTCTGCGTGAAAACGTATTTTTCACACAAACATGACAAACGTCGTCTAATACAAGATCCATTTCAATTGTAAGTTCCTTTCGCTTTGTTCGATATGAATCTACCATCAGCTTTAAAAAATAGTAGCTAGTCTTTCGATTCAAAAGTGTTTCTACTGTTATTCTAATTTCTATCATTATTTTAACTTCAAGTATTTGAAAGATACTCCTCGAAAGCATAGTAATTGAGGCAGATAATTAAACTGCGGATTTTTATGCAGTTATAGGAAATTTAAAATGCCTGTAAAAATGCGCAAAATATACGAAGCGTAGTAGCTATGTATTATAATATCTAGTGGATGAAATAAGTTTCTACTTACATTCCATTTCCTTAATGAAATTTATAAAAATAAGAATTTGCATAATAATCTGCAATCTGCTGAATACTTGAGGAATAAGGAGGAAAAAGAAACAAAGAATATTACAAAAATACCTTCACCGAGAAGATCAAATTTTAATATTTTATTCCACCAGTAACGAATTTTACCATTATCGTTTATAATATGAGGCTTATCTTTTTGTTAGACGTCATAAAAATATGAGAAAAGAAAGATAATTTAGAAAGAAATTTTAATCGTTTCTTCATTGAATATCACAAAGTATTGAAACAAAATAAGAAATGTCTATTTTTATTATATTATCAAAACCAACAAAATCTTAACAATATTATATATTTTGCTTCTTTATTTTTTATGCATGAAGCTTTATTACTCCTGATGTAACGCAGACTTACACTACTCAGATACATTGGAAATAAAAAGACTGGAAATATATTTTCTTTCGTAGACATCATCTATTTTTAAACAATAGACATTAAAACCTTGAACGATATCCAAAGTGAACATTTTACAGATGCGTATGTCTAGAATATAATAAAAGATTATAAAACTACGCGAAAAGAAAGAAGTTTAATTGCTTCTACGAATTTTGCAATTTTATTTTCCATTTACTTCAACCATGTACCAGTTCTAAACAATGTACTAGAATCCAAAATGAATACGTAGACAGGTCTGAATAATTTAATCGGAAGTCGTAAATTTCCAGCGAAACTGTTCGCGGAGTCCATAAAAGCGAAGGCTTCTTAATCAAATTTTAGCGAGAGAAAAATCGCAATTAACGCGGCAGTTTAATCGTACGTAATAGCTGCGCCAATTTTGCCGAATATGCAAGAGCCCGCAGAACTCTGTCAGGACATCAATTTGCGTTATGCAGCGTGCTCGTTCAATCTCCTTCGAAGGTCCTGCCGACCGAATCACATTCCTGGGCGGCCTCGTTTCTCCCTTCAGGAAAATTCAGCGACCACTAAAGGTTTTCGTTAAATTATTCAGGGCCACGAGTCGACCCGTGGAAGGGCGATTTCCTTTCGGGTGATCGATCAATTAAGTCGACGACTATCCCGGAACAATCGTGCTTTATTATCTGACGAATCCTGAAACCATTTCATTCCGGCTATTCATCTCGCTGCGTTCTGCAACCACGGAATAAAATTTTTCGTCTTTTCGTCGTTACGAGACCATGACCTACGAAAATGTTATTTCTGCGATTATCTAACATGAGATTGCGGTTTCTCGTCACAATTCGTTGTAGTACGTACTTGCGTACATTTCATACGTTTGCTACGCTTGTTAGGATAACATTAGAGTGCGTATGAAGACCGCAGGCCAAGCATGTCATGTTTCTTATTTTGAGCAGTTTTAAAATTCAGTATATTTCCAATCAAGCCTACTTTATCAAAACTGTCATTGACTCTTCTGAGTTAGACGCGTGGTTTTTCTAGTCACTTTCGTTCCATCCAAGATTACTTTCGATAATATGATTCAAACGATGCAGTAGAAATATGAGAATTATTTTCTAATGACACGTTAATAAATATACGCGCGTAATATATCGTCTCGCATTATAAATAAAAAAGAAGGAATCATATTTAAGGTATGTTTCTATAATCGTTAAGACGGCATTCTCATAACCGAAAAATATGCACATTCATAAGAATATTGTAGATAATTCATCTTCTTTTTTTACCAGTTCAAGAATCGAAGATCCCTTAATAAAAACCCAATTACGTTTTTTCGGCACTTCTTGAACCCTATAACGCCCGTTTGTCAAATATAAATTATGCTTCTAACGAAACGTAAAAAGCCTCGGGAAAACGGTCCTTAACGAGAGCGCTTGGACGAATGAATCGTATTATACGAGTAATTCGCCGATGCGGACATCAAAGATGGAAAAATCTTAAGGTTTGCCATCGTTCAAGAAACGGGACTTTGAATTTCGATAAAACTGAAAGGGCCTCTGCCAATCGCTCTTTCCGGGTTAAAAAGGAACGTATAAAGCGCACGCCGAGAACGACGGTACAGGAGAAAGTGCATTAATTGCATCGCTTGATCATCGAATGGCGTGTCCGATCTTTCTAAGCGTGCGAGTTTTACGATCGATGAGAAGAATATCGTGCGAGATCGGGTTCGTCTGCCGCCGGAAATGACGCGACTTTTCCACTGACGTATATATATATATATATATATATATAGAAGAAGAGAGAGAGGAGCTTTATGACATCGCGGTGTAATATCGGACGATATTTCCGTCACGTAAATTCGTAACGGCCGCTCGATAGAGAGCACCGAGAATTCGATTGGAAAACGATGGCCTGAAGTTGAAATGTTGAAACCAAATGTACGAATTCGAGGAATACGCCCGGAACAGAATCGTACGTTTTGAACAGCGGCCTTGGAACTTTTCTCCCATCATTGGCCGTATAGCGAATTTCGAAAGTCAGATGTATGGTGTACACCGACATGTCATAGCTCGCTTAGTTTTCAGGAATCTATTGACAGGACCCTTTTCTCTGGTTTATTCAGCTTATCGCATATGAAAGAACGATTTGATTTGTTTGTTATCACAATATGATGAGAAGTCTGTTATAGGTACATGTGCGTATAGTACGCATCATTTTACGATGAAACTGTGTTCTTTTTGTAACGATTTTTATTTAAATATTTATTTATTAAATATTTGTAATTTTAAAGTAAATGTAAATGTACTAGTAGAGCATGAGAGTATAAAATAAATATGATAAGTATACAGCATTATTGCCAGACTGGTAAAATTGGAGGCTAAATGTTTGGACATTTTCTCGTTTTTCGCATGATATGTAATATAATTATTAAATCGCAGATAAAATAGCTTGCACTAATTTTGTTCTTTGTTATTGTGTATTAGGCAATTATAACAAATTAAAATAATCTTTGTCTATAAGTCGTCCAAGTTCTAAGCTATGGAGTAAATAACAAAGCTGTCACGATGGAGATCAGTAAACTTATAATCAACGTGTTATTCGCATGATTAAACGAGAAATATTGCTTTCAATTATCAAGTTATTATTAATGTACACTTTTCAATAGAATACGCGCACCGATAACAAGAATCGATCAAAATGCCTGGATATTTATAACGTACATAAAAATACGTATCTACATTCAGTATATCATTTCAAAGTAGAAAGTAACTTCGTCAAAAGTCATTTGACCAACTTCAGTTGTCACCAACACATTAAATCTTCGTAATTTATTCAAGAAAATTAGCTGCGTGCTGATAATCTTAGCAAGTAACGATGCAATTTGTCCCTTCACCGTAAATCTTAATTGAAACATTCAATTAAAACGCTAACTGCGTAACCCTGTTTTTGAAACTCAGTTAACGCCTTTGGAAATCACTCGAGCTACACAGAAATATGTATATGCTAATGATAGACCCAGATTTCCGAATTAACGAGGCAGCCACAGGCTTAAAATGGGAAGTTATTACGACGCAATATTCCAAGGCACGAACTAGAAGTTTCTTTAGGACGAAAACTCTCTTCGCAAACTCTTCTGTAAGTGAAACTTGAAACCTGCATAATTGACATCAAATTTCTGGCAACTGGGAACGTTTTTCAATGAAATTCCGGCAGCCCCTTCAAACACGCAGTCTTCTTTTTCATCGTATAATCTCCGTGAAAATAGGTGACGGATGACGAGTATATTGGCGTCTTGTGTTACATGAAATTTCAAAGGAACTGCTTGACACAATTTCCATGGTCGATCAAATACGCGTGGCTGGAAACTGGGAACTTTTAATATTCCTGTATCTGAATGAATATGGAACGCGAGGCTATAAAAAGCACACTCTAACAAAGATAGACGGGTGGTTACACACAGTAAAAGGAAAGTAATAGCTTTATCAAAAACAAAATTTGTAGTAACAATTGAATTTATGTATCTCTCGTTTGCAAGTAGAGAATCAATTTCTTTATTTCATCGTGCATATTGTCATGTATGAAATTAACATTGATTCCATTAAACTAGTCTCGAATTAATCACAATTAAGATAAAATTTCTCCAAATTTCTGGAATTTATTTGTGACATTGGATAATTTTCATTGCATCGAAGATTCAGAAATATTAAGTGAAATAAAGATTTCGTAAGATTACGTACGAAATAAATCACAGATTGCTACTTTGTATTTTATTTCCACTTTAAATAACATTTTTTAATTTCATCTGTATTATAACTACACCCAAAGTTATACCCTTTGTTATTTTTTAATAAAAATTACTACAATTTAAAACTACTATCTGTAGGATTTGTTTTTGTTCGATTATACATGTATGTATGTGGCTGCAATATATTCCACGATGAAAAATTTAATTCAATAGTAGTCCAATAAAATTGGAACGTTAGCAAAACGTGCTGTATGCATCGCATCGGCATTGAACACAATCGAATACCACTTACGATTCTTCAATCGCACTCATTGATTGGTGAAAATAAAATGAAATCCATCAATTTTATTCACATCTTTAACAACGTGTGTTCATTTTTTACTAAAACCTAGGAATTTATACTTCTTTACAGTTTCACTCTCTTTGATAAAAATACATTTTCCAATATGTTGTAACAGGCTTTCGTTTCGAAACATGTTTTTCGACCATGTTTTCAATTAGTTGGAAATTTATTGAAAGTTCTAAAATCACGGTATTATATAATCATAGGTATTATAGAAATGGATTAACGATGAGACTGTAGATGTTTCTGCAAATTTCAATAGCTATGAACTCGACTACAAAAATAGAATCTAAACAGAGATTCGCTTCGTCCACTAAGTATCTTTGCGAATATTTTACTTTATATATGTTACATATTTTACATTTTACGTCCATTCTGTAGATTTTTGTCTATTAGATTTCTCATAAATACATTAACACATATATATACTGGACACGACAGCTATTCAAGACGCTTTTACTATATTCTTCTGAATTATTTCTTCTGAAAGAAATTTCTATAAAGTCGAATGAATTTATTTAATTGACGTGGAATTACACAAGAGATTATAACATTTTCCTGCTATTCTGATAACAGTGTATTGCCATTAATCGTTAAAAGGTAAATGCGAAAGCAGAAACGCAACGTTTCTCGAATGAAGAAACAGGAAAGCATAAATATCATTGCAATTTAATATTCCTACCTTTAATCCTATATATATGATCTTCCGCGATATCAAGTAATTATCTGAATATCGAAGAATTTATACGATATCCTATCGCGAAAATCCGTTTCATGAAACAATTCGTTAAATTCAATTCATTATACGATGCACGAATTTGGGTCCGAAATAAAGCGATTGAACGGTCGATCGGTCCAGTCATCACTTTTACCTTTTATCATATTGATAGGCCGTGCCGACAATTATCTTTTCGTTTGAAATTTGCGATGAAGCGTGTGCATCGATAGCCAGGCGAAACTCGTACTCGTATCAATTGGCCCCTGCGATCTGGCAAAGCGCTCGTTTCATCCCCCATACCCAATTTACTAAAAGCAATGAATTTTTACCATACGCGGTATTACGTGGTTATTTACAAAATGCGCGCACGCGAACGCTTTTCAATGTGAGAGAGAGAGAGAGAGAGAGAGAGAGAGAGAGAGAGAGAAGATCGTCAATTCGAAATGGTCGTCCAGCGAAAGTAATGAATTTTTATTGGGCCTCTCGCGCCGCCCGTTTTACAGGGACCGTATCGACGCAAGAGGCTTTTTCATCGTGAAATCATTAGCAGAGATTCCCCGTTTACCAAGGGCGATGCATTTTTACGAGACGTGACGTCACCGGTTTGCGAAAGACAGGCAACATCGTGGCGGTTAAACGACCGACCAAACGATTCGCCGTGTTGTCCCGGCCTGCTCGGCAACGCGATACTTTTATTTTTAATTGGGTTACTCAAACTAATTAATTCTCGGCCCAACCTCTCATTAATGCGACAGAGAAATTAACGACGGGAAAAAAAGAGCCATTGACGTTCCGAGTAGAAAAGTCGGTAATTTATGGTCCGCGTAAATGCTCGCCGTGTGTAAAATACTTTTTACGCCTGACCCCTCTCCCCCTCTCCGCTTCCTCTTTCAACCCATCCTCCTGTCTGCGACCATGAATTTTTCAAAAACTCCGTTGATCGAAGCCGATTGATTGGCTTCGTTGTTCATGGTCACGCGCCACGGATATCCTTGATTTTTATGTGTAATTTCTTTTTAATTCGAAGTACCGTGCGAATATAAAGTACCTGGACTATGTTTGGTGACGACAAACTTTAAGAGAAAACTTTTTTTTTGCAGGGAATTCAGGGATTTGGGAAATTTCAGGGATTTAAATTGTACAGGATCCGATGAAATGTTTTAATATTTCGACTTCGTAAATTCTTAAGCCGATAATAAGGATTTTAAGATACCATTAAACGGTTTGTACATGCACGTGCATATGTAGTGCCTCGATATAACTTTACACAATGTAAAAGTTACGAGTGCAACCGGAAATATTTGATGCTACACTGTGACAGAGAAAATATTTAATGTTAGAATTTTAAAAGACACTGCATAAAATTGTTACGTCAGTTACGTATTGCATTCTTGAAATCACGTTGTTGCTATTTATAATTCAATATGCTGAATAAAAATTTCTATTTACCCCAACCGCGTGCCTGTTTGTAACTTTCTATTTTGACTTATCTACTTACGATTCTCCGTTTCACGTAAAACCAAACACGAATTGTCAAACAAATTACCAATTCATTTAAATTGGACGATATAAGAGAAAACTTTTCCATTTGTAATTTTTCATTTATGACTTTCAAATCGTCAACGAAACCTATCCATTCAAATTATCCGAAGAAAGCTTTCCCCGATATCACAGTTTCCCACGTACGATAATTTCCTTCGACTCTACTAAATAATGAAAATCATCACAGACGGCACATTTCCTATCCTATATACCGCTTCAGAACCTAAGCGCTGAGTAGCGAACACCGGAAGTTAGGAAACACGTACTACGAACGTTTTCACCCCTTCGATGGTTCCCTTCGCCGCGCCGATAATAATTTCACCCCTCTATTCTTGAAACCCGTCTTCCTCGTTACAAGCACAGCACGTCATTTTTAATGAACGCGTCTGACGTTCGTTAGGAAAATTTGAAGCAAGCATGTCTTACCTCGTCTGCGTTCACCCTGAGGTAGCACGCCAACTCACACTAGCATCACGCACGAACCTCGCTGGGACGCACTAGAAACTCGCGAAAAAAGAAAGTTTGGCAGGTCGGGTGAAAAGGCACCCCCAATCGCGAGCAGGTACCCGGGTGATACACGAATGACTCGCTGGACGCGACTGACAGTACCGTGTTGCTCCACGTGGGCTACAAGCTCCAACCACCCCGTGAAACCTACACAGTCGCGTGACGGATCATACACGAGCGTAACGCACACCGACGAACTGGTAACGGGAGGGGGCTGTGATCATGCGCACTCCTGCAGCTTCCTTGGATTCGAACTTCCACTCTCTTTCTCTTTTTCTTGTTAAACGCGTAATTAGCAGCATTTCGCGGCTACGCTGCCCGATAATCGGTTATGGAATGCAATCGCTACCGGTTGATGCTTCTACCGCGTCTGCCCCTGCTTCCGCTTCTACAACGAACGTTCCTTGCTTTTCAATGACTGTCCTGACCAACTCGCGATCGAGGGATGAAATGATTGTTTGGTCCTTCGTACTTCGAAACATCCGCGAGAACTTGGTTCGAATGTCACTTTAGGTTTAATGGAAAATCAGTAGGAAATTGTTAGGATCTTCGAGAATTATTATTTTATTCGAAGTAACAATTTCTAACAGATTTTCGAAGTTCCTCGTCTTATTCACCTCGAACTTCTTTGATAGGATTTAGATCAAGAAACTGTGAAAACGCCAATTCACTATACGTATTATCGTAACTCTTACATACAATTATAGTAAATTTTAACTATGTACGATATATATATACCGAATCGTAACTATACACGAATACAAAGTTCCCAACAAGCCGTATATATATATTTGGTGAAACTTCATTGATATCTATTCTCATTCCACTACCAATCCACCTAACTTTTGTCCTCGACTATATATATATCTATCTGTTCATTATGCGCATAGTAAAATAAGCAATGCAGCCATCGTATATCAGAAACATGAAAGAAATTCTCATAAAAACGCCCTATCACTCTGTTAATAACAAATGCAAATTTCTAGCATTATAAAGAGATTTATAAAACTCGGACGATGGCGGGCGCGTTGGTTGCACCAAAGATACGGTAATGAATCGCTTCTCAATAAGCTGCAAGTTGGTTACGATGTTGCTAATTAAGTCATCCGTTATCATTTTTATCGTTTGGTGTACTCGGAGGAATTTCCAGCTCGCAATCGAGCTTGATAAAGATCGTGAAAAGGGAAACGGTGAAGGAACGACGTCAGAACGGAGTCGGCCGGCCTTAATCAGGAAATTAATCTCCGTTTCAGAGTGAGCTTGTTACTAACGTTCGACGGCTTGGCATTTCGTTAGCCACAAATTACGCAACCTCGACATTCGATGCTGGCCTCCAGAAACACCGATCGCGAACAACACGTGATTTATGCACCTCGAAGATCCTGATAATAAAATTCTAATTACGTTCCGCAGGTACTGTGTCTCGACGTAATTCGATTAATTAGAATGGTTCTCGTGTGTTACCGACGACCGATGTATATTCGATGCTCGTTCTCCGTTTTCTCCAACCAGCCATGTGAAAGTAATACCCATCAGGATGTGTCAATTATGAAAATTTATAACGTTCTGTTGAAATTGCAGCATGTATCGAAATTATATCAACATCATATTTATTCCACGTTACCATTCGCTCGCATATCGAATATTAACTCGAACATAACACGCACGCACAACTTAAAACGCTTCAACGTAATTTTAACATTTGACACGTGTAATATGTTGATCAGGATATTCCATGGTAATTGTTCATCTTATTTCACAAAACGTCGTTACCATATTTTACAAGAACAGCGAGCTGCTACGCTTCCAATCGATTGTACCAAATGAAAGATTTCGCTTTGTAAAGGTAAACGAACCATCGCAAAGATACGCAGTCAATTCTCAGTCAGCTAAAACAACGGCACGTCTCGCTATTTTGAAGAAAAATTCGCTGCAATTACTCCGACAAAAGGGGGCATTGGCGCGGATGATCGAATACTGGTCTAGTCATTGAGCTAGTCCTTCTGAAACGAGGAGCCAAAGGAGGAAGACAACGAATGTGTCAGTGTTTTAGGGGTTCCATGGGAAGTCGCTAATTATCGAGGTTTGTCCGAGTCGTTACAGTAGTTATCGGACTGCTTCTTTTACCTTCAACAGACTTCCATCTCTTCGACTATCCGCACCCTTTTGCAGCAGCGTGGTTCGGGTCTGCATTCAGAGCAGCCACGCGAAACGAGAAAGGCCACGGTTTCTGTCTCAAGCGTGTTAATTAGACAGGCCTTTGTTTCCTCAGAAGGAACCCGAACGAGGCAAATATGAACGATAAAGCGACCCTTGAATTTTGTCTGTCGCTTGATATCGCGGCGGCCGCCGCGC
>NT_177084.1:220662-257684 GCF_000188095.3 Bombus impatiens | reverse complement strand
CGCGCGAATTATTTATGCCGCGGGATTGTACGAAAGTTTCATAAGGGGAATCAGTCAGCGTTTTCGATTCCATTGCCCGTCTAACGATGACATTTCAACAACAACAAAATTTTCTTTTCATAGTGATTCAGAGTTATAGAACTTCATAATAAATAGTAAGTCGTCGATAGAATAGATAGAAGAGAAAACATAAAAATTATAAAAAAAAAATAGCTTATAATTATGGTCTGGAAAAATAGCTCCTTCCATTCGGTCAAATAAGGAAATACAATACTATCTATAATACAATACAATCTTTACAATACTATAATACAATCTTTAATAGTTTTTAGATTTGATCAATACAAGAATAATAGTTTTATCTTGATACATTGCTCGTACAAATTCTAAATGTTTTGGATAACACACGATATATTCACATCGTAAATGATCAAATATTTTGGATGCCATCGTAGGTATCCACTTTCCTCTGGAAAAATCGTAACACGTAAGACTTTTTCGTGTAGATACGATTATCTTGTACGAGAAGAAGAAACATTGATGCTCTAAATGCTGTTCTTTGAAATAACGAAGATTGTCTAGATTGTCTATTTACTGTAGAAACATACTTACATGTCTCTGCTCAAATAATTTTTATGAATAAATAACGTTTTAATTCAGGATGTTGAATAATTTACAGACTTAAAAAATCAACAATTTTTTTAGATAATAAACATCAATAATATGAGAACATAATGAGAACATATATCGAGAGTATAAACTAATATCGTCAAATACTCTATGACGTGACGAACAATTCGTGCTCGTCGATGCTTCGAACAGGAAGAATTGATAACATTTCCAATTAATCGACACCGCGTCAATTATGCACCAGGTCACGAGTAATTTTTGTTTCGCCGGAATATGCATATTTGGATAAAGTAGATAATGAAGATAAAGTTTCAACGGTAACGAGCGTACCATTAACGAGCGGGCCGCAAAGACCGAAATGGGAATATGAAAATGTGAAATGACATATGAACGAGTGAAATATGAAACATTGTTAGTTTTGTCTAGACATTAGTTTCCAAGTTCGTGGTTTTAAATGTCACTTTTCGAGCACACGAACGAGTTAGATAACGAATATTATGAAAAAAATAAGAATTTAATTATCTTGATATTTAGAGCAACTAATAAGCTAATTATGAAGTTTAATCGACGTATCTTCAATTTTCCACGCATTCCTTGGGTCAAGGCCGAGTTAAGTAGAAGTGCTTTATGACTTAGTTAGAAACAATTACATGAATAAACTTAACGATGAAATGGAGCGACTAAGAATATACTCATCTAAATGCATTGACTTTATAAAGGGAGAAAGCAAATATGAATAATCCCTACTTGTACAGAAGAAGTCCGATTTCTGTGAAAACGGGAGAAGCAATAATGGAACACGAAGACACTGTAAGGAACAATCTTAGGAGAAGCTCGAGGTCGCGTTTAAATTATCGATGTTTACGTGCAATATCTTTTGAATTCGTATAGTTCGAATTTGCAGTGTCCTTTTTACATCTAAATGTTTACATGTGCTCGAAGGAAAAAATCCTGCCATCGAGAACTGAATATACTAATTTTAATTTTAATACTAATATTGATAAAAGAAGATTCCATTTATTATTATTATAATTTGGTTAAAAGTATACTGTATATTGAATTTTTATTATGTTCACTTTAGTTTTTAAATGTTTGTCTTAAACATAAGATTAAAAGATATAAAATTATACTTCTCTCTACGTTTAATATTACTTTCAAGAGTAGCACACATAATAATAAAAATCTGCGTGATGAAAATGTTTTAAGGAAAATGTAGAAATTTAATTCTCTGTTGTATTACGTTAAGAGCATGTCATAAGATGATTAAAATTCTTTTTTACCTCTGCTTTAATATCTAACGCCTTTGTTTCAAGAATCCCATTTACTACCGCTGTTGTTGCTCTCATTCAAAAAATAGTTCCTAGTTTACTGTTGCGAGCAGAAAATATCCGGGCTAAAGATGAGAAAAAAAAGAAAGGATGAAAATATCCATTTGCCAAGTTTCCCGGAAATGGAGAACGAAATCGAGTTTCGGTTTATGTTGTTGCTTCGTGCTCGGATAAAATTAATCAAAACAGGATATTTCTGATTAAATACACGCAATCACATTAAAAATTAATAGCTTTGACACCTGCAACTAAATAACAGGACGTATATAAATCGCATTATTCATACAATAATTATTTATATAATAGGTACATACTATTTAACATATGCATATCCTCGACAATTTGTAACAAATTCAATATTCCTGCAATAAGAAACAGAAGTGGAACAATGCTCCCATTATATTGAAATGAAGACGCGAACCTGTTAGAAACTTAAGCGTCCTTATCTGAATAAACTTCGAATAAACGTATACCCGTTTGCATGCATTCAAATTAACAAACTTATAAATATTAACTTGTATAAATATACATATACTTATACATATATTTTACAATTTACTATGTTTATCACTATGAATATGCATCCACTTATCCACTTGTTCTTTGAACTAGGCAGGGTAAGCGATAAAAGATTATTAATATTTGATAGAACTTTTTTTCCATCCTCATAGTGTTTCGCATACAAGTTCACAAACATGTATTCTCTACTCGAATTGACAATTTAACGATAGTATATTCTAATTTTATTACGTGGCATATTGCACTTAATCATACGTAGCTACATGCCGCGTGTTCTGCATAATATTAGAGAAAGCCGCGTTCAGCTGCACGAAAGGGTACTCAGATATTACGTCACAATGCTGGTGAAGTCTCAATTCTGCGATTCAGTGTTCGGTCTTTCTCGTTTCCCTTGGCTCGTTCCTCCCTCGCTCTTTCCCTTTATCCCCGCGTTGCGTCTAAGGTTTGTGCAGGCTGAGGTCTGACTGAGCCTACCATCAAACTCCTCCTCAAGAGCAAGCTAGATGTTTACATTTCAATTATCCGACGCCTCGTTCGTGCCATTATTAGTATTTGCATGATTTAGTAGCTGAAGAAGCATGCCTTCCTACGTCTAGAGCTATCTCTACGTCGGCAATTATCGGAATACAATTCGATGGGATTTGTACCTGTCTAGAGTTGCGTCTGTGCAATACGTACGTATAGCTACCACGTGAGTACGTGTACGTTCTTCCAATCTAAATTTCGGAGATTAAAATTGTATATACTGAAAGTAGAAACACTATCAGCTCTTGAAATAGTATTAAAGTAGTATTATACGTATTATAATGGTATTAGTATTACACGTATAATGTATCCTTCTTTGCATACATTATACGTATAAGTTTAATTAGAATTAAAATAACATATGATACGTGTGAGCAAGATGAATATGCTTTTTATCTCAATGACATGAAATATTATATTATTGTATAAATTATTATATATTACGAGAATGAATATTACATCAATAATATGAATTAGTATTAACTTGAAATAACTGGAGATTTTCAGTAATTGCAAAAATAAAAGTTTTTAAAATTAAATTAAATATATAATCTAGAAAGTGTTAAAACACATATTTGTAGGAAGAGAGATATAAATTTTATACCACTCCATGTTATAACTACTTTTTGTTTATGTTATTTGAGACATACCTTTGCTTGGAACGTTATGTATTCTTTAAATATCCATTAGATTTTTGCGAATATTCCATTCAACAGCATAATAATGTTAATTTCGGAATAAATAATATATAAATATTTCACAGGAATTATGAAAATACCTCTGCTTGTATGCTGGCTATGTATACATAATGGCTTGCGTGAAATGTAATAATATGACACTTATGCGTATGGCGACATTAAATATTATAATATGAAATTTACATACATGCATACATATATGATTACATTAAGAATTAAAGTGTGACGTATAATTTCTACTTTATG
Source organism: Bombus impatiens (assembly GCF_000188095.3). NCBI lineage: Eukaryota > Metazoa > Arthropoda > Insecta > Hymenoptera > Apidae > Bombus > Bombus impatiens. Next base: position 253,738 of record NT_177084.1, on the reverse strand, counting down.
TATGCTTACACACAGCATGTATTAAATTATTAGACGTGATTTATGGTCTATCGTATTTTCACGAAATATATATCATCGTTATTTGTTGTTAATATTCTACTTTGAAATACCACATATGTAGAACATATTTCTCTGTTATAAATTGTTAAGTTTTTCTAGAAATTACGGTTTTTCTAGGTTTTCTAAATAATGTTATAGCAGACAGAGTTTAATATAAAAAGTCCAAAGGTAAACTGCTCGTGTTTACATTTATACGTACTTTCATTTTTATCACTATATTTTTCCGCAATTATATTCTTTTTCATAATTCTATCATTTAATATGAGAGAAATTTGCCTCTTCAAAATTAGATATAACTTAAACAAAGGGATTTATTATTTTCCTTTATCCATAAATTCTTGTAATGAAACTTTACAAATTGACGAAATGATATTAAGACGGAGAGATTCGCTTCATCCGATTTCCTTCTTTAGAATCGTTCAACGAAATTTGAATTCGTTAGTCTATCTTTAATCGATTAATCGGCCGGGCAATTCAAGGATCTTCCAGAGTGGTAGGCAAATGAAGGTGAACAAGGAACCATAAGAAAGGGACGACAGAAATGAAAAGAATCTCTCTTTAGGGAGAAGAAAAACTCGGAAAACGAAACCCCGGTGTAATATTCCGGGAAATTCCACAAATCGATGGAAGAAACGGAAACGAGCGAAAGGGAAAAACAAAGAAGGATGGAAGAAAACGGCGAGTGGAGGGGAGGAAAAGTGGAACATTTCTGTGCTCGTTAAAACGCGCAGCTTCAGCATCCACTGGAAACCGGAAGAAAGAAAGCCTCTCTCATTGCGGAACGTGACCCGTTTCATCTTCGATTTTTCATACAATAACTATTGCTTCGTTTCTTTTCAAAAACCTCCTTTTTCCATCTCATTTCTTCTGCTTTTTTTTTCTTATGAAATGCAAAGTCGAGCAACAGTTGCGCGACGAAGAAATCGGTAGAATCAATTTCAAACGTTACGTCATTTACCTTTTAATTCGCAGTTATATGTAACTGTCCTAAAAACTTGACCAATAGAACGAACCACTCAATTCGAATATACTTTTTATATTTCTTACTAATATGTTAACGTTATCATTATTTTATATTCTGTACCATCGCTTTAATTAACATCTGTTAAGCGCTTCACATATCTGCATACATCTCACGATTCTTTTTTGTATTACAATATTAATTTCAAGCTACTTTTCAAACTGACATTTGATTTAATACTAACGTCGCTATTAAATTACCAAAGAAATAACTGTATAATTAACAAAATAACGTTAGTTGAATATGCGCTTGAAATTAAAATCTTGTGAATAATGTGAATGTGTTATTAATGTGATCGCATTACCGATTTTTAAGATTTTTTTTTCAACAATATATTTCGATCCAATGATTCCTTCTACGTTAAATCGATTTGAGATAAAAGCTTTATCTGGCAATTAAATTAAATTCAAAATTTAATCAGAAATTTGACGTATCTTCCCTCCACAGAAGCAATTCTCGTACTGACAATGAGACACACATTCAACGAAGTATTTATATTTTCTTGTTTTAATCTTTGATAAGGATATATAATAGCCTTATTATTTACCACTTAAAATATTATACAGCTTAATTGTATGATAAACGTCGCATCATCTAAATACCTTTTTTTTGAAAATTCAAGAAACGCGAAAACAAATTGAAAGAACATCCTTTGTTCTAATGCTCGATTCTAAAATCAAATCGATGGTATTGCTTTCAAGCGAACAAAACGTTTACTTAGAATGAATTGTACTTAGCTTAATAAAATCTTGTTCGGTTGTACTCGATTCCACCGTACATATTCCACAAATGATCGATGTACTATCCTTAACAAAAAGATTTACCGTGCAAACGTAGCTTCTTTCACGGAACATTTCGCGATTTCATCCAACATGTACTTTCATCTTAGGGCGTTACAAATACGTGTAGCATTTTATTCACAGGCTTGTCAACGTCCAAAATATCGCGAATAATCATAAATATGGATCAAGCGAATATATTACGGCGCGGTATGAAAGAAATCTATCGTTTACGCTACATCAATCATTTCGATGCAACGTAAAACATCAATAATATTTCTATTATAATAACGTGATTTACATTCGGATGAGCATTTAAAACACATGACGTGAATATTAATTGCTCGCATATATTTATGAAACTGCATCGTTCAATTATCGATGCTCAGCCAGTCGCGAGCAGTCGATAAAATAAACCATATTATATGATTACGTACGACAATACGCAAAGTTATAAATTTTATTTTTAGCTAGGCATTTAATCGTTTTATTTAAATTGCAAAATACCTCATTTATGTACTTAATTCGGCACGATGCTATTAGAAATACAAATAATTCACAAATAAAATGTATATTAAAAATTTATACAATTACGAACTTACATTTTACAGAGCATTTTAAAGTACTATATGGACACGCTTTTATCCTACTTTTATGAAAAATGGAAAATCGTCTAGCTTCCATTATGTCGTTTTATCCGCTTTACGATTTACTGGTAAATAAAATGTGTGAATTATATCGGATGCATAAGATCTATATACGAAATTTATTTCCTATCCTATACATTATTTTCTCTTGATTGTTATCCACGCAATGTCATACTCGAAATTGTCAGAGAAACAAGTGATAGAGAGTCGAAATTGGTTTGTAAATATCTTTGTGATGCATCAAGACAGAGATTAAAGAGCTGCTATTCTCCCATTTTACTGGCGGGAATGAGTCCCCGAAATCGATCGTAGACCAATAGTTTGTAATTTTACGAGGAACTAGATGAGGTCCATATTGATATTGACCACTGAATTCTGTTATCTGTATCAGCTGTGACCAATGGAAGCAGACGAATCGATAAATTATACATATGTTGTGCGTGTTATGCGGAAGTAAATATAATATTGTAATGGAAAAAGAATATATATATTTACAGACTCGCGAAAGTACTGTTGTATATATATATACAGTATTATGTGAAATATTTTGAAATTTCATTGGCACTGTTATGAGGCTCGACTATCATAATTATATTGGTAAAATTTGAAAGAAGATCTGGAATTATAAATATTAAAAGATATTTAGTACGAGGATATATTATATTTGAAAATTCAAAAAGCTATGACAATTGGATAAGTTTGTAGCGTAATAATTTGAAGCAGATCAAATTATTGTAACAATTCAAATCAGATGATTTCTTTTCGTTATTAATATTTCTAAACAGAGGTATAATTCATAGTTTTGAATTCTTCATTTTTATTAAGACCTCCACTATAACTTTATTAAATACTTATTAAATTATATTAATTAACGCTTATTAAATTAAATAATACGCTGCTTCGAAACTAGATTTATATGAAGCTTTCAGTATGGAAATAAATATTAAAATTAATATTTAAAATTTTTTACTCGTACATCTTCTTTACAATATTAATATATCACTCAAATATATTAAGTGATGACCTATAATATCGCTCGAACCATGACTGAGCGTTATTTTCCCCCAGTGTTTTATGGATCACCAGTTTCACAGTAGGTTGAGTCACTGGTATGTTCTCGAAATTCAAATGTGATACAATCAAAATACCATGTACAAATTAGAGAGTAGGTACATTAACATTTAACGATTAGAAAATTGCCAGAATTCTATTTATATATCGCTGAATACCACGAAATGTATTTATTTGTATTACACGATTATAACAAAATCCATTATAATCCACCATATGTGATATTTATTAAAAGTACAGGAAAAATCTATCCTGAAACGAAACTTTGTTCAAAGAATACTATATCATTTTTACATTTCCATTTCTTCCTCGACTGAAATTTTTATATAAATTAATAAAATAAATTAAAATATAAATTAAATAGAAATTCTAAATAAATTAAAAGTATAGGAATCATAATAGTCTCCCAACTATAATTCGTCTCTCCTCTTTCTTTTTCCATTACTTTGATTTTATTTTTCCTTCATCTTACACGGTTCTTATCGCATAATAAAAACGAAGTAACAATAACGGAAATAGATTAATTAAACTTTTCGTCAAAGTAGTGAACAATCGATAATCTGGCCACTGATATAAAGTACCGGCTGACATTTCGAACTTTTTCGAACGATCAATGTCGCTCGTTTTCTCCCCATTTCTCTCACGGAAATTAGTTGCACGGAAATGTTGTCCGTCTTCGTCTTCGCGTGTCTATCTCACGGATCGACGATTTTACGAGGACAGGATCGCTGCATCATTGACCGCTGACGTCGAAATTCGAATGGGCAAACTTGACTGCTGCCGATGCGATGGCACAGTCAGCTAGCTCCCCCATTCGTTCCACAACTTTGCGAATATCAGATCTAGCTTCACAATTCGAGTCACGATAACTGTACTTTACGAAGACTCTATAGCTCAGATAAGACTATAAATGTGGAAGAATAAAGCTCTATCCGACTCGTTTGTCCACCAATGGAAAAATGAAGGGACAGTCTAGCAGACAGTAAAATTGTCTAGAATGTTACAGATAGTTGTTCGTGTTAATATACGTACAATCTAATATTATTACCAAACTATTTAGAAGAACATTAATATTTCAAGTTTCTAATAAATACCTACTTGAAGATAAGAGAATATCGTATCGGTCAATATTTACGCGTTTATCTTTTATATTCTTTTTACATGTTCCAAATAAAAATCGTTTTCCTGTTCACAAAAAATATTTATTTTCGTAGTAGAAAGATATTAGCATATTCCATGATATTCCGCTATACGTAATAAGAAGATACTTAAGTTTGCTAAATTACGAATAAATCACTAATAAACCTAGTCGTTAAAATTTATGTTAAAATGATCCTTTATTCGATCAACTGATTTAAGACTGGAGTATTTATAATTAAGGGAATTGCGGACCAAATGCCATTAATTTACTAAAAAGATGACTAGTTATCTGGAAGAGATATAAAATCTTATCGATGACGAGCTGATTTCCTATCGGCACTTTCTCTAGCCGATACATTTATATTATTAGAGAAAAAATAGAAAGGGGCGGGGCTATTTCGATATCATTGTTCAACACGACATACGTATCGAACAATAATGCTTTAAATCTTTTAAACCAGTCCAAGGTGCAACATGCGATTGCAGTAGCGCGTGTAGTACAGCAATGGGTTAGGAAAGGCTCTTAGCAAGTGCTTTAGGTGGGCGTTTTCGACTACGATACAGTACCTTTTAACCACAGGAAAAGGCAAAAAGTACCGGAATCTACGACCTATCTTTCCCTCCGTTTTTCCCTCCTTTTACCCTTTCCTTCGAGATCTTTCTTTTCAGCTGCACGGCGTTCGTCGTGTTCTCTTCCGTCCCTGTCGTTTGAATTCCTCGATATTTTTTGCATGGAATCCGTGATATCGTAAGGTTCGCGTTTCAACGGTGATAAAAGAAACAGCTAAATGTTAAAGAAAATTAATCGTTCCACTGCAATGGATTTATACTTCGATACGTCGTACCACAAATTCACACTCTTTTCCTCGCTTAACTCCAGAGAAAAGGATCGCAATCGATTTACTCGTTCGTAATTTGCGCGCGTATCCGATAGGCAGTCTGAGCAGAACAGAAAATACTAAAGTCTAAACGCTCTAAGTGCATTCGATCGCGGTGTAATAGCTTTTAACTACGGAAACAAAGAAAGGTACGATTACCACTGACGCACCCTTTCATTCCTACTCCTCCTTCCCTTTTGATTCCCCTTTTCGCTCCTTTTAACTTCTACTTCTCCAGCTTTCGGAACAAAGCGAACACTTGGCACGCATCCCTGAAATCTCAACGACCGACAGCACAGATTGTCAGGTGTTCGCTGAATGTGACCTAATATTTTACAAAAGGATAACACAGATGTTCCTATGGGACTGTAAAGATAAGGTTTCGCCAAAAAGCGGATTTCTATCTCAGGCTTACTTCTTTTCGCTACTACTTTTACATTCGTAACAGATACACGATACAATGGCGAACGAAAGAAAGTTCAAAATCGACACCTGTGTATGTGAGTATTATGAATATATAGATATCGGTTTTGTAGTAGAAGAAGTTACACCTGTTTATCGTTCTTATCGTATTTATTTATTATATTTATTATATACGTAGATATAGTTCTAATTTGAAACGTGTTTTTCCCCGCAAAGGTCAATTTGCTTTTCATACGCGCACAGTATATTATATTTTCAACCGCGTGAACAATCTACAATGTAAATATTTACATGGTTTAATGCCACGCTACAATAAGCTGCATCATAAAAAGTCACATTTAACGATAATAAAATTTTAGTTATTGGTACTCTTCGAGCAACAGCCAATTTAGGATTTAAGCGATTTAAAAAAGCATCGGCCAAAAAATATATATTTACTTGAAATGTTACAACCTCTTCATGGGATGTAAAACAACGATCTTGGCACCCTCGCCGTATTCGACTTTCTCCACCTTCTCGATCTTCCATACAAGCAATCCCCCGTCGTTCGGCATAAAGAAAATCCATGACGGGTGGTCCCGGTTTCCGGTTTTTCTCCTTCGACCCCCGTTCGTCTTCCCTCCGAAACTGTTTTCCTGGCAGCAGTCCGCTGTCGATGCGACTCCACCGTTTCGTTCACGCGCGTCCATCATCCCCTTTCCGCACAGTAGGGGTGCGAAATACGCCCCTCGGTGCAACCAGCCACTTGGTTCTTCTTGAATCGTGGCTACGCGTTCTTCGGGCGTGGGTACGCGTGCACAGCGAAAGAATGAAATCGTAATAGATCTCGTTTTCGCTTGACTGAACAAGTTTGACACTTGGATGCCGTTGTCGTTTTGATACGCTTCCACTGAAGTTTCTGCGATCTATTCTTCTTTCTACGGAAGTTTGGACTCTGAGCAGAGGAAGCTTTTCGATTGTAGAATTGTAGTTCACGTTCCGTGAGATTTTTCAATATTCTAGATTATTGATATTCCAGCTCCTCAGTCGACAAGTGATTTAAGTCTTATGCGACTGCATTGGACTCACGCCGCTCGTAAATCGAGAGAATCGTTCGTATCTTTGTGTAAGAATACAAGGTACTACGAGTAAGACGCTTGTAATATCGGAAATGTATTAGTTAACTTTCTTTACGTATATAGGTAATATTTCTTCTTATAAATCAGCAGCCATCTAGTTCTTATTTTATAAATTATTTGGCAATTTGTGCGAATGAATTCCGTGTTAAATTGCATTTAATGTTTTACAAGCCGTTTTTAATTTAACCTTTTTTCATTCTCTTATAAAATTACCTTTCAATTTTCATTTGCCACTAAATTGCCAATAAATAGTACAATGACAATCCGTAATATACTACCAACTATCATTTACTCGTATAACATCCTCAGATTCAAAATGTTCGTAATATTTCACGAAACCATACTGATTCAGTGTACAGTATTCCTCAGCATGGTTCATGTTAAAACTTCGTAACAAGAGTTTCTGTTAAAACGGCCAGCATAATAAGCGGCGTAATTTCGAAACAAGGTCAGAAAGTACAAATACTAATACAAACGTTTTTCATTACGTTTTACGTCAATTTCGCTAACATAGTATAGTTTAGTACGGCACATGCATTAATAGTAAGCATGCCGAAAAAACGAACAGCAACTCAGCTCGCAACCTAATATTTTCCATAAATTTCAAAATCTTCCATATATTCACAACATCCAATTTACGTCATTCTTAATAGGTAGCTCTATACACGAAGCATCCGGCCAAACGGAAATTACCGTACTCGCTTTCACGTAAATTTATATCCGAGAGAAGTGGCAGGTCTAGGAAATATTAATCCCGGAGTAACGTATCGAACATGGTTGATGCCGCGTTTCAAGGACGCTGAACACTCGCCAAACGCGATGCAGTCGTTTCAACTTTTACCTGGCGCATCGTATCGTGTACCTTCCAGCAGCGCTCCGTAAATACTAATAAAAGTGCGAGGGTGCACGATGCGTCTAAAATAAATTGAATCGACCGCGGACACGGAGCCATTCCTGACGGGTGTTCGTGTAAATTTCAGACGGGCGTCCGCCATGGTTCCATCGAAGGAAAAAGATCGAGGAAAGAGGAAGCGGCCACCGCGGTAATAATTTTCTTTTTAAACGTTACCAACAACGCATTAAAGTCAACCGCGAAATTCCGTTCGAGATGCACGCGAGGTTAACTGATACGGCCGATAAAAATACCCGTTTTCATCGATACGATCCGATGCAATCGTAAGAATTTTCGGAGAGAATTATTAGTTGCATCGGATTGTTGTATCGCGATAATGTTTATGATATATCGCGAACAGTGGCTCGCGGAAGTATTCGATCGCTTACCACAGAAAATTGTTATGAATATATCGCGTACGTTATATGAAATTTTTTGAAATTTCATTAGGACTGTAATGAGACACGAGTATTGTAATTGTATTGGTAAAATTTAAAACGAATCTAGGAGTGGCTGTAAAATGTAAAATACACTTATTTTCTGTCAGTCTGAAACTTGAAACTGACATCTAATCATATGCTATTTAACAACTGGTTCATGAATGCAACAACCTAATATTTATAATTAATATTATAGTGAATGTTAATGAACACATTAATTTCAATGTAGTGACATAATATACGTGGTCATAAAAAAGGATATTTTCCCGCGTACTAATGCAATGTTGTGTTATACATGTATGTATTTTCCTTTTTAAGCTAAGTTATAAATATTCTATGCTTAAAATGCATTGTCGAAATGGGATCTCCATTACGCGAGATCTTGAAATAATTATGTATAAATTTTGTGCATTGCAATAGGAATTAAACTTTTAACGTTTCAATAATACCACGCAATATAAATAATATATTATTAGTAACAACGGTACTTTATGCAATCTATGAGAAGCCTGATAAAAATTGATGCGAAGAAATATCTAATGTATAATTTCGTATAAACATACACGATTACTTTTTTAGCGATTCTTTTAAGGGAGGTTGCAGAAATATCATAAACTTGCAAATCTGCAAAATGTAATTGTGCTTTTTTAAAATGAAATTTGTTCATTTCTTTGTTTATTGTCTTACTTCGTATACATTGATTTCTCGATTTATTCTACGATTAAAAGGTCTGACGATGAAACACTGAAAACTCGAATAATTTACAAGATATAAAATAAGTACTCAAATATATCGTGATATTTAACAATACAAAAAGAAAATCCTATTTCAAATGACAATATATTCAAAATTCGAGTGTCACGAGTATTTTTGAATAGGAAATTTTTAAGAGAATGTCATAGCGATTATTTATAGAGATAAGAGATTTATAATTTCGAAAGTTTACCAAATTCTAGGATTATTACAGATTCTTATTTTTTCAAATACTTCTGATTTTACACAGAATTTCATAATACATGCTATTCAACTGGAACGAATTAATCGCTATCTTCAGCTCATAAATTCGTAACTGAAAACTTCTACGTACGAGTCACGCGTGTATATATAAACCACATTCACTGAGATTCCTCAAATAAAACAAAGAGATAAACTTCTGTAGCAATAACCCACGTTATTATTACGTTAAAATAAAAGATATTACTTGACTAAGAACACAATTTCTCAAATTTTCCACGTCTTCGAAACTAATATAACAGAAGTCATTCGGAAGATTAATAGTACGCCTATCTTTGTGGTTAATTACTTTTCATAAGAATGGTAAGCAAGTATGGCTGCTGTGTGCCACCTCGCTTAATGTTACCATTCGCTTCCGAAGGATGTTAAGAGTAGATGATACGCTGCACTCCAGGGACTCGCGTACACTTTGTGGCATAGCTCTGTTCCGTTGGCTCTAATGTTGCTTTTATCGTAACGATAAATCAAAATGCTCAGCGAAAGGCCGAATTACTTTACCGCGCAGTAACGACAACAACCACGTTGACGGAAAATGAATACAAATGGTGGCGGCTCCAGGACGAATGGTTTCTCCAATGAAACTTATTATCGTTACATGTCGTGTAATATTTGCAAAAAAATATTTGTAAATCCCGTACGAATAAATCTACGCCGGGGCTGCCAAATTTATATCTTTGATCGGGAAATAGTAGAATGATATTGAATAGAATGCGGATATTTTCCTGGTAATTGAATATGTAGTAAATCGAATCGAAGCAATGCATAAAATGCATCGAATCGAAATAATGAAACTCTGATAATAACTACATCGTATATCTCTTTGAATAGCAAGTCACTTATGCAATGTACATGGTCTATTATATCGTAAAATATTTAAGTGTTAATCAAGGATTGTGCTTTTCTTTCCTTTTCTGAAATAATGTACCAGAATAGCAGGTGAAATTGCTTTAAGCGTAGCTTATATTCCCGGAGAAATTACAGAGTTGTTGTTGCTATCGCCGAGAAAGTTATTTTCTAGTTATTACAAAACCATTTTAATATAATCGCTATTGCTTTCTTTGGTGGTGGGAACGAGTTACGGATATTTCAAGTATATCTGCTGGCTGTGGTGTATACCGATTTTAAGACAGGTTTATGAGATTCTACAATACGATATTATTTATTTTATATTAAAACGAGAGACGCAGAGATACTTTATTATCACACAAATATATTATGCACAATATATTATGAAGAAACTCGATAAAATTGAATCTGTTGAAGCTGAGCGACGATGTGGTAGGTCAAAAAATTATTCGGACAGAGCTCGAAGAGGAAGAGAGCCAAAAATTCAAATGAACTGTTTGAATATATGGCGAACTGAATGGTAAAAAGTTTTCATTGAAATTATTCAGAAATTGTACGAATATTATGTCGATGCTTTTATTAACATAAAAGAACCAGCCAAAATATGAATTTTTCTTTCAAATTTATAATACTTTTGTATGACAATATATAATAATATAATAGCTATTATTGTTGAAATTAAAGAAATAAGCAGCGCTTAAAATGACATACTTTTTTAATAACAGAAATGTAAAACAGCAACATTTTGTTAACTACATATACTATACTGTTATATCTACTGCATTACGCAGCACTGAACTGTTCAAATACAGGTGACTACGGCTTTTTATTAAAATATTGCAACAGAGAACCGATACTTTTCGAATTACTAATCACTCGTACAGTCTCTGATATTACATCATATTACAGGAAAGCAGATATAGTATTAGGGCGACTTATTGTTCGTTTAGTTGATACTTTAATAAGCACCATAAGAACTGGTTTAATTGTGACGCAGCGAATAAGAAAATTATGTATCGGCGGACCCACAGCACGATAATCGATGAATTTACCATAATTGCTTATACTGCAAAGTTTTGCATTCGTAGGACTGAGCCGAAGGTAAAGAGAATATCATTTTCTGTGGGTCAGACGGACTTCGATCAATCGGAGAGAATTAATTGCTTTCCCAATTCACGAAATGAGAATGAAAAACAATTCGTAAAACGAATCGTTCTGATCTTTGTTTAACCCATTTTCAGCGTAACGCGTGAACGAAACAGAATTACTTATTTTACAAATCACATGACATTCCCTTCTCTTGTACTTGCCATGTCTAATGAAAACATCGCTATAATCGAGCGTAACGTGTATGACACTGTACGGATTAAATTCCTCTTGCGCAATAACGTGTAAGCCACAAGGAAAGTTTACACTGCGCGGAACATTCGCGGCTATTATGCAAGATTATTACGTCTCGAAGGAGAAATTGAAATTACTGTTAAGACAGCACAGCCGATAATAATGAATGTACGTAAATTTCTGCCGCATTACCGGGATCGAAGTTCCGTTCTTCATTCAAGAAATCGTCGATCGATCGCCGCGCACTTTATTATGCCACTAAAAGACTGCAACTTCGTAATATGCAGCGGCCGATATTAAAACTTCCAATAGAATCTTTCTCCCTCTATCCTGTCGTTTCTATTCTCGTGAAATATCCTGACGAAACTACTTCTTCGGAGGTTGTCGCGATAGATAAAGAGAATGGTATTGAAGATCGAGTGTCTTTCAAAGGAGGAAGAATACGAAATAATTCCTTCGGCTAGGAGTGTATAAGTACACAATAGGCATAAAAGTTTTTCAAACAATAGAGTCAGTCAGCCTCTCGTGGACGTCTTTCCGGACGGTCAATGAGCGCTCCACGTCCCCTAAGTACTGTGTGCCCAGCCATGGTCTACAGGTCAGCCCAGATTACATGGACCCATCTCGAGGAGAATGATTCTTATTTACGCAATTTCTCTGTATACGATGTGGTTTTACGATTGTTTGGCAGGGCAGTCGCAGCAAACGAACGGAAATGCAATTTTGTAACGGTAAATTAGTGTTAAATTGCAAGGAGGGAAAAAAAAGGGGGATAATCATACTATTGTTATTTTGTACATTATATTGTTATGTAACGAATGAAATCGAAAGGATAAAATGGAAAGGAAAATTTATGTTACATATTTTATACAATAAAAAGTATCGATTTGTTTTAAAATCTTCGACGATAGTTGCTAGAACTTCCCCGCGAATCGTTTCTTCCACCTCAATTGTTTTTAAAGAATAAAATATGCTTTTATAAAAGTGGAATATAATTAGACGCTATTCCGTTAGAAAAAAACCATGTATACTATTAATATATATTTTGATTAAATAAAGGTGATTGCTTTGAAAAAATATAATACATTTCGATATTTAAACGTTATACGAATATTTAATTGTCTACTTATAGAAATAATAATTTGATATCTTGTGTAATTAATTTTTGTAATATATTTTAGAGTGGAGCTTGATAAAATACACAATCGCATTCACACATTTTTAAGTGTTACCTTTACTTGTAATCGCTCTGATATATACATATGCATACGTCGTACTAAGTGGTAGATTTTAAAAACTGCAGGACAATTTTCATTAAACTTATTTGACTATGAAAAAAAAAAGAAATCTCATACAGGAAGGAAAATATTTCCCTCGTGTCATAAGTTATAGGTCGGGTTTTGCTAGAAATCGATCTTTCACCGGCGTGACGTTAAAGCGGAGGGGCACATCTAACGAGATCTCTTCAAAAATAACTTATACCAAGGAAAATTCCAGGTAACGCTTTTCCGTCCCGATTTTATTACCTGCGAATAATTTGTTGGCGACGCTCCGCCATAAAGTAGTACGTTATAACGGCCCTGGGAAAATATGCCGGGATTCTAATATCGCAAGCAAGCAGACGTTTTGGTTCTCGTCCTCGTCCCTAGGCATATAAGTTCGATACCATGCCTTCATCGAGTCTTTGTCGAACCAATATATATCCCTGTGCTTCCATTCACGTAGTGATAAGCTCAGCCTGTATTCATGTGTAAATACACCTTCCTTCTTCTTGTGCCTTCTTCCGTCTTCCTCTGTTATGCCACAGACGTTGCCGAGAGTTCACGACTGCTTCCCCATTATCCAGGATAAGAGACCGGTATTTGGTGTTCCATTATTTCCTCCGATACGAATATTCGGATTGTTTGACCGTCCGCCAAAGAAATTCTAAAATTACTTCCTTAGAATCGAATTTTGTACTTGTCATTTTGACTTGTCGCCCGGTGTCTTGCTACTGAATTTCCAAAGTGCAGTTCTATATATATAAGATAGATTTATAGAAGGAACACGATTCGACGATTGGAAATCTCACGATGAAATTTCGTTATCTAACGTTGAATATGTACAAAAGATATATATACAAACATTTAACAATACAAGATTTGGTATCGAAATATCTTCTCAATTACGTATAATGTAAGAAATCATGAAAGGGAAGCGGAGGTCATACGGGAGAAAAAATAACAATAATCGGACAAATTATTTTCTCGTGAGGCGCATCAGTTTAAATCAATCGTTGTTTAATACGAACGTTATTAAGCCAGGTTTCGATGCCAACGATTATATCGAAATGCTTGTGGAAAGTACCCTAAAAAGAATGCGCACGAGGAAAAAAGAAAAAGAACTCGTGCAATACATTACAGAAGCCGAAGGCAGTCGCGAGAATAATTTGAGGTAATTATAATAAAGTTTCTCGGAGATAAACTTGAGGAATTAAAAATCTGATATAATAGCCCTCCGTAATAACGGTCGGCTGGGCTTTTCTCATTTTAATGGAGAGTGTTGAGCTATGCACGTATTAACATCGTCTTAAGTGTATCCTTGTTTGCTTGTATGCGGACTGTCCTGGAAATTACGCGCCAGGCACACGCGCGTAAGATGACATAGAACCCCGACGAAATAGAAAATTAATGCCTGACCAAGGTCATAAATGCATTTTTACCGAATAATTTGCGTCATCCGAGAGGAAAGCCGGAGGAAGCAAGAAGACAAAAATCTTGCTTTCTCTTTCCTTACCCCCCTTTCATTTCTCTTCCTCTCTTCTTGACTCTCTCCCTTTTTTCTTCGATGAAATCGCTCTCCCCGAGCATGCTTGTAGGAAAAATACAAGTTGGCCTTGAGCACCGGCTGAATAAAAATGCAAAGAACGCTCGTACTTCGTTTGCGTTTACCGTAGCCACCCACGATGAGACACACGAATTTATAATTTACATTAGCTCGGAAATGAAAGTGGACTGTTTGCCACAGTTTGCGCTGCCAAAGGCGCGCTTCAGTTTTTCAAGAACCACCGGAACGTTATAAAACTGTTATGTTCGAAAAAATCAATAATGAATATTTCTTGCTAATATTTGCTTTGCTTATAGAGGTAAATATGATTACGTTTTATAAATTTTCCATAATAACGTCGGGTTAATCCACGAGTCCGTACGCGTTTCTCTGCACTGTTGTTAAAAACGTGTAATTCATAAGATACTATGTAAATCTTTAATATTCTTAATATAAAGATATACTAAGAAACTATATTGCCGATTCTATCGTCAATATTGCAAAATACATTATAGATTGAAACGTGCTTTGATTCGTATCTTTTTCTTCTTCTATTATATTACATTATATTTTATATATTTAATAATTATGTTATAGATGAAGATACGCACGAATTTATGGAATTATAATTTTTTCCATTAAATGCCTATTTTTTCAAATATTTAATTTACAATTATTTGATTAAGTATGTAATTATTGAAATTAAAAAATTATCTAAATGCCATTTTATACGTGTTTTATAATAATATACGTATCTAATTTTAAAGGATTTCAGAACTTTAAACGATTTTATTTAATATACGTCTTTACATTTTACGGTCGAGTACGATAATATGACACATACATAGGTAATTAGATTAAAAATCGAGCAAACATTCACAATTTATGCTGAAACATAAAGAGCTACGATATTTCGTAAATCTTTAACATTCTTGTAGCATTGCAGGACATTAAACGATCAAGTGGATTCGTACGTATAATTTTGAACAGTTTATCCAACTTATATAGGTATTCTACATACCCGAACACAGCTTTGGAAACACGTAATTTTGCGATTATCGACTATAACATCTCCCTCTTTTTTTCCATTGGACATATTCAATATTTTCTTTATTTATCATCTCTTACGCACTAGTTCTTTACAGGAACGCTATAAATTCCATATTTTTTCATCTGAATATAATTAAGGATAAAATTATATTACTCAGCTATGTTACTATATTTACTATACGTAAACTTTAGTTAATCCTTTGTTTATCAATAAGACTACATGGAATCTGATAAAAAACCTTGTAAACAAATTCGAAATTAATTGCACTTATCTACATGTGTGAAGATTTCTATTGAATTTATATCGAATTAGCTTTATTAACTCAACATTAGATAAACTTTAACGATATTTCTGTACCTATAAATGTACCTACAATACATGATACTTTGTTTCATCTTGCTCTTCGTTGTAATATCCGATTTCGTTAATTTATGCAAAAGTTTAATCAAGACATGCGAAACACCGATATATATATTGATATAAATGATATAAATAAAAGACGATTACGAGATTAACTGCTTTTACGAAACGCTGCAAAAGAGCGCTGGCTCTTTGAATACAGCAACTCCGTGAGTCAAACGTTTCCGTTCACTAAGCTACACACATCCCGATTCACAGAATGATTTTTCGGAAGACCGGACGTGTAAACGTTTCCACGATTTTTCTCAAAGCTGCCGTCGAGCCGCCGTTTGATGGAGACGGAATACTAAATCCCAGATAAAACGGCTACATTTTCTATGATTACGTTAAAACGAACGTCTGCTGGTCCTCTATACGCGGAGTTATATAATACCACCATAATTCAAACTGTTTTACTTAGTTGAAAAGAGAGGAAGGTGTGGCTAGTGTTACGCGTGATTTCAACAAGAAATTCACATTTCTACGAGATATTATTTACCATTTAAACTCAAATAAAATACACGCCCTTAATCCATGGTTATTTCTTAACCATGGATTATTTAACTTTCCAATGATTTAACATCTTACATGCTTCTTACTAGCTGTATTCGACTTTATATTATGTTTATCACGTAGTTTTGTAATGATAATTATATACGTATTATTCTAACATAGTACAAACATAAATACTGTAAATGTATACTGCTAGGCATCAGCCTTCCCCATAACTTCTTCCTATTTTCTTCCATATCTCTCTCTATTTACTTTGATGCTTATTTTTGTAAACAAACAGAGTACTTCATACACATATTTATGTATCTAAATTGCTAATAGTAAATGGTGTTATTATTTACATCAATGCACACCTCGCCGACTTTGATCACCTTGAAATAACTTATCATTCTGGACAACTTTTTCCCATAAATATTACCGTAGCTGAGATTCGGTTTTTGAGATATTCACGAAATCTTCAACAGAACTTAGATTGCGACTATCATACGCTTTATTCTGGCGTAGGCAACCGCGTGTTTATATGTATAGTACAATCTCAAAGAAAGATACAACCATTTTTAACATTGTGAGAGGTAAAAAAGAGAAAGTAATTGGTTACGTCCTTTATCCTAAGGAGTATCAGGTCGCCATTAGGCAATGCTAGCGTAAAATAATCTTCGATGAATCTACTGATATATGGAATGTTTGCTTCTTTTTGCTCTTCGAGTCATCAAAACGACGTACACAGAATGTATACGTTTGCCTTACGCGCAACGTAACGATTGAGTGTCTGAATTATACACGAACGTATGTTTGATGGCACATATAAATAATAATGCGTATGTAAATGTTGGTAATCGAATTTGCGATATACCTGTAAAATCGAATGAAATAAAAATAAAGTTATGGTAGCATGACGAGCCGCCTCACGATGCGACGCGCGGCCGGATATTAATCTAACCCAACCTATAATCCATTGATTTATCTTTTTTCATTTATATTAAAGATGACTGGAACTAACCAGTTAAGTTTAATTTGAGTTATATAAAGAAAAAGCGGCCATCTGTATGCCGGAATTAAGTATAATGGAAACTAAAGTTAATTGAAGTGTTTTGCGAATATCTCGGAAACGAAGGCCGAACTGCGGTAACATTTACAGAGAAAAGTTGTTCAGAATGACGACCTTGACAATATATTTCAACCTCACGAAAATTGGCGAGGTATTCGCCTTGATGTAAATAATTACCGTTAATTAACTTAGAATGTGTATCTCTAGGAAAAAGACTAATAATAACTATCCTACTGATATATAAATAATGGGTCAATTAATAAATGAAAGCAAAATAATCAATTCAAATTTATAATTCTATTAAATCTGTTGAATAATAAAATAAAGCAAATATACGGAACAACTTGCATTTCTTCATTTCATTTTTCATTTCTTCTTCTTCATTTTGAATCGTAAACCTTCAACATCGCATAATATCAATTTTATAGCATCGTACGTAAGAATTTGTTGAATAACGTGGCCCATAAATAGCACGTGTAGATTTCCTAACGGACGAATCTGCATGACAAAATGCCCATCTGAAAGCAATCGGGGCGACAAAACCTCGCTATCATAAATAACGGCTTCTCTACAACGAGGTATCAATAACGTTTCCAATAACCATGAGAAACGCTTATCGTCTAATCATTTTTATCGAAACTACACTTGGCCAAATATTCCACGATCTCTTTGACTTTCATCGCAACTATTCTGAATAACATTATGCCCAAGTTTCTCGTCACAGACCGAAGTCCATCCCTCGACAGGAAAGTAAGAATCCCGGAAGAAAAGCGAGTACGCGAGCGAGGGGAAGAAAGCTACACCGAAGACGAGCGAGTTTCACCGTAATATTCAGGATACTTGGAGATACTTTCAAAGGATGGGCTCGTGTCCAGCAGCGGAGTAGAAGAACGAGAAGACCAGCATCGAGACGGACAGAGACAGCGGACACAGACATCGCGTCCCGATCTCTATTCTGCCAGTAAGACCTTCGGCCTTCCTCTAGGACCTTCTGATGGCTCCTCTCGTATCTCCACACACGGACGCTGTGTTTGTTTGTGTACGCCTCGCGAATCCACACACACACACACAGGTGTGTATCGTGTGCTTATTTACGCATACGTATCTATCACTCCGTATTGTATCCATTCCTATTTCTTTCCTCCATTCTTTCTTCTTTGCATTGGTATTCCGGCTTGCGTATACCGATTCGCAAATGAGAATGGCACTTTTATATATTTGTCTGGATGCAATGAGACGCATGCAGATGAACGATAATATCTTGATCGTAGAGATTTAAATGCGAATACGTAGGAGGAACATCGTACTGTTGAGAAAACTTGTAGCATATACATAACCGTGTGGCTAAGGTTCTGCATCTATAATTTAATAATTTCTTCATTCATGGAATGAACTGTGTAATCAGAGCTGTGTTCATCGAGCGTTTGCATAGTCAATGCAGGAAGATAGAAGTAGGATACAAAAGATCGAGTGTAATAATTAAAAAATCATAATTCCCTTTCCTTACGACTTTGTTCTATGAGGGAAACGAAATTGTATGTAATAGGATATTGCCACTGATTTAAATTGACAAGGATAATATTGAGAATCGACGCGTTCTTTGGATCCACAGTCAATTTATACCACGACAAATATTGAAAAAGTAGCTTCTTCAAAGTTAACTTTGGCAGGTACGACTACATGAAGTTACAAAATTTGTGTGGAACCATGCTGCGGTAGAATGATCGATATGAAGAAAAGATATTAAGGAAAGATATTAGAAACAGCTATATTTTGAAGAAAAAGTTTGATTATACCCTTTTTAATAAGATGTATCATTCATTGTATCTGCTACTTACTTTCCACGCGAAGAGTAACGAACTTCAGTGAAAATTACAATTACAACGCGTTTTTCATATTCGTATTTCCTTCAATGATGTTTTTGTAATTTTCGTCAATGTGTACGCTCATGTGTATACACGCATTTCTAGATTTAGTAACATGATACGAACATGAATAGAAAGCGACTTGTTTTACCCGAGTATCATCACATAATCTCGTGCATGAGGAACATTCGCAAAATGAATGCGTGCAAGGATCTTGTTCGATCTTTATCTAGTTTGGTATACACCTCAAATACGCCACCAGATTTGCAATTAATCTTTATGGATAGCAAATACACGCAAGTCAAACTGATTTCCTAAAAATTTTGCAAAAATTGTTCAACATTTTACGTCATAAATTCTGTATAAAGTCTGCTTCTCTGTCGTTTGTCCTTTTGCTTGTAAATCAAACAGCTTACAACGAAAGCGATCCTTGTCGCCGTAGTCTGCGATTACGTATTCATCAGAGAGAATTTTAACACCTGTGTCCGGCTTTATGTCGGAGTTTTAAGAAAACTATAAAAACGTCCAGATGGAAAAAAAATGAATCGAATGATTGGAAATTATGCAAGTACGTACTCGTATATGTATATGTATTTGTTTGCGACGTTGGTAATAATTTCGAGAAGTTGATTGTGCAATTTCTTTCAACTGTCAAGTACATTTCGAAACGGTCGAAGAAAAATGTATCGATGTTTGAAAGTTATCGATGGTATCGATGGGGTTATCGATGATTGAAACACCTGTTGGCCAATCGATTATTCGAATACCAGTTATGTATATGTACGTTCGTGTAACTTTCATACGTCATGAAAGCGATTAAACTTGTTACATTCTTGTTCCATATGGTTTCGCTATCAGAAAAATATAAATTGTAAGTAATTTTCGCTATAATATACTTATTCAAATTTTCTTCTTAAATTGCTAATAGCTTATAACGATAAGTTAAAATATTTTTAAATTTTCAATCTTCCCATTTTACAATTTGTTCTGCACAATGCAGTTATGCGTACGTGCACGTGCACACAACGGTACGCGGATTCATAAAGTTAAACTAACAGCTAAAATAATGTTATTCGCACCTTACAAGACATTGTAGATTTATCGTCTGCCTATAAAAATCTTATATCTTTGAATTTGCCAATTTATTGCCTTCTTCGACTATTTTATATTCAGATACAATCCTTTTAATCACCAAGTGTCGTGAAGTCAGAAAATAAAGAAAGATGTACTTGCTATATCTTTCCTGTGTGGCCTCTATATATTATGTAGGTAGTATAGTACAATATGTAAGAATTTAATCAATTTAAATTTATATTGAATTCGCGCGTTATTCGTATGTTCATATCCACGTTCTATCAGACTAGACCCAAGAAATATTTATTTGCAGCTTCAAATAATGTTTCAAATAATAAACAATAAGAGTATATTAAGTATACTAAGCAAGTATCAAATTTTTCGTTCTAAAAATCCCAAACTTTGTCTCTTGGTAGAAAAAATGACTTAAATGCATCCATAACTTTGTTGCCAACAAAGTTTGTTGAAATATCAAACACATGCTCAGTTGCAGACATACGGAAATGTTATTTTAACAAATCGTACAATATATCCAAACCATGGCAAATGAAACTGACAGACTACTTTATCGTCCTTGTAGTTGAATTATTTTCACAACACTGAAAATACTAACGCTGCTTTCGATATCAACAGGTACGTAAAATAACAACGTTTCACGTCCTAGAAACGCGTAACACGGAGAACAGTCGCAAGACAGACAAGGTCAATCTTGAGAATACAGCATAGTTTCAGCAGAAGTTCGCAATCGAGCGATTTTCCAGCTATCTAAACAAACTCCTTTTTTCGCTTTCTATCTACTTCGCTGTCCTCCGCTCATCTCCTGTTCCACCTTTCACGTTTGTCAGAGGCAATGACAGGATATTAAAGTAGGAACAGCGAGTAGACTGCAGACTGTAAATATCCGGTGGTGCTCGAGCTCGCTCGCAATGAACAACGAGGTCGGATACGGCAGCCTGGAAGCTCCGACATTTCTCTAAAAATGCCAGTGTTTTCCACTTGCCTTTGTCCTCGAGGGAATTGCAATACCGAAACGTTATAAACGTTAGTCGAAACTTTTGTCCGATTCATCTCGATATTATCTAAATGTTTTTCTAAGTGATTTCTATAAAACACCAATTAGATTTCTGATTTATATCTCCTTTTTTTAATGTTGGCCATGAAATGATGAATACTTTGAAAGTATAGTATACGTATATTAATAACGTTTATAATTGTCTTCATGTAATTATATGTATTTACTATGTTCGTATATTTTCAACTATTATTATATTCCTTGAGCTCTCAAACTAACGATACCAAAGTAAAAAGAAATAAATAAATAGATTGTAAGATGGTTTCCTGTTTTTTGTTTTTCTTTTTATGTACCCATACATATATGTTTAGAAATGTCAAATGATACAATACAAGATGTTTTTGTAATGTAACCATCGTACAATTATGTATATATAACATATGTTTGTCACAATAATAGAAGGTTTAATGATCGATCATCGTACGAACAGGAATTTTATCGTGAATGTCACGTTGATGGGGAGAACAATTACGGAGTGTTTCAAAATGAACGCACTTCGAGTAGCTGTGTAGTAGAATAACGAGCGACTGTTGCGAAACATGTTTAAGTGCTTTATATCAACGATTTTTAAATATTTCTGATTTTATTATTATTCTTATATTATTATTTGCAATAAGTATATGTTATTATACATGTGGCATTATAATTGATTTACTTATAATTACTTATAATTCCTATCTTTTAAAATATTTATTAAATAGAATTTGCAATTTGGAAAATTACCGTAATGATGATTAATCGTTAAAAGCGGAGGATAAATATCCGTTACGTAAAATAAATAAAATAATCGAATAAATAATATAACAGTTTTGTATTTAATCAACACCAGTTACTTAATTATTGAGAAAATTGATAATGGTTCCGGCAATCGAGACGAAATTCTGCTGCATATTTAGCGAAAATGGAAGAGAATATTTAGTACAAACTATCGTTACGAACTTCACATTTACATATACTGAATATTTGTGTCACGCGAACAATGTGTAGCCTCAATGTATGACATACACGTAGTATAACATACGCATCTAGTAGCATTCAGAATATTCGGAAATCGGCTGTTGCAATGTGCCACATTATCCAGTTCGCACAAATCCCAATACATCCATGTTAATTACACTGAGTGCGGTGTAGAAATGGTTGCATCGCATCGGCGGAAACTTTTCCGCGGCGAATGAAATCGATTTGGTGGCCATCCGCGGCTATTTAACCAATCTACCTAACGATCCATTATCCAACCATCAAGCAAAACGCGCGTAATTGGACCTAATTCAGATTTTTACCGACGAACCCGTGCATTCCGTGTGTACACTAATAATTTCGTTTCCCCTCGTCACTCTTTCTTTTCCCTTCTTTATCTATCTTTCCCCCATTTCATCCTCTTTTACTAATTAAAGAGTTTCCAGGAGTCCAGTATAATATACTCTGGTAGAGAAGCCTCAGCAGCAAAGTATCCTCTCGAGAATTTAGGACTCTAATATGGAGGAGGGTCTTTCACGAGAATATATGAATTCCAATGACGAGGAGCAATATTGCAGGGCTATTCTTTATTGTAGCTAGTAAAGACAGCCCCGGGAACGCGAACAGCCTGAATCTAAGAGGTCAGCTCTCTTTACGCGGCCCTTTCACTTTCCTTTTCCGGCAACTTTGTCTCGACCCTCGTACGCTCGATTTACGGTGTATCACATCGACTCTAATTCCTCTTAACGCGTCTTATCCGCCAGTTTAACTGTCACGCTCAGGCTATTGCGGGTCTACGACGCGAAGGTTTTGTGTGATTTCACGTTAAGTTCTATCTGTATCTTCTTCTACCAAAATCGTCGTTTTATCGCAGTTTTATATGGCTGAATAATTCTGCTATCATTTACATTTTAATCATCGCGAGGAGTCATAATCGTTTAAAGAAAAGTTTCTTTGTGTTTATGCATTACTTTTGTTTAATAATTACGTGGATATATAATACGAATTAATAATACGAATTCGATCGTATACTTAATAATGGGAACTCCGTATGTACCTCTGGATTACATCGAGAAAAGACTACACGTACATAAAAAACTGTATAACGTTTAGGAGAAAGAATGGTCGAATATCGTAAACGTATAATTTTGAAACATATGGGTTCATATGCCGTATAGTTTTAAGCGTACGTATATTTACGGCTTTCACACTGATACGATGTTTAACTTATTGGCTTTCAACAACGTAAAGTGCATGCGTCGTTAATGCAAATATGAACTTTGTGTCGGATAAGCTCAGTTCATGAGATATTCTATAAAATATTCTCGATATTCTATAAAATATAAATCAGGTTAGATTTGCATATCCAATTTGAAGAACGTAGCATGTGTTTTATGATTATGAAAATTAATGACGATTATTAAATAGCCGGCCTGATAATATTGTTTTATATAAATAAGCTATCGTAACTATAAATGGATAAGCATCTATCAAGATGCAAAAATATCGCATGCAATAACAAAACTTAGTCATTAGACGGTTTTATATAACTGTAGCTACATGGCATATGCTTGTAGTAGAACTTTTTTGGCAATTTTCTCTAAACATATGTTTTATGAGTTGTTTAATATTATTGTTCCTTATTCTTTTTTCATAAGTTTAAAGGCACAATGTAATTTTACACTATAAGATCTTTAACAGATTATACACGCCATATACGTGTACGTGTATCGCACAACGTACAGAAGCTTCGCGCTTCAAGTATTCTCTTTAATTTACAAGCAACATCCAATATTTAGAGTACATCTGTAAATATAAAATTAAACACGATACAGTGCACTGATATTTGATAAACTTTAAAAATACATTTGTATGAAAGTTATATCATGTTTGGAAGGAATGGAGTTTTTAAATAAAGTAGTAAAGAAGTTCTTTCAGAAGTACGAATCGATGTTCCTAGAAGTTTCATGGAAGAATAGTGTCGCATACTATGTAGAACACATGTATTAACTCTCACGTTCCAGTTTTCAGTTTCGTTCTCTTTCCTTCTTTTCCTTTTTTTATCGTTCCCAACTCGATACCGCTGTACACTTCTTCACTTTTCATATACATTTCTCCCTGCCAGCATGTAGATTTATGCTGTACTTGAATAGTAGCCAAGATAACTAAACAGTTATTCCCTGTTGAATGATGTTTTCTTATCAACCATTAATGTGAAACATGGTGATTCATAGGAAACGTTTCACGTATGCTCCATAGTAGTTAAGTAGATATTAAAAAATATTGAAATATTAAAAATCAGAAATTGAGCGAATAGATAAATATTATCTACTCAGACATAACAGATTTCATTCTTAACATTTTTTCTGAATGATAAATAAACGATACCAAAAGTTAACGTGACAATAAACGAATGAATATCGAGCTCAATAAGCAAAACACTCATTGCTCGTGTTTCTAGAGTAGAAGTTAAATGTTTCGTTTCCTTCAAATGAAGTCATTTCAATATGCACTTATATATATACATATATAAACATAGATTACAAACGAAATAATTTTTATTTCTTTTTGATTGCTAATATTTCCCATCTATATTTCGTTGTCTATTTTTTGTATCAAAGATTGTGCTTTTGCCTCTCTTAGGACGTTATACGTAACGGTTTATAGTAAAATACGAACTAGAAAACAGTTTGTATTACCCTCATTTACATTAGAAAATACCTTGCGTAACTTTGTAATACGATCATCAGAATATTAAACATAAAAATGATAAAGTATAAAATTGAATGCAGAAACTCTGATATTTTATCCTCGCGTGCCTGCAACGATACGAACATTTTCTATCTATAGTATGCGTGTATGTATATAGATATATATCGTATTTGGCTTGCTGTTAGTTTATTTCGTCTCTACAGGGAATATAACCAAACCGGTGAATATAAACGAACATTTGAAGAATCATCTTATTTCTTAGCTGCACTCCGGCAATCCCGTTTTACCTCGGCATCTCCAACTCACCAACGAATTTTCGTCGTTTTTCCTAACTGCCGTAATCCACTTTCTCATCTCGTTAATATACGCTCTTCTACGTTTCATCCGCGTCAGCTTCTACTTCTTCCTTCATCTCGAGTTTCTTTTCCTACTGCAGTGACTCTTCATTGGCAAGTTATGTCCGTAATGCAAAAACCTTGAATATCACTTTATTAATCACTGTTCGTTGCTTTCACTCGATTTATAAGAAAATGTTTATTGAAAGGCCTGACATGTTTGCAGTAGTACGGTAAATGTTGAAAAAATGTTTGATTATATACTATACGCATAGCAACTGGCATGATTGTACAGAAAATTTCTCATCGCTGTGTTGAAATGTCAATTATTTCTATATACATCGTAATCGCACCATAGTCGCTTGTACATCATTATGATATTTGTATTGTACATTCACATTTTTAGTTTTATATTTTGTAATATTTTTTTTAGTTAAATTAACAATTTCGTAATAATTATTGCGTAAGGATAAAAGCGACAATAAATTTTATATAGATATTACTCATTGCATATGCATAGTTCTTTTAAGCAGAAGATACCCTACATTTACATACACATTGATATATAAAAATATATTCATTCACCGAAAGATGTTTTCAACCCCACAACGTTTATTTTGAGTGCTGATTTTATTATTTAATGAATATGAAGAGTTACGTATGGACAAAATCATTTGTACTAAAAGTAGTTCATTTTAAACGTATTCTACTTATGACAATAATCTTAATCATTTGCGATATTATGAAACTAAAAATTATTTACAATGTCAACTACTATATACATTCTTCCTAATTTTCACGCAGTCACCTTAACCCTGCTACAGTCATAATCTCGCTCTTGTTTCGACAAATAAAAGAACATTTAATAATTTTCGACAAACGTATTGGCAATGGAACATCATATGTATCGAAAAAGGTTCTATTCTCAAACTTGAGAAACCTGTTACCAACAAACAATACGTTCGAGTCTGAAACAACGAGAAGAACGTAACACAGAATTAAGAATTGTTTAACTCAATAAAGGCGTCGGTAAATCGATATCGCTTTCTTTCTTTTCGAACTTTTTTCGTCGGAAAGACAGAGAAATTCCTTACTCGTAAGGGAAGCATCTACGACTCGGAAAAAGGTTATTAAGCTTCGCGACAAGGCGAGTACAATGCGAGAGGTAGAGCAAAAATTCGGAGAAGGTTTCATCGAGATAGACGCTATTTCGCGTCACTAAGCAAAAGACGACGCGCGTCGCGATGCTGCTCGTTCTCGTCGACGTCACAACGAAATAACCGAAGTCTCGTCTCGTGTAAAAACGTTTGATACCGTTAGCTGCTTTCCATGTTAATCCGGATCAAGAAACCCGACGGGAGATTTTTGCATCTTGCAAACCGTGGCAACTCGTAAACGGTGAAATAACAGCAGGTTGAATAAAAAAGAGGGGGACTAGTCGCAGAGAGAGAGTCTATCCTCAGCCTGGCTGTCGGGATCCTCCGTGAAAGTGAACCCGAGAGAGTAATAAAAAGAGCGACAGAGGAGATAAGCCGTTTCGTATTGCCATTCGATCGACGCCATATTCGTGTGACGTGTGTGCCGGGAAATCACGAGGAATATGTTCCAAAAAGTAGCGATTCCGTTTGAATTTCGCCAGCAAGGAGTTAGAGCGATCGTTCGAATAACTTGTTCCGTTGAGGAAATCGTGTAAAGCTGCAATTTCCTCCGCGACAAATCGAAAAGACTTCCTATGTCAACGCTAGGAACGTCAATGCGAAAGCGTTAAAAAAAAGTAATAACAAATATCTTGATATATATTGGAAAACCACGTCTATTAGATATCAAAGATTAAATTATCACGCAAGTTTGTTATTTTGTTCCTTTCTTCTTTTTATTCCTGTCTACAGCGTATTCTATTCTTTTTGGCTTTTGCCAATTAGTAAGCCAATTTTTGGCTTTTTGCTTTTGGATTTTGGCCAGTTAAGGTTTATGTGTTGAACGTAGGATAGTCGTTTAAACTGGAAAATGAAAGTAATGTTTACACCCCACTCGTCAATGATTTTGTTGTATCAACGTTACATGTTCGCTTATCACCGTATGAAAGAATTTCCTGTATTTATAGTAAAACATTAAATACTCTGCCATATATAAAAACTGAAGAAAAAGTAATTCCGTAACACGCTGAATTGTTGCATTCTAAAAACAAAAGTACTCGAATAAAAGCATGGAAACAAAAGTGGTGAGCTCGTAGCAACAAAATTAATCCATGAAATTGTTAGTAGTAAATGGAACGCAATTAAAATAGGCAGTAAATTTTAATTATTTATCACAAATATCACAGACAGTTTAGATATTGAAATCAGCAATACAATCCGTGATCCAGCGAGAGATCGGCGATGTCATGTTTGAATAAATCATAGCAATCTTTTTCTCGTTTTAGAGGAATCTTTTCCGTTTGATCTATAACTCAAGAATTAAACAATTTCAATTTTACATTCATTGTAGGTCGTTTACGTTTAAATTATATTCTTTTAGAACATTTCTGCTCTTTTGACCATAAGCATTTCGATAGCGTGCGATACAAAATGGACTATGATACACTGTATCACTGCTAGAAGCATTGAAAAGCTCGCTTCGATCGATTCCTTTTTTCAATTTATTTATTCGTGCATATAAAAACGTTTCGATCAGACAATAATAAAAAAGAGAGAGAGAGGACGAGAGAGAAGTGGAGACAAAATCCAGTTTCAATCTTGCTCGAATCGAGATTGATTTCCGGGAACTAAATGCATCATCAACTCGACTGATCATTACAGGGATCGTTACACGCTCGACAACTCAACAGTGAAGTCAGAAACCATTCAGAGACAGTCATTCTAAACGTTTCCTTCCAGTTGAAACAGAAAAAAAACGACGCCGAAGCTTTTACCCTCCGTGGATCACGATCATTGATTTACACCTACATAGCCACGAAAATGTGTTTCCTAGTATAACAATCAAGGTAAAACTCGTGTGTCATTACAGGGTGGTAGTGGCATTTAAGGAACACCCGGTTGAACATGTTAATTACTTGTACGCGGTTAAACTATCTTGTTAAACGTTCGGTCTCATTATCTTAGCAATATAACTCTATCGAACATTTCTGGCGTGTAAATTGCTACTTTTATTTGATAAGCACATCGGCGTATGGTTGCGTCGTATCATTTTTATAATTTGGCGTAGAAATAATTTCGGTGGTACTTTTAACTCGGCATTTAACGCTTTTCGATAAAGTGTCCTGTATTCTTTAAGGAGAGATTCCGTTACACAGGGTAAAACACGTAACTGGAACCACTTGAATAATTGAATACCTGTAGCGAAAACCTTTTGCTGCAAATAAATGTTCTGCGCGTAATTCCAAAGGACCACGTATTATACTACACGCCATGCGCCTATTCTTTTCCGTATTTTAATTCCACGATGCACGTTAATTTTATCACGGTAAGGGTAAAGCCTAGCAAACGCCTGTAACTTGTAATAAATTTTTTATTTCAAGCATTCAAGAATAAGCTGACAACAAGAGTCGTAAAACTTCCTTCTTTAGAAAGAAAACAAATTACAATTTCGCAATTAACTCGCTGTCGGCCATTGTTCTGACACGCGTTTGCAACCTTGCGTTTGGAAGAGAATTCACTTTTACATTACACAGTAACGCGGTATGTGCGACACTGATACAGCTCATAAACTTCTCATATTAACGTTACATGAAACGGACGCATGAAACAATGAAGTATCTACTTTCACGATCGGAGATAAAACGTACGATACAAAGGCGTGCGCAAACAGATGTTTTAACGGTGTGTCGAGTATCTTACGGCGGGGCCAACGTGAACGGGAAAAATCGACTAAAACCAGGAAATTCATCAATCGTACCGGTTGAATCGATTTAATCGTCCGAATTACCGAGAAATCGATTCGAACGTTAATTATCGGTCTAAGTTGGCCGGTTAATCGACGCTGTTATCAAAGTGGCAGGTCAAACGGTTGTAAACAGCAGGAAGGTAATCGGTGGTTATGCAAGAGAGTAACTTCTTAAATCAGCTCGGCTCGTAAAACGAGCATAAGGTGTCATACAGCTTGAAATCCTACGGTATCCTTCGTGGGGCGCTCCTAAGCGCTAAAACACCGACATCTGCATCTCTTGATACCGACACGCCGCGCCGCGCCGCTCCCTCGGCATGCATTTTCGATCTTCTTATGGCCGCGTTGTGTACAGATACACGCGGCTGGGATTCGTGTTCGTTGAAGAAAGGAAGACGGAAGGGAGGAGATATTCGCACACAGGCTTCCAACATGATCACGAAGTTCAACGACCCGCGGGAATGCCAGGGCACCGGCAGACTGCCGTCTTAAACCGTGCTTGGAGATCGCATAGATGCGACTTCGTTCGGGGATGCTTGTGCAGGTGTGCGACACTGTACGCACCACTCCTTCCAAATGTGCGAGATTGCTTGGATATGTGTCGATGCGCGCCGATGCCTCTGAAACGCCGTCGAAACATACGTGGACCATCTATGAGGTGTACGTATAGGGATGTGTATAACGTATCAAACGAGAGGAAAACGGGAAAGATTCTCTCTGAATGTGTATAAATTTATGAGAAACTTCGAGAACGTAGAAATACAGGATACGGTGGACTCAAGTGCGTAAACGAGCAAAAGGTGAGTTCTTACGTAGGAATAAATCAAAACCGCAGAATGTTTGAGAATTGATTTTTCATTTAGAAAATCTATTTTACAAATCATTCGTGTATGCGTATGTTCAAGACGATCAACGAGCAAACGTTCTACGATCTCTATCTTTCGCGATGAAAAAATGTAGAAAAATCTTGTTTACTTGATTTTCCTTAGGGAAATGACTAGAACACGCGCTAGATCGTTGAGTAATATTATTAAAAAAGTAATGACGATGCGTGTATCGTCGTCGTCACTGAAGTGTTCCCTCCTTCTCGATATTTATCGACTCCGCCCTAAACGTGTTAACTATGTATGTATAGGTAGTAAACACATACTCATTGTACGTAGGAAAATCGTGTTTCGTTAAGTAGATGGAAATTAGCCGTTTGCACAAAGATTAATAGAAACTAGAGAAATAAAAATATTTCATCCGAAATAACAGGTTTACTTTTCGTACATGTACTTAGTTTCCGGTTAATTTTTCATAAGACGTAAGTCACTGCAAAGTTATAGGTTCTGGAATGATTTTGTCGCTTAAGAATATATCTATATTAAAATTGATATTTTCTAAGCAGATGTGTAATAAGAAAATTGACGTTCCTAATAATTATCGAAACTGTACTTTTACGTATTTGAGAACTTCTTCGTCTTCGTATTGTTTCATTTCTAAGCTATGAGTCGGAAAAATCTATGATTCTAAACTCATTAGCGATTAAAAGCTACTCATCTGGAAGTAAGAATTGAAAAATGCATGATCTTTTATACCTACAAAGTCAAACTATTTCGTCTTAAATGTTGTCATCATATTTTTGAAGTATGTGCACAATTTCTCTCGCTTCTCGATTTATATTTGTTATAAATAAATGAAAACATAACGGTTAAGTTATTTTCTTTACGATTCGTGCAATATCGTTAAACAAATAAGTACAAAACAAGGCGATTAAATCGAACATTATTACAATTACAACGAACAAAATACGTGTATGCAAATTACAAAGAGAATTTTAAACAGGCAACAATTTATGTATTATCACGTAACGTTTCATTCGTAAGCTTACAATTTGCGATTTCATTTGTATATTTTTCCAGTACTGTAACAATTTAAATAACGTATTATGAGATAATAATTCTCAGAAGTTTTAATAATATCAATTATTTAAATTTATCTAATTTTTACACACATATTTGTGAAAAACGGTGCATTACATTTTTTTCCTACGCCAATTACCTAAATAAAATGAAATCGAAGTATCAATTACTTTGAAAAATAAAGCACATATTGCGTTTATTTCACAGAATAAACTGCACAGATGGTGCACGTATTTGTCGAGATTTAACGTGTTTATTGCCCAAAAATAAAAGTTATAATGATCGATACGCGAAACTGGTAACACAAGATTACCCTCCGGAGCTCCCCTGAAACAACGTCGCCAAGGTGAACGGACGGAGAAGCGCCAAAAAACTTGCGGAGGCAGATATACGAAGAGCAAGGTGAACAATGGTACATAAGCAAAAATGTGAAGACGGTAATGTGGATACGGTTGAAGTAGCGTCGAAACACGTGTACGTCCACGGAACAGCGTGCAACTACGTAGTCACGCTAATGAAGATACTGAAAGACTGCAAGAGAGGTTCATGGAGGACTCCTGGAGGGAGGGAAAATTGGAAGAGGAGGAGTAGACTCGACAGTGGGTGTGCAAAAGATGGCAATCTCCGCGCTCATTGAACGCAGCCTGGAGGTGTTTAATGAGAACAGCCACCTCGCTACATGGTACGGTCGACCTATATCACCGGCCACAGACGACGTCGTCAACGACGGCAAACGACGACCACGACGACCACGACGAGGATCGCGACTGTCTGCCATTGGGAAACCTGTCTACGAAGCTGCATCTGTGCCTGGCTGACTGGCTAGCCCCGTTTCTCCGACTTTCAACCGATTCCTCAATGGTTTCGCGAACAATGGAAATTCGAATCCGGCGAGCTGGTCAAACGGCACGTCGATTTTTATTTTCATCGTTTCTGCTGTGCTGCTGCCGGCCGGATTAGAATTCCGATCTCGGCATTTACGAAATCAAAGTGAACAACGATCAGTTCTAATGTTTCCTCGACGCGGGAAACGATGCCGCTAGCGGAGAAAAACGGAGCACGGAAGCGCCGGAAGTTAGGCGGAAAATCGCCGATTCGAGGTAAAATTGACTTCGTGATTCTTCGACGAATTCGTTATCGAGATGAACACGTGACGCCGATAAGCCGTCGCAGAGTTCTATCAACTTCTAGCTTTTCACCATGGCTAAAGTTTAAGAACGATGGATCGATATCGTATAAACGAAAGAATGGAAGATAATCGACTTTTAATGGATAGAATATAGAAATTATATATTTGACGTAGAAATTTTTAAGTATGTGTAATACAGAAGTTCTATTTGATTATCTTATATCGGATTAATTTAATTACCTTATTTATAATAACATAATCTTTATAAATATTTATATTCGACTAATTATTTAAGTAATTGATTATACATGGGTAATATTTAATGATGTTAGATATAATATTTAATATTATTTTTAAATTCGCTTTAGGCAAGAGATTATTTTCTCAAGTATCGTAAGACTTTGAGAAATGGAATTATCTGCAGTTTATCTGTTATCCATTGTAATAGAATTTTTAATAATTTGAGAAAATCGCACATATTAGAATGATATAAAGTATCGATATAACCATACGAAATTTAATTATTTATTCGATTGCAATGTAAGCAATATTTATATTTGATCTTCTATAACATGATGCATAAATATCTTAAATTGTGTTTGTACAATATAGATAGAAAGTAAAATAGAAATAATAATATATGCGCTCCGTAAATAGGAA
>NT_177084.1:190662-218162 GCF_000188095.3 Bombus impatiens | reverse complement strand
AAGCTTTGCTATATATGAAATGTAAGAACGTAACTGCTGATATTTTACACTACACAGCTACCGATATTTTAACGGATATTATGCGTATTTTTAGAAATCGGTTTCTTATACTGCCTTATGCAAATGAATTCTAAAATATTCCAGTCGTCGTATTGCTCATTTGTGATTTTTATCAGTATTAAGTAATACGAGTCTTCAAATTCATTCGTAAAATAATAAAATAGTTTTGTTTGATAAATAGCCTGATATTTGCACCGTATATTATGACTACGTGAAAATCACATGTGAAATCATGAAATTATCGTCACGCATTTACTAGGATACAATGCTTACGAGGAAAGCTTTTTGTGTTGACAAACTGCCTCATTTATCTCAATCGATAGAAAGAAGTCGGCACTTTCTATACTATTGGACGTTATGATAAATTTCCACTCGTATATCGCCATTTTTTGCCCCACGATGTACGATACAGGCGTGACAGCTCAGAAAATTATTTCGATTAATTTATTCGAATGACCCATTCACCAAAGAAACGAACTGCAATTTGTAACATGAACTTTCATAGTTTGCAGTCGTTCGTCATCGATTGCGTTATGATATTTTTTGTTAGCTACAGAAATATCACTCGTTATGCTACGACAAAATGTTATATCGATTAAAAGTGCGATCTATATTTCATCGAAATAACGCTATTACGTTACATTCTCATAATTTAAAGGGAAACAATGATATCTAAAGTAATTTTTATATATTTATTGCTTTATGTGAACCTTTATATTTTGTATTTATATTGTACAAAAGTTTTTTAATAGATTACAGAATGGCGAGAAATATTTTATTTCCAAAACCTTGAAACGTTAGACGTAAGAAACTGGTATTCTAATAAACAGATTTTATCTTCGAAATTAACTACCACATTATCCATTTCACTCAAAAATGTAGGAATTATGTATCCACGATACCATCTTAATTGAACAAAAATGGTAAACTTATGATTTACATGTGAATTCAATTATTTAAAGTACGTTTTGCGTTAATTTATACATTTTTTCCCTATCGCTTGATATTGTAAATATATTCCGATGTCGCATGACGAGAACATCAAATATAAATCAGTTTCTTTTATGATCCAACCGAACAGAAATATTCGTATTCACAGGAACACAGACAGAAGGCTGAAAAGAAGAAAGTCGTTTTATGCTAATATGCCGCGCCACCGAGGAATGTGTTTATTGGATTTTTCTCTCGATCGAATTACATTCCTCCGTAGTACTGGACCATCGATTTGATTTTAGATTCCAAGAACGAGACCGGATTCTTCTTCGAGCCAATTTTGCGCGACACAACACCATCATGTCCAATTAATTCATGCTGTAACGACAATGCTTCAACTTGGGTAGGAAAATCTCAATAGGACGTTCGATTCATCTGTACGTGTCGAGGATTATAGAATTTATTTCGTGCATAATTTGTTTATATTGCAAGTTGACGCAATTATAATAACTTAATACACGTTCTTTTAATGTGGTTTCTAATCTGGGATAATCGTGGATTCGCAAAGCGTGCAACAGCTGGATACATTGCGAAAAATGCAGACTGTCATTTGACAGGAGGTGAAAGCGGCCAATGTAATTGGCAATTACAGCAGGTGGCTTTGACAACCTTCCCGCGACACTCGAAATTTGTCCCGGTTAAAGGGACGGATGAAATTGTTCCCAGGATCGTTTTCACCTCGACAAATGAATCCTCGTTAATCTACACCGTCATTTTTTTTGCTGCGCTTCAGCTAAATGTTCTCAATTTAATTCGAATTCCAGGATATAGACACGAATTAAACCCCTTTCTATTTCCAGCAGGAATTTTCATTTGGCACAGATTGCAACTTTATGGCCAGCGTATCACGTAATCGATGATAAAACGAAAACATATTGGAAACCAGTTTATTGTCAATCAATACCTAACACGAAAGCTTCAAAGCAATATGGGATACGAAACGAATTTCATGAAATCTCTTCGAATACAATTTTTGAGATTTGATTTGAATAGGAAAGAAAAAAGCACATTAATAATTATTATAGCTTTCGATTTATCTTCTCTTATATACATTTATATACAATTATGATTCTCTATCAATGGAGAATTCCTTCGGTTTAACGAAGGTGCGAAAGAATTCCTGTTAATACACGAAATCGAACGATTTTGGTTTTTAAGTCATTCATATAACATCTTTTTAATCTCGTTAGAAATTTTATCGATAAAATTCATTTCAAAAGATCAGAGACGAGTTGATGTTCACATTTCCATTTCGTTATTGCTATCTATATCGTGTACGAAAATAATAATAGCGCTTCTTTTTATGAAATTTATAGGATCTAAATGAGAGAAACTAACGAGAAAAATATCAAGCAAATCCTTGGGATTATTTTTCATAATCAATGCTAGAATCCAAAATTCAATAATATAAATCAACCGAGAAAAGATAATAAATAAAACGCTGCGTCAACGCAACGTCGGTCTTCAACTGCTTAAATAAAAGTGGAAGATCTTGTTTTTATTCCCATCCTTAACAAAACATTCATTTTATATGGTACAACGTAGCATGTAAATTCTTTGCACCAGTCATCACAACCAGATATCTCGTTATGGACAATTTTCTTTCGATACTTCTTTAATCGTGCTCAATGTACAATGCAAAACGAACAATGCTAAATAGCCGATGTACTGCGTTATTAATGCAAGCACGTACCGTCCAGACAAAAACAGAATAACATCAAGCAAAGGTAAACAAATATCAGCAATCTCACCGATGCAATAGATATGGCGGATACTTTAATCGTGGCCTTCGCGTTTCAGGTTAGCTCGTCAAATTTATATCCCAATACGCGTGCAGTTGGCTTCGATCGTTTCTCGCTTTGCATTTTTATCATTCAGGCATCATTTAAAATTTAGCAAACACGATTTTATTTCGTCCGAGCAAATATTGATACTCGTGATACCCACGGAATCCGGCCGATAATAATCGAGTTTCGTTTATTTGAATCGGATCCCGATTCTGCCGCTTCGATCAGTTTCGCGAAAGAAGAGCACGGCTGGAAGAAAGAGGAACACGAACAGATTAAACGCCACGTTCCAACTAACTAGAGAAAGATGAGTCGAGAGCGCGGACTGACGATATGGAAACGACCAAATAATCGAACGCGAATTGTCGCCGCGTGTTTTATTGCTCATAAATGCCGGCTACGATAAAGTACTTTGCCCAGACAACGGAAGAAAATTTGCTCATCACATTGGGATTGCTTAAAAGTAGACAAACCAATGGAAAAAAAAGAAGGCTATACGTACGTATGTTTGGAATTAATTTCTACTGGAAAAGCTATAAAATTTTTTGTGAAAAATCTAGTTACGAAACAAACGTAATTGCTTTTTCGCATGGAAACCTTTACGATTGCGTTTGTTCCGGTAAAAGACAAAGCGTAATGGCATTCGTTATGATAAGTACAAAGTTGTGTGGAATGTGCCAGAAAATTATTTCGTCCCACGGAATATGTATTAATTAAATCACTGATAATGAAATTAAGTTTCGTTTGCTTTCGTTGCATCTGATTTTAATTAAAATCCCAGCGGTCTATTTGCGGACGCGATCTGCAAACAAATTTATTCCGCGGGTCACAATGCTTTTTCATTGTGTAATTCGTAAAAAAAGCATCAAGATAATTATGAAATCTGATTCAGCGTTTGAAAGCAAAGAAAATTCAGCAAAAACTGAAACCGGGCTTACGTGCATATTCTAGACAATTTTAAAGTACGTATTTCGTTCTTCACACTGTCATCCTTAGTTGCAAGTCCTATCCGTCCTAACTGTAATTTCTAAATGTCCGAGTAAATTGAAGTTTCGTCGTTCTCTCGCGCTGTCCCTGTTTTTCTTTGCTCAATTTGAAACATTTACTCCTCGCCTTCCAACAATCTGTATAATATACGTACGTTCACTGAAAAATATAAGAAACAAGGGGAGCTTTACATTTTTCAACGTAACTCGAAAAGTGAACAAAATGTTAGATTGGACATTCCGATTAGGGTGGACAATATAAACAATCCTGAAGAAAAAAAAATTGGGCAGAAGGAAGAGTAGCTCCGAAGGCTTATGCTAATCGGGGGAGTTTAGTGATATCGAAAAATGGTTTCTCCAAAAGTGGATGAAAACATTCAACATTCTTTTATTTCGCTAGATATGATTCGTCGTGCGTGAATAATTAGAGTGCACTCAGAAATGACGCGTACGGTCCTGCGTAGCTTCCTACAGAAAGATTTTTATGGCAGGAACCGCGTATCGTTTTCGCAGGGAACAGGGAGGAAACTGGAGAATGGAAAGGGGCAGAATACGCTTTATTATCTTCTGCAAAACACCAACCCATCCCTGCACATTCTACGAAACAAAAGGGACAAAGGACGCAATCGAAATATTACGAAGACAGAGGGAAAAAAAATTAGAGAGTATCAGTGAGGCTATAAAAGAAAAGACAAAAAGAAGGAAAAGCAAAGTAGGATAAAGGATAAAAAGTGGATGTAACACGGTTCGGATGTAATCGACGTTAGTTCCGCTATTGAAGTCAGTATTACTTCCGCGAATGTTAGTTAAATAACGTTCTGAGCGTGAAATTTATTGTTTCTGTAATTTTATCATTACAATTTCGAACGATGTAGAACTTCTAAGAAGTAAATTTTATTTACCTTTGTGTATAATAATTACAGTACAGTAATTATCTAACCAAATATATTGACTTACTCGTACATTTACGACTTTTTAAAAGATTGTCATACTATTTTGACTGGCTTAAAAGATCGATGTACAATCAAGTTTCTATGTGAAACATACTGTTACAGTATTTAACTAATATTTAACGTTAATATTATATTTTCAACACTTTCTCCTTTACTTCACACCAATAAGACTCTTTCAATTATGCTCTTCATTTTAACTCTTAACTTTTACAATTCCATTCATTTCTTAGAAACTGTAACCTGATAGTACATATTTTAATTAGAATTGTAACCTTTTGATGATATGTACTGTACAATGTGCTGAAAAATAGCCTCCTGCATTATTGAATCAACATTCTTTTTGCAATTAAGTTATTAAGTTGCAATAGACCTGAGTGCCGTATAACGCGGAACGTATTTTGAGCGTTATACAGCACCCAGAGCACAAAAGGTTAGAATGAAATAAAAAGTTCTTTTTAAATATAGCAGCGAACAATATGAATTCCACTTTATGTTCAAACAATGAAAACGTAGAATTTTCCTCATTATATGTATAAAATAAAATAATGTGAAAAAACAGGAAAATTAAAACCTAACTATTATGATGACGAAAGAAAGAGAAAGTTATGGTCGTTTAAAATTCCATCGATATTGCTTTTCGCATGCTGGTATAGTTTTCTTGTCAATTAAGTTTTATCCAGCTTTAGAATTTGTATACTTTTTATTTGCAAATGTTCCATTTGATATTATTTCTTTTAGAAACATATTCTACTTTCATTTTTATTGTCCAAATTGCATTAGTCGAGAGCAGTAACAATTTTTTCACGTTATAGGATTACGTACTGGCTTACACTGTATTTTCTAAGTGATATCGTTGCGTGAAAATCATTTGTATAATTATTACTTTTAGAAAAATCGCTTTCCAAAATAATCGTAAGATTATTCACAATATATACACAGTTTACTTATTGTTTAAAATGATTTGACGTGTCAAACTATTTACAATAAATAGATAATTTATAATCTGTAGCCCAACCAAAGGTATTCATAAATTATAACGCCTCTCTTCTGTTTTTAGTTTATATTTAGTTCGAATTCATTGCCATGACAATGTACATCCATCCCATTACATTAATACTCGAATATTGACGTTGTCCGCCTTATGTCACTGATGGTGAAACACATCGCCCAGAAACAGCTTTTTCATGCACGACTGTATAAATTTTATGCTGTATAATATAGTAACATACAATGACTTGCATATCACTTTTCTTACTGCTGCTATAAAAATCGACCTTTGATATCATAGCATATTTTAATTTTGTTAAATAAGTTTTTCGTACAAACAGAAAATGTTAATGAAATCGAGGGACTTCTAACGAAAACGATCATTGTTAAATTTTTTGATTGTTTTGGTAATAACGCATTCTAGTATACAGAAGCAGGACTCAGAACATGATGGAATCGACATTATAAAAGATGATCTGTATGTCAACTTATCGTCGAATAAATATTAGCAGGTCTTATAAAAATCTGTCTCGTGATGTCCATTTTATGACATTACGATTTAATTAAATGTAGCTCTTCCGCGATATAATTGCAAATACACTTACAGAAATTACGTGATACGACGAATATTTCGTTTAGTAAACTTGAGACGCGCGTACGAAGAAGAATTAAAGACGCTAGATTGTTCTTTTATTTTTCCGGAAGAAGATGTTCCCTAATCCCAACCTAATTATTCTACGGTAAATTACTTTGTTTGCGAATACATCTAATACATGCTATACAGATACGATATTTTAATGTAGCCAGTAAGATTCTGCAAATGCAAAACTATAAAATAGAACTGGATCGTGCTGACACTGGTGTTGTCTCATACCGGAAAGAAAACTGTATTTAAATTAAATTCTTCATCAATTCCGAACTGATAGCGCATTTAAATTTCAATTAAACTTCGAGTGTATTTGATTCAGTTTAATTAAACTTCAATCCTCTCGCATTATTATGAGAAGTTCTCATTGTTTGCAATCTATTTCCTTGATTGATTTCCGTTCTTACTTTCCTTTTTTGCGCGAATTCCCTTTAAATTTTATATTCTACTCAGACGCGATTTACGCAATTTCACACTCATATGTGTATTTAGTTAAACCACGTGTTTCTTTAATAAAGTTACAGCATGAACTTTACATAGTTGAGTAAACGAGTTACACGCTCAAACATCATCGAAATTGCCGCAAAGATCTTCTAAAACAAAGATCGACTGGAAAAAAATCTCGTAAGTCATTTCCATTCTGCTTTGTCACGGCTGTTGCCTCTTTCAGCGTATCAATTACTCAACCTCTTCTCCAAGTTCTATAAGATTATACGGCGAATGTTACATAAATCAATAATAAATGAATTTCTCCTCCATTATGACCTTGAATGAAGTTCTCCTTTCGTTAAACTAGCCTATTTACGTCGACAGCACGGTGAAAATACAGGGTGGTTTTATTAAACGGAAATTCGATGATCACAGGAATTTACATACATTTGGCTGGAACGCGTAGAATTTTAAAGAAGCGCCGTGTAACCGGGTGCGTCGAAACGTGTTTCATTAATTTCGAACTCGGCCACGAAGACATACAATTTAGTGCGCGCATGGGCCCTCGTGCACCTTCTCGTAGAACCCTCGTCAATTACGCTTTTTATTTGCGTTAAAACTTGTTGACCTTGCCCGAGACTCGTCTCTGCATATCTTCTTTATCCCGCTTATAGTATAATGGCGTTCTACCAGCGAGGAATCGACGAAAATTGACAAGTTGCAAGACGAGCAGGCAAGAGAGATGACGACCAAGGATACCGAGCGACGATGAAATTATTTTACACACGTTAATTCGTATCGATAACGAGTTACATGACGTTTGCGTGACGCAATTCACTCGACATCGATAGCGTGTACAATAATTCTTGTAAATACTTTGACGAAATATTAATTGCGTCCTTTACATTATCGTCTGCCTGTTTCAAATTCAACTTGAAGTATAAATTATCGTTGTTTTATTAATATTTTTCGTTGAAAAATTTCCATACCTTCAAGCTCCGATTGTAATAGAAATTATCGTTGTTTTCTTTTTACCATTTATTATTTACAGTCCCACCAATCGTTAAATTAACAATGGATTATTAGTGACTCGTTGTCAGCTAAAATCATAGGTTGAGGAAGAATTAGTTTGTTTCAAAAACTTTGGCACTTTCAAATACGCAGCATACTCGAAAGAAAGCTCGCTTCACGATATGTATTTTACATAACATACGACGTAATGATGCTTTAGCCTGTAATAATCACTAACTCATCCCACGCGATATTTCATCCACTTATTGACGCATCATTTTACGCCTGAACTAATATAACCGCTCGAAGCTTAAGCACGTTACCTTGCACTTCGTATTAACAGATGTAACGACTTTCAAGTTTCGTTAACCGACATCTTGTTCCCGACAAGCGTGCTTCCTTTCACTTTAATAGGAGCATATGCAACGGAAGCCGCAAGTTCGCGTTTCTCGACCCTTTAAAGCGGAGCTCTTTAAGTTCCTTTTCAGCTCGGCGAACAGTTTAAACTCGTAGAAGCTGGTTTCCATCGATATTAATGATTCTAGCGGTTAACCTGGAATTCCATTGACGAGGAGCACATAAATCCGTGGTGGAAGGTAATACGTGGAAAACATCGAGTCTCGCGTTGAATTTTTGGATATTACGCCGAAATTTCCCCGAGGGATCTCTTAACTGGCACACTGGTATTTTTAAATAGCACAATAAAGTTTCTGGACTAGTATAATGAAATTTCTAGCTGTCACGGTGTCCCGTAATTGTAGAGCAGTGAAATTCGGTTCAGAAACTTCTTTAATACTTTCTGGTATAAAGCGAACTTGAGAAACCAGTAAACGTGGACTTATATATATAGATATCCTGTCCAAAATGTTATTGGGCTGATTTTAATATCAACTTTCTCTGTTGTTTCTCCGAGATATTAGAAACTAAAACAACGGGTATATGCGATGCTTGACACGCTGTCTAATTAAAAATTGATACTATTTTACAAGGTAAAAAGTGTAAGTATGAGTTATCCAGAGAATCTTAACGAGGATGTTAAATGACTGAACGATTCCTTGAGAAATATTTGCAAGAGATTTGTCAAGTTCTCAATATTTTATTCCATACTAATTAAATATTACGAATATTTTTATGAACCGCACAAACTGTCTTGGAATTTAATTATTTGAAACGTGTATTCTGGTGTGTGGTGTTATAAATGTGTATGCTTGCTTCAAATGATACAAAGAATAATATCTTTGAACGTAAAAGTGGATGTTACTCGTTAAAATTAGCAGGAAGAATAATGCTCGCAAAACACATTCAAGCGTTGTTTCTTGTTGTCTTCAATTTATAACCCTGAAGGATCTTAAAAAGAAGCTTCTCACTGTCATAACTCGAAAAATATATTTTGCAAGTTGTGTCATTTCTCCAACACGGATACCATATCCATATGTACTGTGAATTATTAAAACTATACTTTTTCTTTAAATATCTGGATATTCCTCCCAAATCTTACAACACATTTATTACCTCGAACTTATCGTTTGTACTGAATTTTACTTGAAAGTAAACCTCGCAAGAAAGAAGTGACATGAAAATTCATAACGGATAATAAAAGAATATTTATAGAAGGAATGCATTTTACTAATTGAGCAGATGTCTTATTTGTATACCTACAAATAAAAACTTTATATTCCGTAACAATTTATATTTCCAGCTGTAAGTAATAGGGTTACCCGTCTAAAGCATTAAAAACATGCAATTCATTTCTAATTAAATTTTCATTTCCGTGATTTTCAGTGAAAATTTTAATGCAACGTCTTGTACTCTCAAACGAAATTATCTCGCTTTCCGCTCCAGTTGCATATATGAAGTGAAGTTGCATTTATTTAAGTAGTTTCTCGAGTAGCCAATACAACGAGTACGAGAATAAAATAGAGCACAGCTTAAGCATGTAAAAACGGCGAGCTGCATCTCTCACTTGAATTTTCCTTCGAAGGATCAGACTTGGCTGTGTAAAAGGAAAGAGAGAAATTTGCAGGAGGAAAAATCGGACATAAATGGGAAAGCTTTACTTCCCTCTGGTCGCTACGATGAAGAGAGGTATAATATTGTAGTAAACACAGACTACTCAGCAATCTGGTTTATGCTCGCCTTTTTTCACTCCTTCTTCTGTCCTTCTTTTTCTTTTGTTTCCTTCGTCCCTTATTTGCACATCGTATTGTCTTGTAAACCGAGGAAGAAATATTAACGCTCGGTTGACACTAGTTGCGAGCCTGCCTTTTAACGAAATAATGGTTTCTTCTTAAGCAAACCGTACAGATCAGATTTTTAATAAAAAGGTAAAGTAAACGGGATACATAGTGACTTAAGCATCTCCTTTGGTATACAAAGGTAAAATTATTCCAATTTAATGGTCTTCAATATTTAACAGATTTTTGACTTGCATATCTTTTTTATCGGTATAAGAGAATTTATAAATTCGCTGTATCCTGTATGCATATTGTTATGAACTTGGTAGAAAATGGAAATTTAAAGTTTTACTCGCGGAACAATGTCGGAAGAATGTTTCAAACAAAAACAATTGTTTTTATATTGTAATAGGATTCAGGTCGAATTTTAAATTCACATTTATGAAAAAACGATTAAAAATTACACGAAGATAATTATGTAATTTACTAAATATGTTGCTTGACATTGTTTCAATAAAATATTTGTTAAAACAGATAGATGTACAGTAGTTTAAAAAGATTTACTTAACGAAGATATTATTAGTATTTCAAATA
This sequence comes from Bombus impatiens, assembly GCF_000188095.3. NCBI lineage: Eukaryota > Metazoa > Arthropoda > Insecta > Hymenoptera > Apidae > Bombus > Bombus impatiens. The sequence continues at coordinate 207,542 of NT_177084.1, read as the reverse complement.
GGAATTTATTTAATTTTAATTATATCCTGTACAACACAATGTTATTCGCGTACATAATCTCTTTCTCTGTTCTTCTATTTCCCTTCCGACACGACGTACTGACGCAACATTGTATTGTGCAGGGTGAACAAGGAATTTCTCCACCTCTTTTATCTGCCTGATTTTTACACCATTTACCTTTACCTCGTGCTTTAAAACCGCCTAGAATCGCAAGTACCGCATATTTCCGCTCTATTAAACTGAAGGAACGAGCGAAGAAAATCAAGATATTAGTTTCCACTGTAAAAAGCGCAGGGACAATTTCCTGTTTGCATGAAAGCATATAGAAAGGTACGTACGATCAAATAAAAATTGACCATTAGAGAAAACGAACGAAAATTATGACAGTTTAATAAATAATACAATAAAGCATATTTCTATTATTTAAATGAATTATAAGCAAGTCTACGTTCATTTTATCTTCTAATGAAACTCCTTACAAATAAGCATTGTTCGGTTATTAATTTTATAATTTACTTAGTTTTATCGAGTAATCAAACAAAAAGAAATGTACAAAGACAACGTGTTATTTATTGCCCTAAACGTATGAATAAAAATAAAATCGTAAGAGAAACAAGATATTATTATCGAAATTATAATGTAACTCTATGAACTTTTTATTTTAAAGTACATTCTATAGAGTGTGATTATTGAAAATCATCCAAGGAGGAATACAGGTGTCGCAATGCTTTTAGTAAACGCTCATATGACTCATACACTGTTGTTGCGTTTAAAATATTAAAATTCAAGAGAAATACGATATACAATTTCTAATTCTATCTTCGAGTTCCTTCTTCTATACTTGCTTTCCTATCGAGTTTCCCTAGTGAGAGCCATTTATGTAAAATATGGGACAGGACATGTATGTATAAAAAGGAACATTGGTTCACTGGTATCAGCGACTCCAAATGATTCTGGTTGCGTCTTTTATTCACTCGAGTGTGATTTTCGCCTCATTTAGTCCCGGCATATAAAATATGAACGTTAAAAGGGTGATGAGATGGATACGCATGCATTTGCTGCGCGCTTACGCTAAGCACAGCTTTACAAGTCGAATCCACATAGAGAACAACTGCAGACTGCGCAAAAGCCAGGCTAACAACGAATAACTTTCATCCTCGTATATGCAAAGCGAATGCATTCTGTGATCCTATAAACATGCAATCACAGCCAATGATAAAGATTGTCCCTTGGGCATCTAACGTGGAAGGTAGAATGCCAGTTTTGAATGTAAATGCATTTTTTTCTGCGTTAAACATATATTTAAACATGACCATCTTGGTTCCTACGAAAATCTTAATTACGTATTTTATCTCGTAGTTCTGTTCATTGATCTTTTAATTAACGTGGAAAGAATAAGTGAAATGAATGAATGGATCGGGTGAATCGTGGTAAGATAAGTAGAAATTATGTAAAATGACTACAAATAGCAAAACTGGTGTATAAATAAAAGAGATTTATAAGAAAGAAATTTTTGGATACTGTCGTTATTAAATATAAAGCTAATCGAGCTTTCGTGAAATTAAAATTATTTATATTTAAGTTAGTATATATATATTGTATATTATATAATATATATTATTTGAGTCTTAAAGAGTTTCAAGACAAACAAGGTTACGTGGAGGTTCGTTCAATTTCGAATAGTAAATCAAGCATGTAAAAAAAGAGTTTAACTTTACAAATATAAAACGCCACTTAAATACCTTAGCGAAATTTTAGAATTTACGTGAGAGACAGAAGATTAGGTTTCAGCTATGTATACCGAATTTAATCCGCCGGAAGTAATTTAAGAAGACATGTTGGTCGTGTTTCTGAGAAACTAATTCTAAGCGAATTTTATACATGTACGTATATTTAGAACATAGCGCCATACATATCTAATATTTAAGTTACTTTGTTTCTGTCTAATGAATATAACAAATATCTGAATTTTTCTAACTCGCTAAAAATATTTCCAATATTTTCTTTATATTCAATTACTATCGCATAGTGCGCTGCACCGAAGGTTAGAAAAAAAAACAGTTAGAAGAAAAATATATATCCTACGTGTATTCTAAATATACAAAAATGTACAGAATGCACCTAATATATATAAATGCACAAAATATCTATAGTCAACTTGTTACAATGTCTATAGAGTAAAACAAATCTCGATTTAGCGCGTGGCAGCAACGAGACTCAGAAGAGAGACAACTAACCGCTGCTATAAAAATATATACGTAAAATCAATGTTATTGCAAATTTTCCCTCGAGATTAACGAAAAGCGGCAATTTGGAACAAGCGAAGCTAAAACAATGTTCAAGCTTGGAAATGAATATACATATGCTGGTAAAATATTAACATTCGGATAAGCAGCAAATGAATAGACTGAGCTCGGAAAGCAGAGGCACGGTGATATCTTCGGCTTTCCTTTTGGATGAAAGAGGGCGGACCGGTAACACGGGAAGCAACCGCGGAGTGTATTCATGGAAATCTGTCCATCAGAGTCTAATGGAATACCACCACGACGAAAAGTGCCACGAGATATTCTTTAATGCCTTCATAAAATTCAGGCTCATAATTCCCGTTTCACTGGCACGTACACGGCTCGCACACGACCGTGCAGACACGTGCGTACACACACGCAAAAGATTAGACCGACAACTCTCTGGCACGAGTTGCTCTCGCTCCCAGGCAAATATTCAACTCTGATGAAACTCCAGACCGAAATTCTGCTGATCCCTTCAGGGTCGGTAGTCATTACTAGGTTTACAGTAATAACGTAGCTTACAATAATAAACCTGGTGAACGAAGTTTATTTCGAGCCGCAAATCTGTTGTTTGATTCCCTTGCCACGCGGCTATGAACCCGGTAAGTTCAGACTAATTAGCTGAAGGAACGTAGCCGGCGTTAATTGCGTCACGGCCTGTTCCGCAACAGACAATTCCCTCGTTTAGAAAAGGCTTCTGGGTAAGTGCTACTAATAGACGTTTCAGTTATACGAGGCAACGCGTTCGATAAAAGCTGGATCGAATGATTGTTCCGACAATTTCTCTGTCTAGCTACATATAATCATGTAGTAGTAAAATAATATCGAAGACAAGTGCTAAAATGTTAGATCCGACATAAAAATAATGTATAATGGAGATTATTTCGAAGGTGATGATGTCTCGCATTTGTTTAATTGTGAAAATACCATTTTTATGAATAACGTCACATTCTCGTTATTGAATTTCAGTACGCTAGTTAATACCGATTAATGCATAAAACTTGATTCTTCTTTTGACATGAATATAAAACTTGAGATTTATCATACATACAAATGCGAAACACAAATGGGAAAGAAAACAGTTCGCAGTATATCGATCCATTACATATTTCGAAACCTTAATGATTCTTGTTACGACGCTTACAGTACAACTACAATAATCTGTGTTATTTGTATGTGTTTACGAATAACGTTTATATAAGTCACAAGTTTTATCGGTAGACTCTTCTCAATGCCTAAACGCTCATTTCCTTTTCAGAATTACTATTTTTCAGAAAAAAATTTTGTCTGAAAGGGTACTCACTCTAAGGGTCTCCAACTGGGAGCGTACGTACTCAGCTCGGCTGGCAATGTCGGGAATTGCCACAGGAAACGAACCCATGTACTGTAACGAGAAAAATGTTGCCTTAGTATTGTGTTTACAGGTATTTTTGAAAACTAGGAAAGTATTACAGTATCTATAATTATGCTATAAATAAGCCATAATTATGCAAATAACATACAGCATATTAAGGAAGCAAATTGATTCGTCATAGCATTGATATTAATTCGGTATGTTACTGTTTTCTCGTTTACGTAACACGTTATTCCGAAAATGTTAAAATTCGATTTTTATCAAAAAATAAAATAATTCTCAGATTAATTGGGACGATAAATTAGTAATAAATATAGCGGATGATATATGATTATTGAATTAGACAAATTGTCTATTCCTATTTTTTCATTTAAATTGATTTCAGATTATTAGAACTCGTTAATTATGTAACAGCCTATATTTTATCCCGTTAATTGCCTTCTGCGGTACCGTACAAATTGATAGCCCCCCGAGAGAACTAAATTACCGAAATATGATTTTTACGAGCTTTTAATCTGCTGTTTTAGCTCGATTACCAGTAGTATCTTTATACTAATTTCTGGTGAATCACTCTCGGCTATTATCGTTATGATACACATGCGTGCGTTCGAATAAACTTCTTTTTATATTTCCGTTACGATTTTCACTCGTTTTACGCGATAATCCATAAAATAAAATCTTTTTTATTTTCATGCATGATGTTCATCCTATTAATTCTTAGCATTTCGTTCATAAATAATATATTCGTACGAAAAGTAAAAAGAAAAGAAATTTGATTATTTTATATGAATGTTTTTTCAAGTACATTTCGCATATTTCCGATTATGCAACAGAGATCAAGTATTTGTGAACGATACGTTCTAACTTTGTTACAAACTCTACAACTACTTAACATTAAAATCAACGAAGAACATCTCTCTTTCGCTCCACGTGGAAAACTTAAATCTTACTTCCCACATCAAATTAGAGCAGCGCAGGCAAAGTTCATTTCTCCAGGGCTACACCGCTGCAAACGATTGCTCGCCACGGTAAAGTGGAATAGGAGGTATAGTGTGATTGCTATGGCACGAGGTTTGAAGACTAAGGCGAGGTTTCGAAATTATACGGTACTTGATTTTCTGGCCAAAGGTAGTCAATGGGTGTCCGAATTGTTGGGCCAGTTTCTCGAGAACGATATACAAGGGTCGATTGTTCGCTACGAAGTCACGAATTTGCTGCGAGCTACAATGTTTCGGCAAAATAGTTGGCGCTCAACGATGATCTAATTACCGAGTTTCGACAACGATGTATTTCAGAGGCTAACGCACTTTCGTACAAACTGAAAGTACATACTTCTGAAACAAATGCAGAGACATAAGTAACTTTAATTCGAGATAAGCGAAAGCCAGAAACGTTCGATTTTACTACCTTCTCCGTTAAATATAAAAAAATTTATTCTTCCTTTTGTTTTACATTAATTATTTTTCTTATAAAAGTCAATGAAACGCACACAGATTAGTTATTTAAAACGAATAAAATTATCTAAATAACTATCCGGATGAAAAAGAAACGTTCTAATAAATAGAAAGACATATATATTTGGTAATGTACATTTTAAGCAAAGCTATTTCAAAATATTAGGGGAAATATTAGGGGTCGAAAGGGAAAAATAATTGTACGATTATAACCTCATCTTAGATTTATTATATTTATCTACTGACATCGAAGGTAAATGTTATAATATATCGGTAGATATACAATTACTAATACACAAACCTCCAATATTATGCGTTTAACATTTTTTAAAAATCTTTAGAAAATAACAATGAATCATTTCGATGAATTGAAAATAACAAACCAGTAATCGATATTATACTACAACGTTTAAAAAAACTGATTTATTAATAATAATCCACTTCACCCTTCAAAGTTTAATGCTTTCGGCAAGTATAATACTTTCTCAATTTCTGCCAAATATTTCTTCGCATTTAATAGGGGTTGAAGAGGTCGACTCAGCGAGGAAAACATGAGGGTTGGAATACCAGAAAAGTTCAGCACAATTTCGTGTATCCTTCGAAGGTATCCTCTTCCTTGATCAAACACGCTGTTTGATGATTATACGGTCGATAAAAATAGCGACCCCTCTTCTAACGACAATAAATAAAACTGACCAGAGGGTAAATTGCAGAAATGTAATAAGGAACGATAATTAATACAATTTCGTATCTACAGTCTGTTCTTCACAATACATATGTCGCCTTCGTAATTGAGCATACCGTGTTGATAAATTACTAATGACATCGCTGCTGACATTCGACAATTTTAGTTCATTCAGTCTACAACGCAATAAAACTTCGATTACCGGAACGCTAGTTAATGAAACTATCGATTATCGAAACATCTATCAATGAGAAATTTCGAGGTGATTTCCAGTAAGAAATATTGGAAAGGATAAATATTGAAAAAAATTGCTATATTCTTATTCGTATAAATATAATTACTAACGTTGATATTTATAAAATAGGTCAACATAAATGAAGCTTGTCTCACGCGAAAACAAAGTTATTGACTTATCCGATAGAGGTACGTTTTATATGAAAATCCTTTATTAACGTATAGAATTATCAATAATAAGGATATGTTCAGTAATGAACGTAATAACAACTTAAATTAGCAGCAAACTAAATATCAATTAACGTTTACAAAAAATATACGAATCTTATGTTTTTAATATCGTTTAAAAATGCATTCGGAGGAAAAAGCGTAGCCGAACGTTACGGTGAAAAAATCCATTTACACAGATCTAACGTTTGATATCAGTCGTTGAAATTATTGAAATTCTTCTCATTGTGTTTTATTGTTTCGGAATTTTCAATAAATAAAACATTCGAAGATGGACCAATTTCCTTTTTTTTTTTTGTTTTTGCTTGTTGCGCGAAATATAAAAATATGAAGATATGAAGATTGGAATAACGTTTGTAGAGATAAAATAAATGTCCTTATAATATTGCTCTGCACGCCGTGCAATGCGCAGATAATCGATCGAAATTGAATTTCATACAAATTTAATATCGCTCGTATTATTTCGTTTACAAAAATGAATTTGTTATGGAATGGTTTCACCAACGGATCAATAACTCTCCAACGTGTACACGGTATAGACTCATTAAAATGGGAAAATATTAAATATATCGAAGAAACGTTATACCCAGAAGACGAGAGCACGGTTGGTTGATTTAATTGCAACACGTGCAGTACATATAATTTGCGTTTCTATCATGATTTCCATGTCTGAAAATCTTTTCTCCGAGCGCGAGCGGCACGGCATTTCGATTCAGATACTCGTGCCGCAAAATAATCCCTGCTTTAATCCCCCCGGATGATTCTCATTGTTGTTTCATCGAACTTCTCTTCGGGAGGATCTCCTCTCGGAATCACAGGGATTTTCCAGAAATATTATGCCTCTCTCCATATAGCGGAAGCGACCTCTGAAAATTCCGTGCAATATCGGATGCACCAAACACAAATAATAATAATAATCGTGATTGATATTTCTATGTAGATACGATACGAAGTCGTATACGCATACGAGAGTACTATATGAAACTGTTCTTTCGTTACGTTAGTCCTACTACGCATATGTTTTATCTCGATGTATATTGGTATAGTATAGGAGACAGTATTGAGGACGTACCGAAGGATATTTTGTATAGAAGTCACATAATAATTCATGATAATATGGAATTTAAGGATACTGGAAAACTAACAAGGAAAAGTATATGATTTATTTAATAGAATTTTCTTGTTTTTATGGCATAAATACGGAATACTTTTGAAAAATGGAATATGATGTATAAGAAATTGAGATTTGTGTAGAAATAAGTGGATAGTTTAACAAACGTTAGGTTTCTCTAACAAAAGTTTTCTTCATCTTTTTTTACATTTCACTGCATTTGATTGCAATTCCTTTATTGTATCTTATCCCATACAAACTTCAAAACATGAAACAAGATACGGAAATATATTGACAAATTAACTTTATAAATAAACGTTTTATTTTGTCCGATATATAGTCTAAACTTAAAAACAACGGTACAACAGCAATTGTATTTACGGTATAATAGATACTTAAAACTTTGCTAAAGATAAATATCAAATTTGTCGAACAAATTTAGATTAATAACACTTTAACGAGAACCGAATCCAAACGTAGTATAAAATTCGTGCACGTTTGTAAAGTGTTAATAATATTCGATAATTTTCTGAAATTATCTTAATAGCGAACAATAGCTGTCACATAAAGCGTAGTCGATTTCAATAAATTTTGTAATAAACGTGACGCTTGTAAACTCGTGTACCAAGGACAATTTATCAATTTAATCGCCGTATTAAATTAAACAACGAAAATTGCTAAGGACTTGGAAAAATTGCAGGTGTCTTTTGCTTTTTCTACGATGGTTTCGACAAATTTCTATTCGCGTGCCGATCGATTTTATTTTTAGAAAACCTGTTGAGGACAGTGAAATAGACCAATTGAGCCATTATACGGCTACAGAATTTAAATTAATTCTGTGCCGCGAAATCCGCAAACAATGAACACGGCACTTTGCGACATAACGAGGATAGAGATTAATAAATGTCAAATATCTTATCCACTTTATCAGTTTATATGAATTTCAATCTCATAATTATCATCCCATTATTGATTGGTCTCTAGAAGAGTTCTTCATGAATTTGCAATTGAATTTTATCTTCTTTTCCTGCCTAATACGCTCTTTGCATTATCGCAGTTTGAATTTGAACGATTTTGTTATCTAAAAGATATACGTGTACTTATGTTTCTTTTATATCTATTCTATTGCTTAATTTTCTTCGACGATTCTAATTTCCTAATACTTACAGTTTTGAATTCTGATTCTAAATGCCACTTTACATTCGATAAAAAAGGTTGTGCTTTCTCGTGCCACTTATGTTATGTTATATATTAACGTTATTTTCGTAATGTGTTTTCGTAATATACACGTCCTATCCGTAAGAAACTTTGTAATTTATACTCTAATGATGTCATCAATTTTTCGTTACCCTGCGATTTATAAATGCGCGTGATATGTAAGAAAAGAAACGTGCTTTCTCAATTGTGAAATATACTTAAACATAATTCAAATTTTTTAATCGATGACTATATCTTAAGCGAAAGAACAGACACACGATTATTAAGAGGTTCAAATGATTATACAAATTGTATATTAATTCTGTCAAACAATACATTGACTAGTATCAATAAAAGATTTTATAATAAGAAAACAATTATGTTCTAGCATATCAAACTGTAAATGCTTTCGTAGAATTACTGTTTGTGCGCTGGGTCGAATGTATTAATGGCCAACCGTCTCGCGATAAGACCGAAAACGATCAATGGATTACCATAATCGTGGAATTCAAGATTTCACTCGTGTTATCTTTACGCACGATCAGTCTTGTGAAATTTCCAACAACGGTTATGATTATTATACCACCGCAAATATTTCATAAATTTTACTCGCACCAAGTACAGCAGTTCTACACGATGTCGATATGAAATCATTTTCGTAATAGCACTGACACACGATAGCAGTAATTTCATGAAAAAAAGAGAGAAAAACTCAGGTAGAATTATGACAAGATGAAAGATAAAAATATGATTAATTGATTCAAACTAAATTTATACTAACTTTCAGTATACACAAAACGAATACAAACACACTGATTAAAACGATTTTAAATAATCGGTTATTTAATCGTATTGAAGGATCGATTGTGATACATGATTATACTGAATACACCCGAGTCAATTCATAATAAAAACTAAAAAGACTTTTGCTACAGTTATTTTTATAATACCCTTTTAAAATACCTTTAAAATTTCTTCAAAATGTTGATTTTTACGGCATATTAAAAAATTATCGAAATCGGTGCTAGGGGTAAAGTTCCAAATAATTAGTTAATTTATTCTTTACAATTATTTTTTATTTTTAAAATCTATGTTTATTTTCAAGTTAAAAGATCTAAATTTAAATTTAAATCTTGAAATTGAACATGATTTTGACATAATTTATCCACGCAATTAATTCTTCAAATATTCAATCATTACTACATTATTACGTATATGATTACTAGTTATTTATCAGTTAAGTTAGTCTTGGTAGATTCGATTATACTTTTCCACGAATATAATTATTTCATAGAAACGAAGGAGAAAAGAATGTGTTCTTGGTAGCATATAAAGAAGATTCATGTTAAATTAGGGGTGGCAGTCCCATTGTGACAATCAAAGCTAAGCTGATTACATTAATTAGAATTATTAACGGATGAGGTCATTTCTTTGTTTGGCTATCTCTTCTTAAAAGTATAGCCGCTTCCTAGAAGGATAACAAACAAGAATAAGATAATTATTCTCTTCTTACAAGCATGGCATAACTATAGTTACGGGCATAATAAATTCTCTTCTAATAATGATTTAATACAACTTTAATTCGAACATAGTTTTATTATATGAGATAAGAATAAATATAAAAAAAAATTGAAAGAAATATAGGAAAAATATTTATACGTAGGTAATATTTAAGTACTAACATATTATGGAATGTCGCATAAGTTAATTAATATATGAAGTTGAAGCTAACGAAGTTAAAAAGAGAATACAGATTTTCGACGATAATATATAACGTATATAAAATATTGGCACGCAGCAATGACGTCTATTTCTAATATTTTTACGGGGTTTATGAAAATTTTTATTAAATCACCTTTTACATATAGATGTGCTTCTTTTACAAGTAATATCTATTATCATGCGATTTGCAACTTAAACACATCCCTAAAAGTTGTACTTTATCATTCATAAACTTGTATATCTTTTTATTAATTTTTGCATAGCTATTTGCAATGATTAGTTAATTTGACACAGTCTTGCTTCATTACTTGTTTTAGTATTTTACTACAGGCTATGAAAGACGATTGTCGACAAGACGCGCAACATGTATTGAGCCTATTCAGTAATATGAAGTTAGTCTCTCCATGCGTGTAATGAGGACGCAAACTTCAATCGGAAATGAAAATAGATTTTACTTTTCACATGTTGATTTTCGAATGAATGTTATGTCTCTCGTACGTATATATTTGCAAAAACGTTGTCTCTTATATTGTTAATACACATAGGTTTAGAATTATCATTATACTAAGAATATTGCTATCAGATTGAACAATAAATTCGTTCGCACCTTGAAGAATATTATAAAAACGTCTTTTACTTAAAAAAACACGATTGAATTGATGACTCAATCGAATATAATAAGTTATATACTCGTACTTTTAAATAACTTTTAATACACAATTAACATGGTAAAACATCTTCGCTATTAGTATTATAAAATTACCAGCAGTTTTCGAAATTACATACAGTTCAAACCATACGTTCACTTCGCATAAAAATAAAAATTTTAGAAACATGATATACAAGTTTTGTTAAACATTTTCACATTGTAATATCCATTTCAGGGTTTCATTATATTACATTATACTACTATATAATTCTTCATAGAAATTCATAGAGCATTCCAAAGAATTTATCATCAATCAATGTGTATCTACTGTGCCCTAAGTACAACATCCTTAAGGGCTGCTATAAATTATAAGCAATTTTCTTTCAGCCTCTGATCCTTTCTATATATGAATCTGACAAATAGATGTGCAGAATAAAAATAGAAAGAGTGACAGAAGCAGATAAACAACGAAGAAGGCAAATAGACATATGCACGCGCTGTTAGACAGACAAGACAGAGAAAGAAACGATGAATGGAAAAAGGAAGTGTACGATAGACGTTGCTATGGAACAGAAAAAGCTGTTGTACGTGAGTTATGGCATACTCTCAGGATGCGTATCGCACATTATGAATCATGTATGTTTTTTTTAGTTTTCTGAAGGCGTATACTTCTATCATACTTTGCTATTTCAATCCGTCTGCTGAACCTGTTAATATGTAATACGCATAGCGACGTGAAATCTCGGTTGTTACCTCGATTAACGGAACAATCTTTTACTAGGAAATTAATGGAAAAGTCGGGAATGATTCCCTGTAAGAAAAATTGAAAAACCAGATGAAAATTGAGAGAAGTTACACATTTTTACCTAAATGTTTTGCTTCCTGCTTAATATTAACATTTACAAAATAGTTCAAAATCTTACTCGTATGAAAGCAAATTTATCTGATCATCCGAACATCGTGTGTCATGTTAGTTTGGATAATCAAGTTTCTACTGTATCTTCGATATTAAAACGTTATTGGCAATTAGAAAATACCGTCGAGATATAATTAGAAATTACAAGTGTTTAATGAATAAATGAATTCAATGATAATTAAGATTTTCAGTAATTGAGTTATTTACTTCATTCATAAACTAGAAACATCAGTTTCATGATAAAATATCAAAATATTAAAATATTCTTTCAATTACAAGGCGTTTTGACAAATTCTTTAACTCTTTCGTTTAAACTGTTTCAAACTTCAATCAACAAAAAACGAACAGGAGTAAAGGAGAACTGGAGGAACATTGCCTCGAAGGACGCCATAAAATATCTCGCAAATAATTTTAATTTCCTAAACCCACATATTAGTTTAAAGACCGGTAGCCCCAATGGTCGTAACTATACGTAATATGAAAAGCATAAATCAGGCAACCACAATTTCGGCTACAATTTATATTCGTCGTTTAACACGCCCTTAAGACTAACCTGTACGTTTACCTAATAATTCAACGAGATAATAAATTCCATCGCCTCCCTTTCTGGCCACGCACTCTTCCGAAGAAAGGATAACAGCGTGAAAACGAACGCGGCAAACGAACTCTCCAGCCGAATTAATTGAAGCAGATTGCAACGAACTGCGAACAGTTCGTTCTTTCGTTTTCGAATGCACCCCAAAATTCACGCGTTTCCTAATTTGTACGACTGTATCGGATGTTTCGGGGAAATGGAAACACTTCGGACGCCTACCTGTACACCGTTGAATATTTTCAGAGTGGCCTCCGGCATCTTGACGGCTACGTCCCCAGCCTCTTCTTCCTCCTTTCCACCCATGGATGTTTCAATTATCCCTGTCTATTCGGTCTTTTAATTGCATATTTCGTTAATTGCTCGCCGTCTCGTTCGCCACCGATCAACCACCTGTCCAACGCGCGACGTGCGCAAGTAATCACTCTTTTTCCGGTTTCTCATTGTTACAATCACATACAAATAGCCAAATCACTAAACACGTATAAAATTTCTGGACTTTACTTATCTAACACGTTATTCAACAGGCTAACAAATGACTCAATCCTTTAATCGCGGAATATTTAAAATTACATCCTCGTCATTGGATTTTTGATCACTCGCGATATTTATGTAAGAAAGAAATTGTGTAACTTAAACGTTTGATCGTTAGACCATTAACTTGCATAGCGAAGAAACTTAATTTTCTCTGAATATTGAAAAAGAAGAAGAAATTCCCTTCATAGCACGAAACGTACATTACAAATTTTGAATAATATTTCGACGCGTTAACACTTATCGCTATCGCGCGATATCTCGGAAACTGACGCGATCTTCAAATTTATAGTAACGCACATATTCATTTAACGAAGATTAATCTACGAGGACGATGTTCTCCCCCCTTTTTTTTTCTTTTGCTATCGCTTCTTTCCTGCAGTGAAAGAAACTTCTGAAGAGAAACTTGGTCACTTTCACCGGCCACTTTTGCACAACGATTCGTTCAATTTTGCGAAATCATAAAGGAGTCCCGCGTTGCCGTGCGCTCCGCGGAGGTATGCACCGTGGTCACTAATCACTGTCACTTTCGTCTAAACATGCCCGGCGAACGCTCTGTTCCACGCCACTTCTACGCCGCAGAGACCTACGCGATCACTTTCGTGTCATTAATCCTGCTGACCACGAAAACTAGTTTCGAGAAACGCGTTCAGGCGTTTCGCAAGTGGACTTGAACGTAGTCAAGTGAACAGCTGCAACAAACTATTCGCGATATTTGAAAACATCGAACGTCAGTCCTAATCTACTTTCGATTAATTGATTCCAGTGAACGCTCGAGTTCAATAAGCAAAGAGACGAAATAACTTATGGCTGGTTCAAGTCGTATCATTGCGAACTTTATCACTCATGTTCCTTCTACCGAGTATCGTAATTTACAGTCGTACTCCACTACTTTGCCTAAAAACCAATTGGAATTTTAAAAGTCGAGTAAAATTATGCTTTCCTGTATCGAAGTTGATATTGTTACGAGTAAGATCGAGACAGAAACGAGAGGCTAAATGTGGTATCCGCTCGTATCGGAGTCGAAGGGGCAACGAAGCAATGAATCACGTTCGAAAATGGCCCGACACGCTCCAAATTGCTCCCGGTAGGTGTTGTTTCAGGCAAAAAGTATGCGCGTTTCCTTCGAGCCTCGTTTCGAGGTGGGTTTGTTACGTTATCACCGGTGAAATTGCATCCCCGGCACATTTGCTGGCAGGCATACTTCGTCGCGCTTACCGAACTCGGTCACGTCGCAACTGTTGACATTTTCGTGTTCTTAGTCTTGGGAGTCGTGACGAAGAATCTTGACGCAGGATGGCCGGAACGTTGTGTAAAACGTGAACAGCATTCGAACTGACCCCGATACATTTTGCAACGAGAGATTCGCGGGTGCATCAATAAGGTCGCGCCTCTGGATCTTTGATCATTGGCAACAAGATTTCTATCTCGCGTTCGTTCCGACTGTTTCGTGGCTCGACGTTTATCTCGGCCAGATGAAAAACGCTAATTTTGAGTATCCGACAACGAGCTATTTAAGAAAATAGATTACACTTTTAAAATAAGTTTGGCGGCAAAGCGAAATTTTAAAACAAATTCGCGTGATACTTTACGATTAATCCTCTGCGAAAGGTATTAATAAATAAAACGTCTACGTACAAAGTGTCCAGTGTTATCGAGTACGTTCGTGATACGCGTGAAGGTTCCATGAGCACGCGAGCGATGATTTTTAACGCGAAAAGCAAGTCGTATCGCGTATAGATATTCGTGAAATCCGTTTTAATTAATCAACACTCGTTTAATCACAGATTCTTGGCCAGTTTCATTAATTATCATTCATCTAATTAAGTATATGCGTTATAGTACGAGTTTCATTGGATTATGGTATGCGCTTTAATTACGTCGACCATTCAATTCAAACACGATTCCTCGTAATATTAATAATAACGATGCAATCCTATTTTAAATTTCTCACGGAGATGCAATTTCAATTAAGCATTTTATCGAAATCCGACATGATTTAACGTAACACGTACCAAAATCTCTCCTCGATAAATCATCGATTATCATGATCTTGCTCCAAGACTTTCCCCAGTTGGGTTTTTAATCGATCATTGCTCCGTTACCTCTCGAGAGACATATATTAATTAGAAATCGTTAAAACAACCGTACTCCAAAATGTCCGTTTCTAAAATGTTTCGTCATTAATTCATTCTAATGATACATTTCAACATGCTTTGAGGAGAGTGTACTTCGTTTCGAACTGGGAGAAAATTGATTACTTTCCTGACTTAATTTTTCCTTGAACGCGTATCATCATAAACGTGTATCAATCTTCCGTTATGTAAGATTTATCGATCATACGAATAATTTATCTTTATGTGAAAACATCAATTATTCTCATTGATATAATTATAATATACCGGCTATTAGTAATAGCATGATTGCAGAAAGTGTACAATTCTACGGTATAATCAATTTATATTTGAATTTTTGCTGCTTCTTTGAATAAAACTGGCGATATATTTTATGATCTTTCATAATCTTACTTTGTCAACTTCGCTTTCAAAGCTGTGAAAGTAAACAGTTAAGAAAGGTACATATGTCATGCGTCAACGATGCATATGCATACAATTGAGTGAACACTTCACTAGTAAATTATGACGCGGATACATTGACAATATTCTACAGGTATATGGACTGTAAAGCAAGTGTATATAATTAGCTTTGATTTGTGTATCATCTCATATTCAACTTTAAATCAGATTTCTTGCAATTCAATTATTACGATTTAATCGAAATTCGATCTTTAAAATATCGTCTCGTCTTTTGTTCTAAAAATATTCTCACATATTATACAGAAGATAAAAAGCCAAAAGTATAAATATCGTAAAAGTTTGTCAGAAGTTAATGGAATAGAATTTTGAAAATATTAACAATGTTTCGATATTCGTCACCTAAAAGACATACGTTTATAATAATTTTCGTAAGGTTTTCGTAAGGAGCATCGAACAGTTGTACCCTTTCTTTCGAGCAAAATCACATAATTACACACGTCCTGACTAATTAAGACGAAATAATTACTTCTTTAAACGTTCACCAATAAGGTTTAATTATCCACTTATTAAGAAATCCTGTCAGGCATACATGGACTCCGGCAAAACAATTTCAGCTGTCAGTTCTACAGCGAACACTACATAATAATATATTTCATCGCTTAACCGAATAAAGGAATCCCCCGTCGATCAAGTTACACACACTTAATTCTAGCACCATTAATCAAGATCAACCAATCCTTTCATTAAGTGTGCGCGAACGTCATTTAATTGTCTACTCATCCAGAAATACTGGCGCGCATGCATTGTCGAGGAAAGCAACCCTGTCCGTCAATCTTGAAATGCCATTTGCATAATGATGCCTTTCATCGACGTCGTTCAATGGAAAAATATGCTTGCGCTCTTTCATTAAATCCGCTTAATGACGTATCAACAGTCGTACGTTTGTTTAATTCGATCATGGGTGCTTCACCCGGACAAGAAACTCATCACTGTTTACAATTACACACTGCACATCAACGATGAAACTATAACGAAAGAGGACTCTTTATTTTTCGTAATTCCCACTATGTAATTATCTCTTATCTTCCTCTAGAAATCCTATCATCCTTCTAGCGTAGAAAATTCGATGAACATCAGAAAGACCAACGATATTTTTATTCGCCGTGAAAGATTCGATTCTCGTTCGAGAATTTCAACGAATTCCAAAAGACTGGTCTCGGACGTGCATGCATACGAGATCAGCAGCTATTCTAATCGGGTGACCGAGGTGTGCACAACAAGCGTATCCCCGTCGATGTTCGTGGAAGGCAAAAGAATCTGGCGTTCCATGTGAAAACTTAGTCTAGAGTCGCAGGAGTCCCGTATGCTCGTCGACGAAC